>NC_050068.2:190803011-191130928 GCF_009764565.3 Dermochelys coriacea | reverse complement strand
ACTGCAAAGTTTTATCAAGAACACAATCTCTGTACAACACAGCATTTGCATGCACCTTATAAATCTTTTTTAATCTAAGCTCTTACAAATATTGCTTTGTTTTTAATCAGTTTAATGCCTACCTTTCTATCTCTAGTTAATTGCCATTTCATATTGTGACCACATTCATTTTCCCATTTCATCCAATACAATGATGTCTGGAATGCCACATTGCTTAGCAATGTGAATACATATAAAATATAGAAGGAGTCTAACTTATTGTGCATTGAGAGTGGCATCACAAGGACACCTCTCTGAGGCACCAGTATAACTTTTGGGCAAGATGTCGAATGTCTTTGCATGTTAATGTGTTTTACTCCTGCATTTTTTTTAAAAGGGAGCCTTTATGGTATATTTTAATTACAGCAGGCTTATGCTGCATAATACCTTTTTCACTTAGGTTGTTGAAGCCGCATTAGAAGGGATAACAAACACAATCTGTCAGTCTTCTCAGAAAACTGTATATAAACTGTAACAGGTTTATATCCCTGTTACCAAGATCAAGCAAACTGTCCAATATCAGTAGAATTTTCAACCCATTTGAATTAAAGTATTTAATCAACCATTTCCACGAGTCAAAAGAATGACAAATACATTGTAATAACTAGAACAGAGTTTAAGGGTATTCTTGGAATTTACAAGATGTATTCACGAAAGCCAGTTGTTGGACATAGTTCTGCAAGCTCTGAGTGCCTATACACTTTAGTTGAAGTTGATAGCGGTTCAGTGCATAGATAATTTTCTGAAACCTAAATCTGCTTCTTTTGGAGTCAGTGGTCAAATTTCCATTACTTAAAAGCAAGCAGCACTAGTCCAATGGTGAGCACTCTTGAAAATCCCATGCAGAAGTAGAAATGATTGAAAAGCAGGAATATACCTGCAGAAAAATCCCCTTTCAATGTTTTGCTATCAGGATTAAGTTCTGTTTTCCCACAGGAATTTTTGAGAGAGTTTTCTCCCCACTTTCCTACACACTTTTCCCTGATGACAGAACTTGGAAAAGAATCTGAGAATTTGGGAGTCACCACACTTACTCTTGGAGGAAGTGAGAGGAAAAATCTGCTTTCTTGCATTGACTTTGTACCCAAGTTTATCAGTTTTTGAAAACAATCTAACTGTTTGAAAGTTAGTTTTAGAAAGAAAGGAACACTACAACCCTTAAAGTTTCTCACACGTACTGTTTCCTAGCCGAGAACAGTAAGGAAGTGTGGGGATAAACCCACAATTTTAAAAGGAGACATTTGGGGATTTCTCCTGGTGTGTGGGTTTGGTTTTGTTTTTTTTTAATTGGAAAAATTTTCAAACTAAACTTTCCTCTGGAAACACCATCAAAACACCATTTTCTGACCAACTTTTCATCTGAATATTTTCAATCAGCCCAACTCAGAACCTACAAATCCAGCTTTGTCTCATATACATTTAGGCAAGTTTTTATACTTGGAAAGCCCATGATTCTAGAATTCTGCAGAAACAAACGCTGGTTCTCTAATTGTTATTTTCTCCCTTCTTCAATAGGGAGTGGATTCTAGTAGTACAAGTGCAGGTTGCATTTTCTGCTCTGTTTGAAAGCACAATTTCTCCCACTCTGTTGATAACAATGTAGCATATTTAAGAGAGAGGTCTTGGAGGAGAAAAAGTTTCATTAATGATGAATCATTACACTTTGTCAGTTGGCAAAGGGATACTTCCTCATCTATCCCTTCAATGAAATTAGTTTCAGCCTAGGCTGCAGTAAGAAATTCTAAATTGCCTTGGCATCTTCCTGCAGCAGTTTGTGTACATGTCATGAAATGGCAGATGGAGTTATAATAATGGCAAATGAGTTGACTTTGAAAGATAGTTAAACAAACCAAATACAAAAAGGTAAGTAGATGCCAGGCAGACTTTTTTCTCATTTCCTTCATTTTGTCAGCATTCACACACGCTAATTATTAAAATAGAGTTTCAGTATTAAGCTTGGACCAAAAGCCAAGCACACGCTCATCCAACCGCAGCTAACATTCTACACCCAGCACAATCTGAATTAAGGCCAGGACATGGACCTGAAACATCTTTAGAGGCACTGATGGATGATCTTGTCAATGACTGAAGGGCAGGCATCTATTCTCATCCTTGTGGGCTTCTCTGAAGCTTTTAACACTTTTGACCATGAGATACTGCTGTGTCAACTGGCAGAGCTGACAGGGGTCAAGGGTAATGAACCAGTACCCAGTGCAACCAAGACATAGTAAACTACTAGCTTAATAAGAATATATTGATGCTAATAGTTAGGTATATTTTTCACACAAGCCAATAAGTTGTGTCATCCAGGTTTCGAGCAGAGTCTTTTTCTACAGCACTTTACTCTGAAATACAAGAAAGATGATATGTTTCAACAGGAAAAAAGGTAACATACAAATGTTTAATTCAGAGCATGTCTCAGTACAGCCACAGTTGAGACTGAGAGGCCAAGAGAGATGAGGCAGTAGTGACTTGTGTAAATTTTATTGAAGTATGAGGAAGCCTGTGGTTCTGATACAAGATCACTATTGTATAAGATAAAAATAAATTAACACTTCAAAATCTAAAGTAGGAGCACAGATTCCCCTTTACGTTCCAGTTAAGCACTGGTAGTCTTTAACCAGATAGAAGTTCCATATGAAGCTATCCAGTAGGATAGTATCATAGCCCAACATTACGATGGTATAGTTTGGTGCTCAAATCATTTTTAAGCCCTTGAGGGAATGTAGAAGTTGTTCCCTTTCCCCAAAATTTCACCAGCAAGTTACTATCTGATGTGTAATATGTTTGGGCACCAGAATGGGCTATCACTTGTGACCCATATACATCCAATAGCTGATGCGTCCTAGATAAGACAAGAAGACAAACGGCAGTGTATGTATTTTTCTCTGCAAACATCAAATCCAAGAGAGATGTCTTTGGTAAGACAACTTCATTCAAATTAATTCATCTGACAGTAGAAACCAGAGCCAAAGCTAACATAGATCTTATACTCATTGACAGACCACTACAGACTGAAGGATTCATAAAGGAGTTCATTGGTGATGGTGGTGAAGTACCCCAGATGTGTTGCCCTGGGAGATGTCATTATATATGTTAAAAGGCTGCCAATGAAAGAGCCCCAAAACTCATCTCTACACTTGCCTCCTTAGGCTATTCTCTGGGCCAACCACACAGCTGGTAACATTCTTGACCTGATCCTTGACCTAGATGTCAAGATAGAGGCCATCACAACCCAGCCACCATCTTGGATAGACCATCACCTCATTAAGACAGTGGTGAGAGACCTTCCAGTGCCTAGGCAACAAGAAAGACTCATGGACTCCAATGAATTCCAAAGCCTGTTAAAGGACAACAGCACTCCATCCATAGGATGAAGAGTTGAAGACCTGGTGAATCATTTATCACTGTATGTTATCCTCAACCACTGACACATTGGCTTTGGCTCTCAAACAGACCCTTCTTCCCCCTCACTCACTCAGACCTACTTGGTTTTCTGACACCCCGTGCTGGATCAAGAGAGGGGTTGAAACTTGAGCACCCATAGTAGGAAAATAAAGGCTGATTGAGCATCATGAAATGAAACCTCATGAATTTCTTAAAGCTTATGCTCAGGCTGAATTACAGGCCAAAAGAAACTCCTTCTCAGCATTGGTTGAAGCTGCTAAATCTTGCCCCAAGGTGATAAACCATTTAGTCAATCCTGAGTGTATTAGAATCGAGCACAAAGGTATTTCGAAGGACTATCATATTACTTTGTTGAAAAGATCACATGCATTCCGGGAGCCTTCTCAAACAACCTATACCCACTACACCTACACCCTCTCCCACAGCAAGAAGTTCAATACATTCACCCATCAAGAAGTTTTTGATATCCTAGGAGCCTTTGTCCAAGACTCTTGAATCTGACCCAGGCTTTTCTTCATTAGTGAAAGAGTAATGAACTGGTGCCTCTCATGATTGAAATAGCCAAAGCCTCATTTAGAAAAGGAATTTGCCCTCTCCTTCAAACACACAATAGTCCATCACTGAAGAAACCCACTTTGAATACAGCCAACTATGGCCCAGTACCAAATCTGCCATTCCTGAGCACACTCATAGAGAAGCTAGCCAAAGGCCAAGCACATGCTCGGCCAACCACAGCTAACATTCTACACCCAGCACAATCTGAATTAAGGCCAGGACATGGACCTGAAACAGCTTTAGTGGCACTGATGGATGATCTTGTCAATGACTGAAGGGCAGAAATCTATTCTCATCCTTGTGGGCTTCTCTGAAGCTTTCAACACTTTTGACCATGAGATACTGATATGTCAACTGGCAGAGCTAACAGGGGTCAAGAGTAATGCACTAAAACATTACAGGGATGAACCCAATGACAAGTGACAAGTACACCTCCGACACTAAACTCCTCCCACGTGTAGTCCTACCAGAATCAATTTTCTCTTGGCTCCTTTTCAACACCTACATGCAACCACTAGGTGAGCTGATCACAGGACATGGATTCATGGGCCAGACTTGCAGATGACACACAACTTTACCTATCCTTCACCTATGACCACTATACTACCAACAAACATGCCCCAGTGCTTGATGAGATCATCTCATGAATGAAGAAGAGCTGCCTGAAGCTGAATGCAAACAAGCCAGCTGATGCTGGTAGGAAAATGAAAGAATTTTTAAGAATGTGAAGCCCTGGTATGGCCTCCTTTCATTGAAGGCCATATGACAGACTTATAGTATTCTGAACAAACCATATGGAATTAATATAAACCTTACTCAATCAGGGCTAATAGCTTTAGGGTACATTGTATTCAAATGCAATTGTGTATGTGCTGTTGTGGCTTTGAATGTACCTTCTCTAGTAGGGAGGGGAGATGCTAATTTGCTTCCTCCTTTATCAACCCTTTGAAGCCACACCACCCCCCCCCCAGTTTAAACTGGATTCTCCAGGGATCAACAGACAAAGAAAGGATTTTTGGACAAATAGACTGGGTTTGAACAGGCTTAGGACCTTCTTCCTGAGCCAGCAAATGTACAAGAACTCTGGTCCAAAAAGGGGCCCCAATTCTTAGGGTAGGGTTGGAAAGACTAGGCCTGCTGAGGTCCCATTAGACTGGGTGCTTGTTCTGAGCTGAAACTGATGAACTTGTAACCACAGGGAAACCCTTTGCATGGGGTGGAGGTTTGAAGGACTGCTCCTGCCGGAATCCATATTAGTGTGATCTCTTGTGAGCTTATACACATCTGTTGAGGCTCTTTTATTATTTTTATTTTTTTTCTGTAGTGCATTTACTTTAAGAATAACATAGGCTCACACCTGAAAAACTGTTGTGATACCTTATAACTGTAGCAATAACACCTATTATCTGATACTGAAGATAAAGAAAGCAGGTTTTGCTTAGACAGCCTGTCTCTGCTGGGGATAACACAGTCGGCAGGAGACTGTGCAGTTTAGGAATACCCTGATCAGAAGGCAGAAGAACTCATGTCGCTACCAGAGGGACACAACAGCTAGTGAGCTGGAACCCTGAGAGCGGGTACCCTTCCTGGACCACTTAGGGGAAATACAGGTGAAGTTGCTTTGAACTGTAACAGTGCACCTTCACAACTAGTCCATTTGGTCTGTAGTTTAGAAGTGCTTCTGGAATTCTTGCTGATACTAAGTCTCATATAGCAGTATCCATGAGTAAGTCTTTCTAGCCTCTCCAGTTAGGCAGGAGACATTGCACCTGTCTAGTGTCAGTGACCAGGATGTGGGCAGTCATGCCCAGTGGTTAGAGCAAGAATCAGCACCCGGGATCAGAGACGAAGTCAGGAATTGGATCAGAACCAGGTTACCTGGAGTGAGGCACGGAAGGTGCCAGAGCTCTTGTGGCTGTGGGCAAATGCTTTGGGCTGCCTCTAAATTGCTGCTAGGCTGAAGTGCCGATGTGCTGCCTCTTCCAACCACTCAGGCGATGTAGCCAATCAGGCAGCCTACTGCAGGCCAGCTGCACTATTAGGTTGCCCAAAGATTGGCTCTCCTGCAGGCCCTGATTCCTGAGACTCAATCTCATTTGTGTATGCCTTCTTCACCTCTTGGCTGGACTACAGACCTGTGTGAGACATGGACATACAGCCTTCAGTGCCCAGGGAACTCCAACTAGTACAGAATGCTGCAGCATATCTCCTCAGCAACACAGGTTAATACAAACACATCATACCTGTCCTCTGCTCTCTGCACTGGCTTCCCATAGAATTTTAAATTAAAATCAAGATCTTAGTCCTTATCTTAAGAGTGTGCTGGATTCAGGATATCCTGGACTCAGGATATTGAAGCTCTGGGATGAAGACTGCTTGATAACTATGCTTCTCTGGCACAATGGAACTCTCTACAGTAAGGATAAAGCTGGGCCATGCAGCTGACAGAACTGTCTCAGGGTGCCGGTCCAAGACCCTGGAATGTCCACTGTTGGAGGACAGGGCAGACCGAGGGGCCACCAGTACCTGAGGCTCTGCAATGGCAGGGAACTGATTAGGTGAGAGATGCATAGATGATCCCAGCACACAAACCATATTCCATGCTGTAGAAGAAGGTGAAAAACACCCCCAAGGTGCTTGCCAATCTAACTTGGGGTAAGTTTCTTCCCAACCCTGAGTGTGGCAGGGCGATAAGTTTTACCCTGAGTGTGTTAGTGAGACACACTAGCCAGACATCTACAAAGAGGATTCTTTGTACCATCTCAGGGTCTTGATCTACCCCATCTGCTTTTTTGTGTCCAGCTGTGGCCAATCTCTGATGTTTCAGTGACAGGTAGGAAAAAACCCTACAACCTAATCACGGCCACCCAGATTACATCTGGCCAACTGTGCACTGGAGAAAAAAAGTCCTTCCTGACTCCTGTAGGTAACAAGCTGACGCCTTGAAGAACAAGCTTTGATTATAATCATCTTATTGCAGTGCTGCAATGTCATGAGCATGCCTGAGAGTAATGTTGTCCCTGCCCTCTTCCCGTGGCCATTAAAGAAGGAAAAGAATGGGGAGGACTCACATTCACAGATTTTTAAGGCCAGAAGGGATCGCTACGACTATCCAACTGGAACACCTAGCACATGCAGGCTGCAGAATTTCTTCCTGAAACTGGATTAAAGCATATCTTCTAAAAAGAGGTCTAATCTCACTTTAAAGATTCCAAGCAATGGTGAGTCAACCCTCTGGTAAGCCATTGCAAAGGTTAATTACCCTCACAGTTAGGAAACTCTTATTTCAAGGTTGAATTTAACTAACTTCTGCCTCATTCCACATACCTTCTCTCAGATCACAAGCCAACTGCATGTACACATTTATGAAAATTCCACTCCTGTAGTTTGTGCACGCATGCCCAGAACCCATGCATTTTGGGGATATTGGTGTAAAAAGTTATTGTGTAACAGAATTAATGGGCATTTGCAAAGCACGCTAAAAACCTTAACCTTATAAACAATCATACCAATCAAAAGCACATCTGTAACTATCTCTCTGCCAAATATTAAGTTTCTACTTCCACTCACCCACTGAGCCACTGGAACTATTCAAAAAGTGTTGCAAACTTATTTTAAAAGATGGCTTATACTGTATTTTTTTTCATTCTTTTTGTGTTCAAAAATGGTGGAATCATTTTTTCTTCACCTTAAAAAAAATCCCTGAGGGTAAGACTAAATGTGGAAAATTTCTTCCCGAAGAGGCATGAGTTTGCAAAAGTTATAAGCAAATGAATTTGGGTTAACAAACTAACAAAATGATAGCTATAGATATAACAGTAGGTTTTGTCTATAGTGAACTTTCACCTCTAATAGAATTATTATTCTTAAAGCTTATAAAATACTAGCACTGCAATATACCCAACACTAAGCATCTAGAAGTGAGACAATTGACTAGAAATTTGTTATTTAAAAAAGTGAAAACTGAGACACAGGCTGATTATGATCTCAGACCAGTTTTCATCTAGACTAACAGGAAGACAATGGAGATATAGATGTGAAAAGAAAAGAAAAGAAAAGAAAATTAATCAGTCCAGTACCTATTATACAAGGCAAGGCAAGACAAGGAGAATATTATCCCCATTTCAGATATGCTCACAGTATTTATGACCCTCCTGAGAGAAGACTGAGTGTGTGTGTGTGTGTGTGTGTGTGTGTGTGTGTGTGTGTGTTCCACATTGTGCAGGGACAAGGAGTCAAAAGCATTTTGCTTTGTGTTTCAAGCCTTCAAGTTTGTTTCATTGCATGTACTGGATGCTGAGACCTGTTTCCTTGGTGGCTTGTGTGTTTCCATGTAAGGGATCCTGTGAACTGCTAATTTTACTGCAGGTAAGTAGGTACTCATAAAGGCATCTAGAAAGCCGTCAGCATCTCTTCTGTCTTGTCTCCAATTAACTTTGGGAAGGATGGTCTTGTGTTTACATCACTGGACTGGAATTTGTGAGATCTGCTCAACTCCCAATTGTACCAAAGGCTTCTTGAGTGACATTGGGCAAGTAACTTAGTCACTCCGATTCCCTTGTGTAAATTGGGGATATCCTCTTTCATCCTTTGTTTTGTCTGTGTAAATTGTAAGTTTTTGAGGAAAGGATTGTCCCACTATGTGTGTGCGCTGCACCTAGCACAATGGGGCACTGCTCTTGTTTGAGGCCTCTAGCTGCTACTGTAATGAACAGTTACAATTAGCCCTTTAGCAGGACACACATTTTCCTGCACCTCAATATTGCACCTAGCACCAATGCTACATTTTTTTTGTTTTAATTCCTTTCATGTAGCTTGTATGAGAAACATAATCCTTGTAACCAAGGTCAGATATATGATTAGGTTAAGCTATAAGCTGCCCATGTGATGCTGAGATGATTTTATCATTAACAGACTTTTCACCATACCTACCAGAAAATTATTGCAAGGTTAGGATCTTTGCTAGGGATAACACCCACTCCTCATCTCCAAATGACTACTCATATGAGTGGTCCCAATTATTGTAAGTGGGTCCCTTTTGTGAATAAGGATTTCTCATGTGGCTAAGGACTTGCCTTGTAGTTTGTAAGTTTTCCCACATATAATGCAATGCTACAATTGGAACTCTTCTTCTTTCCTTTAGCTTCCTTTTAGAGTTCGCTTGTAACACTCAGGAAGGTACTGATTTGTTACTTCATTTCTATTCTGCTGCTGATCTAAGGGTTAACAACACCCAAGGGAAATTTTGCACTGAACATATTTGAGCCTTTATATATTCTTACATTTATTGTAAAACATTATTGGCATTTCCAAATTATTTGCTTTGGAAGCCCTTAATCTCAGACAGAATAAACACACTCAGGGAATCTTATATCCACAGTATTTGCCATCCCTTTCTTTTTATCACCTTTTTTACTTTATATGCACATTGCAGACACATTAATTCAAGGTAACAAGCCACAGTACACACACTTGCAGTATCTTACAGCAACCATATATGCTTGATCCACTGCAGACACTGCCATTAGTCACTTCTTCTATAAATATAATAACTTGTGACAAGTCAGACAGATTTCTGGAATTCTCCTCTATCTATACAGTGACTATATCGAAGAATAGGGGACTTAAGTTTTCTATGGTTCTAACATCCCAACCACACACGGACTATAAGGTAAAAGCACAACCTAAAATGTTGTGAGATTAATCCTTTTAAAAACCTTCTCTTTGAAATAATGAGTATGTTGTTGGTAAAAGATGTCAGGATATGAACTCTAAAAACTTCAAGTACAATAAGGGTGATGATAGTTTGCTTCAGCTCTGTTCTGGAAGGGCTTTTTGGAAATCAGATCTTCATTTCACTTATTATTATTGGCTGAGCTTTAAATAGTCAGCTTCTGGAGCCAATTTGTATCATATTTAGTCATCTTGTGTCCCATGTCCATTCCTGTCATTTTATTATTGACTTGCATAGTCCCCTTAATTCACGTTTGAACTTTATACTTTGTCACATACACATCAGCTGTTTCATACTGTCCTGAAATGTGAATAGTAAGTCTCATACCTAATAACCCCTTCCTGGTGTTTCAGTAGCAGCTCAGATATAACCATCATCTGTTCTAAAGCCTTTAGTATTTCTCCATGTGAAAGAGTGATACACGTTTTGGATTTGTCTTGCTTATCAGAAATGACCAGAGAGCTTTGGACCCCAAAAAATGTCCTTTCAAAAACTTTGAAATGTATACATCCCTCTTCTCTCCCCACTCTCCCAAAAAACAACCATTTTTGGCTTTGAAACAGGATATTTTGATGAAAATTCATTTAGTCAAATGTTCCAATTGGCTCTAGACATAAAGCTATCTCTACAGCTGGATTCCACCCATGCCAGTGTAACCTATTGTCCCTATAGAATTATTAGCATAGGAGTCATCAGATGGTGATGCAAGACACTACAAATTTTACACATAACTTATTTATATAGTGTGAAATGTTGCATTGTTTAGTGATAGTTCATTTTGGGGGCACTTCGGCAAGCATCAAGGGAATTTTCTCTCTACCTTAATCTCTCGAATGAGTCAATTTTTTAGGCAGAGTTGCTTTGTAGAAACAGGCACTGGTGTTTCACTGAGATCCCTGTGGAAGAGGTGGTTGTCTGAATGCTGTTTGTGACCACCTTTGTTCCAGGACTGGTGTATACATGCAAATAAATGAAGATGGACTAAGAATATACCCAGACTCCACTTCACTGTTTTCTCCTCCAACAGGAAGCTGATCTAAAATGCCAGAGAATCTGCTACTGTTAAGCAGTGGAATGACAGTAACTAATGAACTTCAAATGGGAGAAAAAACACAGACTACCAAATCAAAATGTTGTTAAAGGCAAACTGCTGTGGAATAAACAAATATGTGATGGTTTAGGGTGCTATAAAATATTTTATTGCCAATTGTCTGGGAAGTCTTGCATTAATCACAGATGGAGTGGAGCTTCTCATGAGCTATCCTGGTCTTCCTTTTTTTAAAAAAGTGGTAACAAAATACTTTATAACCGCATACACTATAATTTTTCTCTGTCCCTACACATTTCCCTCCCCTCCTACCATACAGTGTGTAATTACTTTGTCTGAACTGGACATCTAAGTTGCTTTTAAACAAATCCTTATTTTAGTTTGGTCACAACTATTGTTTTATAAAGTCAATCCTATCCATCTCCCAAGACGATTTTAATGTTACTCCAAGGTGTTGTTCTACATCCTGAAGTCATTGTTTGTTGCAGGTCATTAACAAACTAGTGAGCGGACTATATTTAACAAAGATGCTAAATGTACATTGTCTATGACAGCAGCCAGTGGTATCCTGCTGACAAATGATAATGTTATTTCAACATTTCCTTAGAACACTGTAATTACTGCTTCATTCATGGATGCATCTAAGCTTGAAGTTTTACCTGATTTCAATATGAAGCTCTCCCTGAAAAAAATCATACATGCTCTATGCAAGGAGCATGTGCTGCATAAAATGTGTTAGGACTAACTATCTATGGAAACAATTAAGTTTCAACTGACCTCAGGCATTCTACTGTGTTCTCTCTGCAACACCAACACAAGAATCTTTCTGGAATGCAAAATGAGACTGCATTATTAAAATGTTGCTTTAAGTTCCTCATCTTTCAAGATAAAATGAAAAGCATTAATATAACAGATTAGGCAGTGCAAATCTTGCAAAGTAAACCAATAACCTTTAGTGTCACTGTCTTCACTCTGCACATAAACATGCTTTGTTGATGGTTTAAAAACTCAGAATAAAATGTGCTATGGCATACTCAGTATGTTGCTTCTGGAGATTGATCTTTTCTTTGGAAGTTGGTGTTTTCTGTTACTTCAGTGTGATCAATGGTGCTGTTCCACTGAACCTTGCAAGCAATCTCCTGAGTATTGTATGAATTTTGGAAGGAAGAAAATGGAGACACTTAGCAGAATTGGTCTCCAGAGTTCTTGACAGAGAATAGACAACTGTGTGCAGGTGACTTACAATTGGGGGGAAAAAGTAATTCCAACTTAGAAAATGGTAACCTAGTAAGACTTCACTGCTAGTACATTAGAAGGGAGAGCAAAAGCTTCCAATGCCTTCTGTAGATATTCACCGTATATATATATATATATATCCTCATTAAACTGATCAAGTGTTAACATTAGCCCATTTGTTAAATGCATCATTATGGTTTTCAAACATTGATTTGTTTCCCCTGATATATTATGCTATTTTTGTTCCTTTTTTTTAGACGTGTATTTGTCTTCTGTAGGTGTTGGGTTAAAAACCACAACATTATTCCAAAAAGGGTGCAATTATGGTTAACCTAATACCAAAACATTCCTAAAGCTCTTCCAATTTAAGACATACTAGACCAACATCAAAACAAATTTAAAAATCAACTCTAACCTATATCCTATTCTCCACCCTTACCAGACAAAGCCTGAAGAAACAGAATAGTGACTGTAATTACTGGTTTCAGAGTAGCAGCCGTGTTAGTCTGTATTCGCAAAAAGAAAAGGAGTACTTGTGGCACCTTAGAGACTAACAAATTTATTAGAATATAA
The DNA here is from genome assembly GCF_009764565.3 of Dermochelys coriacea. Lineage (NCBI taxonomy): Eukaryota > Metazoa > Chordata > Testudines > Dermochelyidae > Dermochelys > Dermochelys coriacea. The sequence goes on along the minus strand of NC_050068.2, from coordinate 191,118,335 downwards.
ATGCATCCGATGAAGTGAGCTGTAGCTCACGAAAGCTTATGCTCTAATAAATTTGTTAGCCTCTAAGGTGCCACAAGTACTCCTTTTCTTTTTGTAATTACTGGAGCTTCTTTGGTATTTTTCAACAAAACATTTTGTTGGAAAATTGTTGATTAGTCAAAACCAACTTTTGATAGAAATGTATATGTTTTGATGAAACTTTTGGCAGGAAGGTTACTCATGTCTGGGATGGAGTTTCTGAGCGAGACACCCCAAAATAGCCAAAAGCCTGTTATGAATTGGGCCCTGGTGAGTGCCCTTATCACCTGGCTATTAGCTATTCTGTGGTGGGTCTCTTTCAATGTCTTGTGTTGGAGCAGTTCCACTTTGCACAAATAAAAGATAGAGTGACTGTATAGGCCAGTGGTTAGGGAAGTTACCTGGGATATGGGAGATGCAGGGACTTAAACCTGGATCTCCCACATCCCAAGAAAGTGGGTATTTTGAGGTGGGGCTCATGCTCTCGCTCTACAAATTTTGAAAGGTCTCCATTTCATTTAAATGCAGCACAAGAAACATTTTTGGAAATGTGAAAATTGTTTGTGAGATAGGAAAACCATTTTCTACCCAGGTCTACTAAAGTATAGGTTAATTTTTTTCAACTCCATTTAAGAATGATGCCCTAGGAACTGATTTTAAGAATTATTGTCTTGTCCTGATCCAAGAGTCTTATTGAACGCCATTCAGTGCAGGATCCAAAGCTGGGGGGAACAAAGGTTGCCTTTACTCTCCTGATTCCTCAGGTTGGCTGGGGGCCACTTCAGCCCCTGGCACAATGTGGAGCATTCTCATGGCTGTATAGACCAGTAACATCCCTACATGAAGAAATGTCTCTGATGTGCCTCCTCTGCCAGGGGCTATGGAGGGGATGGTGTAGAGTTTCCCACAAACTGACTTATGAAGGTAGTTTTACGGCCCCTTAGCCACTGAGACTTTCTCAATGTAACTTAGGTGTATGCTTTAAGCTAAACATGTCCTTATGTGCTTTCCTGAGTTGAGGTTGATGAGTCTGACATCAATAGCGTAGTTCAGCCTTATCGTCACCCTACTTAGAACAATGTTACTGGCAGAGTTATTGTGACTCTGAACTCCATCCTCACTTCCAAAGTTAGATGTGCATGTCCACACACAGTTCTAATACTGTTCCATCACAGAAGTACCTACAGGCAAATGAAAATCATTCCTTCTGAGCTACTATAGCATCAAAAACACTGTTTTAACGTGGTAAGTCTACTCATCATAGAATCATAGAATCATAGAATATCAGGGTTGGAAGGGACCCCAGAAGGTCATCTAGTCCAACCCCCTGCTCAAAGCAGGACCAAGTCCCAGTTAAATCATCCTAGCCAGGGCTTGTCAAGCCTGACCTTAAAACCTCTAAGGAAGGAGATTCTACCACCTCCCTAGGCAACGCATTCCAGTGTTTCACCACCCTCTTAGTGAAAAGTTTTTCCTAATATCCAATCTAAACCTCCCCCATTGCAACTTGAGACCATTACTCCTCGTTCTGTCATCTGCTACCATTGAGAACTGTCTAGAGCCATCCTCTTTGAAACCCCCTTTCAGGTAGTTGAAAGCAGCTATCAAATCCCCCCTCGTTCTTCTCTTCTGCAGACTAAACAATCCCAGCTCCCTCAGCCTCTCCTCATAAGTCATGTGCTCTAGACCCCTAATCATTTTTGTTGCCCTTCGCTGTACTCTTTCCAATTTATCCACATCCTTCTTGTAGTGTGGGGCCCAAAACTGGACACAGTACTCCAGATGAGGCCTCACCAGTGTCGAATAGAGGGGAACGATCACGTCCCTCGATCTGCTCGCTATGCCCCTACTTATACATCCCAAAATGCCATTGGCCTTCTTGGCAACAAGGGCACACTGCTGACTCATATCCAGCTTCTCGTCCACTGTCACCCCTAGGTCCTTTTCCGCAGAACTGCTGCCGAGCCATTCGGTCCCTAGTCTGTAGCGGTGCATTGGATTCTTCCATCCTAAGTGCAGGACCCTGCACTTATCCTTATTGAACCTCATTAGATTTCTTTTGGCCCAATCCTCCAATTTGTCATGGCCAATATCCCTGAGTTAATACTTTTAGAATAGGTTAAGGGCTTCTCTTCACTCCAAAAAAGGTGCAGTTTTTTTTTTAACCTTGGGATAAATAACATGCATGAACTATCCCAAGGTAAAAACATAGTGAAGAGCAGACACTTTAGTTTTATCATGAGTTAAAATCACTGAGATTAAAACTGAAGTGCTTAATCTTCTGACTCTCTCTTTTTACCTTGGGATAATACACACCTGTTCATTATCTTAGGTTAAAAAAACCCAACACTTCATTGCTTAAAAAAAAAGATAAGGTTTTAGTCAGCTTTCTTTGAAATCCTGGTGAACTGCTGACATATGGAACTCTTTTTTGGCAGTATATGTTAGCTAAAACTTACTCCAAGTCACAACTATTCTTTATGGCCCTCAAACATTTCTAGACAACTTGAATAGTCCTAATAAATGGATAATTCAACCATTCATAGAGTTGATCAAATATTGGAACATTTACACAAATGTGCTAAAATTTATAGTGAATGCTATTAGCAAGAAATTATTTAAATCTGTTTTTATCATCTGAGATTACCATAATGGGAATTAGCTGTCTAGTATTTATCTACTTCTGACTAGATGGTTGTTGCTCTGTTAATCCCCACCTTCCCATATTGATTATCTTTCATTATCCTTCTAACTACTTATATAGTCTCATTTTGTAATGTTTCACTTATCAGTCTTTATTCCATTATTTCTTAGAAACTTGAGGACTAGTCCTGATTTCATGAACTCAGTTGATTTGAGTGCAGCTGAACCAATGTTACCCATGTTTTACAGAATCAGGCCCATAAGTTTTCTATTTGTTTATAACATGGATATAAAGCTAAACAATTTGTATGCAGTAAAACATATACAAGACTTCAGCTTGAAGATAACCTGCTTACAGGCATTGTCTTGTATCTTCCTTCCCTTTTCTTTTGTTTATGACAACATGAAATATCCTTTTATTCATCAATGCCTAGCAAGCTGTACCTTTGTAGCAATGGGGCAATGCTTCTGTTATTGAATAAAGACCATCAAATAAATATTAACTCATAAAATGAGGTTGGATGAGTCTGAATCTCATACTGCAAATGGGAAGTTTGGATGTGCAGTGCCTTTGAAGATCTAGCACTTATTCAGGTGCCTGTTCTAATATTTAGGCACACAGATTGTATTTTGTCCACACTGTATTAATGGTTCGGCTGTATTCATGCCTCTCTCTACAAGCCTTAGGTATATTAAGTTCAAACTTAATAAAAAGCTAGGGTTTTTTTAAACAATCTCTTCTGTTGAATCTGTATGAGAGCCACTTGGGTGCTATATATGAAGCTCATTAGTAATCATTCGTGCCCCAGAGATTTGACCCTTAATGGTTTGAGTCTGCTTCCAGTACATGGGCACACATCTGGTAAATCTCATACTGCTCTTGTTTTTCCTGTCATAGCTGCTTTTACTGGCATTTAGGTTTGCTCTTGCATTTGAAGGTGAGATCAAGTGTTTTGTTTCGAGTCTTGCCCTTTTTTCTTTAATCTTTTTTGTACTGCTGTTTCAAACCAAAAAACCATAAGAAATAGGCAAGAAAGGCCAGGTTTGGGGGTGGGAAAGTATGCCTGGGCATTCTGGAGAAATGCAATGTGTTCTTTCCTTTTATATTTCTTTACTTCGAAAAGGTTTAGTTAGTGCTAAACTGAATGGGCTACTGTGAAAATATTTAAACTGAAGCTTTTTTCAAGGGATTTTTTTCTCAGCTTGTCTTCCACAGACCAAAGCAGCCGCTTCTAGAATGGTGTTTGCTGGTAGGTGAAAAACCTAATCTCTTATGATCTAATCCTATCAGATGAGCGTATCCTCTGAGGTGCTTGTGTTCCCAACTGTCAGTGAAGGGATGCTGCTGCTCCCACTTAAGTCATGACAATCTTGCCATTGCATCAATCAGGTCAGGGTCTAAAACGCCCAATCCTTTGAGGTGGTGAGCATTTCGCAAAGTGCTCTGTCATCAGAGCAGATGACTGAAGTAGAGAAGCAGTGGTTCTCACTTGACAGGAGTACTCATCACTTTCCAATATAAAGCTTTGCTGTGGTGGTGCCCAGTAGTTGAGGGAATGCAGCATTCCCTCAGGATTGGGCCCTTATCTCTGAAAAATCTTAAGGCAAGTGGCAAAAGATTTGAGTGTGTACAGGACTCAAACTATAGACAGAATAATAAAAATTGTGGCACAGATATTGCCCCTTTAATATTTAAGCAATTCTCAGTATAAGTCAAGCGTTATAGTCCCATCTGTCAGAATCTATCTTCTTAAAAAACGAGTCTCCCTAGTTTCTTTTTAACTAACTAACTAAATAAATAAATAAAAATCAAGTAGGGTTCTGTTAAGCAGCTATTTCACAGTTCTTTTCATGGCAAAACACAGATGGCTGCTCTGCAGAATTCCTGATGATGCTTCAGGAAGCTAAGCCTCTGTGGAGCCATTGGAGGATATCTGTGGGTACTACTCAGCTTCTGGAGCTACTCAGGGTGGAAAACTTCATTTAAATACTTATTTTCTTTCACCAAGACACGCTCACAAATGAATAGAACTAAAAACTATGTCCTTATGCTGTTGGGGAAGTAAGTATTAGTATTTCAATATAAGAAGTTAAATTCTGCTTTCAGCAGGAGTAATGGCGTGTCTCCTTAAACCATAACCACGGAAATGTACACAGCTTTCACACAGAGAGACCAGAGGAATGCCATAAAACTCAAATGTGTACATGAAGTATATGTGGAAATTCTTTAGCTTTAACTCACAGCCACTATCCTGACACTACATCAAGTGGCAAGTTTGTGTTTGCAAACGAGGACATGGCCATTGTAGGAAGGAGATGAAGAGGCAGTAGAAAGTGACCCTAATTACCTGATGTGTCTCTTGTTGATAACACAATAAATCAGTGTGCTGCAGATAACAGTTACAATTATTAAATAATTCATACACACAGCCATGGCTACAGTTCCAAAAGCACAGGCCTCTCCCATAGGAGCTAAGGGAAATCTGAACTTCTGCATTTAATGACTTTATCTAGCGATTGTTTGACACAACTGAATTTGTTAAAGCCAGGTTAGGAAATGAGTGACTAATGCCCCTTCCATTCTGATAGCTCAGTAGTCTATATACACTAATATAGGTGAGACCCCTGTGAACTAGGCAGTAACTTTATGATTAGGGCCAGTGACCCTAGTTTAAGGCAGAGTTGTACTGAATTATGCACCACTATCAGAGTAGGACTAATCTATTTATGGTGGCTGCCACCTGCACTATGCCTTTTCCTCCCCTACAAGTACTTTCGGGCCTACTGTCCTGTAGTGAGGCCGTGTGGTGCCCCACCAGCCCACCGAGGGAAGAACCTCCCCAGACACGAAAGTGGGCGGAGCCAGTGAATCCTGCGCCCGCCCCGCAGAGGTCAAGGTGCAGGACAGGAAGTAGAAAAGCCCAACCCCAGAGCTCAGTTGGGTGACAGCAGCCGGAGAGGCCAGACGCCTGTGGCCTGGCTCCGGCTTGCGAGACCCCGGCAAGCCATGGCCAACTCGAGGACTGGCCGGCCTGGCCAATGCCTGACGCTGACCGACGCCCAGAAGAGTGGCCAAGCCTACCCCTCGCCAGCGACCCAGAAGAGCCCATGGTGCTGGAACCCTCCAAGGACACCACCCTAACCCAGGTACCTTGGAGGAGTCTGGAAGTAGCCCGGGGGCAGCCGACCCCAGTCTGGCTCCAGCACTGAGTCCATGTCAGTGTGTTGCTGCCAGGATCCCCACTGACACAGCAGTAGGTCTTCGGCCACTGCCAGGGCCCTGGGCTGGGACGCAGTGGAGTGGGTGGGCCTGGGTCCCCCCTGCCACCCACCTCGTGGGTGGCAGTCTCCCCTCCCCGTGGTTCCTAAAGCTAGGGGACTGGGGGCCTGAGCCCCTGACTATTTGTTTGCTGTCCCGCCCTGACTCAGGGCCTGGGCTTATATTGACTTGCTTGTGGGACCCAGCCTGAAGGTCTCGGCCGTAGACGGGGTATTCCCCAACCCAGCAGAGAGTGTAGTGAGGCGGAGTGGTGCTCCTCCGTCCCACCAAGGGACAAGCCCCAGCTGAGTTCCCTTACATGTCCCTATCCCATCTTGCTGCTTCTCCCTCCCTCCCTCCCCCAGCACACACCCATTCAGTCTTCCCTGTGAAGCTCCCATGGCCCACAGGAGGGAGGCTGCTGCATACACCTTAGTCCTAGTTAGTAAAGCTCAGAGGAAACTCTCTCCCAAGTAGAGCTAGCTGGAAACTTTTCATGGACAATCAGCTACCGCTGAATGTGTCTGAAGTCCTTGAGAGTTCTGGATATGTATCTAATGCCAAGAACAGGACTCAGCGTCTTTTACCAAAAGTTCTGCAGTGCATCTTTAAACATCTTTTGTTGTACTACCATATAGAATTATCTGCAGTGGACTGCTTTGGTGCTCATGGTCTATTTTACTAGTCCTCATGTAATTGTAAATGAGAAACTTCAAAACTGTAGCTCCCAGAAACTTATCTGTCATGTCTATGAAAAAGCACATGAATGTGCAGCAATGGTTTTTTGGGTCTTTTTCTTAATATCAGGGGTTTAGCACTATGGAAATGTTTGTTTGCATATTCTGGAACTGTGAATCTAAAGGTTTTGCTGTGCCGTGATGCTGACACTGTATATCACAGAAAAGTAATTGGTACAGAAACTTAGTATGCTACACAGTGAGACTTACGTAAAAAGGGAAGTGAGTTTGCACAAGATGACTAAGCACTGAATTTATATGCAACACCCTATCTTGGCCAACTGCAAGTCAGGGCACAAATGTGCCCTGTGGAATGCATGCATGTGGAAGAGCTAAGCATCAATTTCACATTAGACACAGCACATGCTAAGCCATGGAGGATAGCTGAGTCACCAGAGCCAGTACTCTGTTTACCAAGAAAGTGGTAAGGGAAGAGAAGTCAAGCTTGCTTACTCCCTTGTTTTGAAGTTTCATCCCTTTAATGCTAAAATGTTATGGGAAGGATTTTCTCCCCGCTGCTACAGCCATTCTTTACTGCTGTGAAAGCAAAAGAACCACTTGAGCCCCAGACATGGCTAAGGAAGAATTCCCCGAGGCTGCTGCCCTAGGAGGGCTCTTTGCAAGCCCCAGAATAGGGGTATATTGAGTCAGGCCTGGTGTAAGAGGAGGTAGGGCCACAGCACATATCACAGTGGGGATTCCTGCCACTGCTGGCACCTATATGGAGCTGGGGATAGACTGCCACATTTTAGGCATTCGTCCAGCACTGTCTACATCAATTTTGTGGCAGCAAAGGCCGCAAAATCAGAAGAGTGCAATGGTGGTTTCAAATCCACCCTAGATCTTTCCTGTGGGTTGCAAGTTTTATGGTACATCTCTCACCTTAAGGGTTTGATCCTCCTGTCACCAATACTGGGTTAATACCAGTGTAATTTCTTAGATTTAATGGAGTTGCTTCTGATTAACAACTGTGTAAATCAGGCCCCAATTTCTAAATGAGTTATCTAAATAAAATTGGATGTATTGAATGCTGCTGCTTCTCAGCAATAAGAAAGCAACATTATAGTCAGTGAAATTCCTGACAGAAACAAAAAATGACATCAATTATCCTGTAAGTATGATGCTTCTCAGGCTCGAAAGTACCCTGGATTTTGAGTCCCCTTGCTACCATCTGCTCTTAGCGTGAGCAAGTTTGTCTGACTGTCTGTCTGCTGTGGATCAGTTCCCTGAATCCACCAGACTTTGGCAACACAAGCACTGTCCCCCAGGCCTTGGACTGTCTCCATATAGATTAGCTATAGGCACATATCAACTTTGAACTCAGATTTACTTCTCCCAAAGGAAGAGTACACACCAGCTTACCAGACCTCAGAACGACCACTCTACTTAACACGCAGCACTGAGAATAAGTGTATTATCAAAGAACAGAGATTCAAATGATAGAAAATAAGAATATTGGAAACACATGGTTACATATAAAACAAAATAACTTGCTTGTTAGAGCCTAAATTTAACTCATAAGATCTTCCCCTATCTCTTAGGATAGCTTCCCCCAAGTTCTTTTCCCAGTATTTTCAACTAAGATGGCTGAGATCCGTCTTTTTTCATGAGATCAAGTTCGGTGGCAGCTTGTCTTCATAGATAGACAGATGCCAGAGCATTTCTCTGCACCCTGAGATATGAGACCAGACCTTTTAATCTTCATTTGAAAACAGGGTACCCCTGTTGTTTACCTCTTCTCATTAATTTCCTGCAGAAGTCTTCCTAAACTCTTCATTAGCATTTGACTCGGTATGCTAATAGACTTCTGTTGTAAGACACACAGAGGTCTGCCAGAGAGAGAAACATCTCCCACCTCCTGTCTGGAGAAGCTTGAATGATGACATGCCTTTAACTTTGGACTTAGAGAACAATTTTTTCAGCATATATATATAGCACCTCTCATATGTTCCACACATGCATCTTATAATGGCTATGATGAACAGTGTGACACAAGCTTTCAGTAGAGACCTTACATGACATTCTTTTGGTGAACCCAGGGGATTCCCAAACCCTCAGGTACCTCTGTGACTTCTGACAGTTGGCATCAAGAGATCTTTGGATCATAATATGGTAAACTGAAGTTCTTAAATATATTGCTCCATTCTTTTCCATCATGGAAACTTGTGCTAGATGTTGGAATGCACGAATGCTAAGTAAAAACTGAACTGATGATGAAATAAGTTGATTTTATTAATAATTTTTTGCCATTTCTTAAAACACTGAAAGAACTCACTGAAACGCAAGTCCACGGATTTGACAAATGAAAATATGGTGCAAGAAAATGAATTTGCAAGTCTCTCTTTCAAAATAGACAACTGAAGCTGAGGATCTGAAATTGACAAGAACAAATGTGACTGTGTAGCAGTAACGGTTCAAATACACAATTGCTGTCAACCTAGCACCCTTGATTTTGATCAGAAGGTAGGACAAGGAACCCAGGTCCGTGGGCTTCCCTGGGAACATAAGGTAGATTCTATGTGGTTTCAGGTTTTGTTACAAACATCTCACACAGCTCTAATCAGAACATGTTAAGTTCAATGGCTTGTTTATATTGCCAGTCTCACAGGAAGGCACAGAGCAAGGCTTTGTTTTCCATGCAAGAAGCATCAGTTGGAAATACAAATGCATAATATTTAGGTCCACCAGCCTTGACATTGTCCCTTTATATTTACAATGAGCTGATTTGTAAGTATAATGCTACACCATTTCTGTATATGCATTTTCTCGGTCCCCTGACTCTTGTATAGATTACATACAGTACTAGCAAAAAACTCTAGCACTAGTCAATTTTAATACTTATGGTCCCATGATGTGTAGTGCAGGCACTATTTGCTCTTTCCAACGGAATTAAAAGGAAAAAAGAGAAAAGCTGGGTAAAATGCAGCTGATGCTGTGACCCTGCAAGTATTTCCAGAGGAGGTGGTTGTACTTTTAAGACACCAGAGAGGCCATTTTCATGGTGGCCTGTTCTTTATACATTTAGCTGCTTGCTTTATGATAGCAATTAAAGGAAAACATCAGACATTATCTGACTCTTTTAGGAATGTTTATGGATTTTTAATAGGACAGTTGAGGATAAAGCACACAATAATCATCCCAGGAACCTGGGACGTTATGAAGTCAATTCTGTATCCATGCTTGCAGGCTTGGGCCCTAGGTCAGGTCAGTGTTGCTAATACATTTCCTTCTGTGTAAAAGATATGGTAGCTGTAACATTTAATGTACATCTGCTGGATGACTGCATCTGTTTTACAGGAAATTATGTTTGTTCACTGTAATTAGCAAAATATTAGAAGACCCATCAAAGATGAGTCTAACAGGAGCATATTATACATATTCCCATAACTATGGCAGAACATATGGTTTTATTAAACGTTAGTCCCATAACAGCTAGTTTCTTATTGAAAATAAACAAAAATCTTTAAGAGTTCCTACTGAGAATTTAACATCAGATTTATTTCAACTTCATTTCTTTCAGATTTGGGGTCTGCGTTAACAGTTTTTAAATTTAAACGACTCCAATAAGTATTTTTTAATTATGGTAAGAATAAAGTATAATGGATAACTGACACATTGAGATCTATATTTTCCCTTCCCTTTTGTGTCAAACTCGTGTGGCTATCAGTAGGAATTCTAAGTGTGGAATAAGGTTTGACAGTGACTCTTAATTGACTCAGATGTGTTTATATAATATTTTGACTAATTGTAGAAAATGCCTATCTCATAAGAGGCCATCCTTAATAGGTATGTTTTAAAAATTGATTATTTAAAATATGGACTTTATATTAACTCTAAATTTGATCCATATTGTAGATGTTTCATTGAAAGTGTTACTGGATTTATTAGGACACAGAGATTGTCTCAGCTGTCATTCTGAACCTTAAAAGCTTGAGCTGAAAACTCAGATGGATTAAGGAATTCTCAAAAGTGTTTAAAAAAAGTTGGTGAATCAGGCATGGAAGTCTCATTGCATCAGGAAATGTTTGTATTTTTCAGTTTAACATCATCTGTGCAGCATTAAAAATGTGATAATAAAATAAAGCTCTCTCTGTCTTAGTTTATCACCATACTTACCCTGCTTTGGAATAAAGCAAAGAGATTCCTGCGAATGGAAGTGTTTAGAATGGATTTTGGCTGAGATTTTCATACCAATCTAAGAGATTTGGCTGCCCTCTGCCTTCATCTTTGGCTAAATCAGTGGATGTGGACTGTTATCCATGCCTTAGCCATCTCCAGATGAGGTATCCACACAACACCTTCTGAATTTGGTTACCACTGACCACTCAAAAGTGACTGCTGGTGCTTAGATATGCCAGCTTGTTTGCTTTGTTTTGTGCAGGAAATATGTTCGAGTATTGCTCTAAAGACTACCTATTCACTTCTAAGTGCAATTTAAAAACTTGGTATTGCTCTTGAGCCTTTATATAGTTTGACAATACCTCCCTCAAATGGCCTTTCTCTCCTTGCTAAAATCATTAGAGTTAACATGCCCTAGGTTTGAACATCTGGGTGCACATGGTGCATCATTCTCAGCATATGTCCTCAACTCTGAAAACTAGCTTTCCCTGTTTTGTCCAGAGCCCAAGTTCATTGCTTCGGTTGTTCATTCTGGTACTTACAGGCCCATCATCATGTTTCCGCTGTGCTAGCCACAGTAAGAAAGAGTTCCTGTGCCCAAAGAGCTTGCCACAAGTGATATAAAACAATCAGAAGGCCTCTGGATGTGTGGACAAAGGAAACAGTAATAGGCACATTTATTTACACTGCTCAAGTAAATCCCTACTTTCCATGAAATAAGGCCCTACTGGCCCTGTACCTAGTTGTTATCTGTTGGTAGTTTCCTGTTGTTGCCACAATACAATCCAGCTAATCTCTGGTTTTTGGTGACATTATCCAGGATGCAATCTGGACTGTTGGACAGTTGTGTCCCCTCAGTTCTCCAATCTGGGAACCTTTTACACTGCTTCGCTGTGAGTGCAACCACTCCTGGCCTTTGTCACACACGGTCTCTAGCATATAACTTACTCTGAGCTGAGTTATATGAGTGCTCTTAGCTAGCCACTCCTGAATTGTATTGCAGAGTGACAACAGAAAATTTCCAGTCCCAGACTTGTCCGAAGAAATGTGCATCTTGTACTGCCCAGAACTCTCCTGGACAATACAAACCCATAGAAAGTCTGTAATTTCATTAATAGAAAATGATATGCACAAACCAAGTTATCTCAAATGGAGGTTCCCAAACACTTCACTCCAAATACACTGTCTTAGGTAAAACAATAAAACAAGTGTCTTAACTACAGAGAAAGACTTTAAGTGACTACAAGTAATGAGGCATAAAAGTCAGAATTTGGTTACAAGAAAATAAAAGGTAAAAACTGAACTAATATCTAACTGAACAGGCTAAGTGAATTCAAAGCCAAGTGTCTCTCTCGCCACATGTTCTCTTGCAGTCTTATTAGCTGGATGCTTTCCAGCCAGGACTCATCCCCCAGTTCAATGCTCCTTTCCTTTTCCTTCAGGCATTGTGGATGTCATGGGCAGAGAGAGAGAGAGAAGTTTGGGGTCCTCTGTTATGCTTTCTTTTAGCAATTCTCTTATTTGAGAATCCTCTCCAGCTGAGGTTCAGAGACAGCAAGTCCATTTCCCAAGATGTACATTCCTCACTCAGACACTTCTTCCTGCCAAAGAATGACCCTTTAATCAGGTGATAGTCTATTTGATTATGTTGACACCTGGCTGAGGTGCTGGCTACTCTTTTGTTTCTGGGGAACAGGTTTGAAGCTGTTTCCTTGGACTTGGAGATCTTAACGTCACATACGGTGTTCCCACACATATTTTACCAGGACAATAATGTTCACCAGACTGAGTTTTCAAATGATACCTCACAAGGCATAGTTTGTACAAAATTTATCATGGTCTTGTAAAAAAAAGATGAACATAAGGGTATGGACTGCCACACTTTTGCCTAACAGGATGAGAGCAAAGTGATATTTGTGAATTTGTGGTAGCTTCTGATATTGAGCCAATTTGTACAGGTATTCAAGTATTATACTTGGGTCCCTAGGGAGGGATGCAATGAGGCCATTTTTATACTACAAAAAATGCTATTACAAAAATAAGACATCACACTAACAGGTATTCTTGGTCCATGCTGTGACACCGTTTCTGAAATTAAGGGGTTTTCTACTTGCTGTCATTCAGAATGACCTCATTATGTTACTTGTCATATTGTAGCACATAGATGCCCTCTTGAGCTAAACACTGAACTTATGCCTACCAAGAGACAGTGCCTGCTCAGAGAGCTTGCAGACAAAGACAAGGCAGGCAACATGCGGGAGAAAGGGACTAATTATTATTCCCATTGTACGGCCATGGGAGCTGAGACACAGGAAGTTTACATGATTTGCCCAAGGTCCCACAGGAAAAGCTGGGCATCTAATCCAGGAACCTGAGTCCTGTGTCTTAGCCACAAGGCCATCCATCCTCCCAAACATAGCAGTCTTTTTCATCTGTAATGGCTGTTACTAACTGACAATTAATAGATACCACTGGGTATGCAGATGGGTCAGATACGGTTCTGGAGCCTCTACTTAAATAGAGAAGAAGAATTCTCTGCCAGTAAACCTGCACATTAAACTATTCATGATGATCACAAAGGGGAGCACAAACCACCAAAGCAAATTCAATTATGACATATCGGACATTGATTGATTGTATTCTTCCAGCAATAAGCTCTAATATGTATCACTTTAAATGCTTATGAGTTCTCCCTTACTTTTTCAGGATCTCTGTTGGGAGTTGGGGGGAGGAAAATAGATGCAACTACCAGGGGGGAAGTAATGTGTATAACTTGTATCAAAGCAATGCAACTCAGTCTCATGCCTAAGTGTACCGTTTGGCAGTATTTACATACTCTACACAAAACTATACAGACTGAGGCTTTATGGGGTTCATAATAAAACTTTCCCCTGAAAACTTCCCCAAAAAGAAGCCAAAATTGAAGTAGCATGTCCCTTTTAATAAGATCTCAGGGAACAAGCCTTACAACAAACAGGTTGTAAGGTCCTCACCCTTGGACCCTGGTTCAGAGCTCCCAAATGTGAAGTCCCCAAACCAAGTCTTTGAAGCTAGTCTTGTGGAGCAGGAAAGAGAGAGACCCATCTCTTGTCCCCTCTCCTAGGCCTGTGGTTTTCCAGGCTTTTCATTTTTCCATACCTGTTCCCTCTTGAGCTCTCCAATCCTTAATGACAGCCTGGCTGTATAAACACCACCTACCTCCTTTCATCTGCACCTGGATAACGCATAGGGCTGGCTGGTCCCAGCCCTCTGACCCTTAAAGGGGCAGACCAACCTGTCACAAACATGTTTTCAATTGATACTGAAAATTGTAGGTTAACAAGAGAGAATGCATCGTAAAGAGGAGAATTGGAAACTAGGACTTGGGAGTTTCATTATCAGCCATTGCATGACAATGGACAAGTCACTTAGGCCCCAACTGAGCAAAGCACTTAAACAGATGCTTAATTTTGAGCACTTTTGGATGATACGCTGAATTATGGCCCAGTGCTGTAAGTGACCACAATTGCCATTGACTATGCTAGCCAAATGCTCTGAGCAGAGTTGTAACTTTTAACCCTTACTTCATAACCATTTGGAAATTTGATAGTATACCATTTCCCACCTCACAAAGATACTGTGAGGTTTATTTGACTTAAGGATCCATACAACTGCAAAGAATCATTATTATTGGAGCTGGGTGAATCCTGAAAATGTTGGTGAAGGTTAGTTTGACTTTTTCAACAAGTTTGATTCACCCATGTTGGAGCCTCTGGGTATTCAATTTCTGCTAACCAGCTCCAAGGCTTACTGACAGTTAATTCTCAATTCTAATGTTCAGCTACAGAAAGTGAATTCTGAATCTTGATGGTAAGGGTTGACTCATCTGATTAGGGAAAAGAAACCAGTAACATGCAGCTTTTGTGACCAATAATTAAGCAACACAGTTGTAACAGCAAGACACCACTGGAATTTATCTAAAACTTCATTATTGTAATTTTTAAAAATGGAGAAATAAAGAGGCCTGATATATCAAGGGCTCAACTTAATTAATTCTGAACCCATATTAATAGTCAGTGCATAGCTACACTGCTCCACAAACAGATCAGGGAGGGAACTGCGACTGGCACAACTAGCTCCCTGGATCACTCGTTGCTCTGGGTGGATGTAGGGCATCTGCCTCTGGTAGTAGATGACTACTCCTGCCATTTTGGTTCAGTTACACACAGTGGTCAGTGGGAACAGAGTCAAGGCTACACTCGTTTACATGTCAGTCTTCCTGTGAGGAAGAGTAAAAGCCCCACAGAGGCTGCTCTCCCTGCACACTGTGACATGGAATTCAGGTGGCCCACCCACAGAAGTGAGACGGTGCCTTGCTTCCCAGCATGGGCAGTAGGGTAACCCATTATCTTGTCTTAAATATTTTAATGATGAATTACTTTGCTCAGCTCTAATCATTGCCATCAGAAGAAGGCCTTGGTCAGAGTTCAAATCCAAATCTGAACTTCAAAGTTGGGAGTGGCAGCTGGATCTGTTTTGACTCAGATGAATTTTTAGTTATTTAAATACAGATAAAAGCTAAAGATATTCATTCTAATTATCTATTTTTTTAGCACAATTTCTAATTAGAAATTGTCCCCGGTAAAGGTAAGATTCTAAGCTGAAATGTGGTTAATGGGGAGGGTTAAGATTTATTGTGCCTCTAGGAAAAAAAAAGAAATTCTAAGACAAACTCAATGTCATGACTGGAATTTTCAATCTAGTCAAAAGCAAAGTAGTCAGCAGCATTACAATTGGTATTTGTTTTTTAAATGTATTTGAGCCTGGTTTGCTACTGTCACAATATTCCAGGTTCAAGAAATGATATAGGGTAAAATGGGTAAAGTATGGGTAAAATGGCCCTGATCTGTTAAAGTGATCTTATTTATGTACAGTTGGGGAAGGTAAGGCAGGGGCACATCCACCTGCCATACAGGGCTGCAAGGAATGGCGCATGTCCTTTTACAACACTAAAGAATTTTGAAAGTACAGTTAAGTAATGTAGGCGTCTGAAACAGCCTAGATGAAATTCAAACCCCAGTGATTATAGGAGGTGGCTGTCATCTTTGACAAACAACCGTGTGATCTTCAGCAGAATTGCACAAAGTTTACACTGGTTATGAATTTGGTTTATAAAAGAGTGTATCTTTTAGACTGCAAACAACTTATTTACAAACATGCTGTAGTCACTAACTCATAACTTCCCAAAACATTCTTCACTGATTTTTTTCCATGTCCTTTCTTGGCTGGTGAAGTACTTTAAAGGTATGAGAAAAATCTGTGGTTGAGTTAGGCATGATTGGAAAAGCATAAACTCTTCACTGTAAAAATATATTGACACACATTTTTATCATATAGTTAACATCCAAAATAGCTCAAGTCCCTGATTACTAGAAGCTCCTTAAATCCCTGATAATCTGTGGTGAGGTACGTAACTGTTTTATTGATCATGCATTACAGCACTTGCTAAAACATCAAAGTACCGTCTTAGCGTGCACTGTGCTCAGAATGCACCAGAAGATTATCTGTTTTTTTTCTTTTGTTGTTCAGAAGTCCTGGTCAGGAGGACTTCTCCTCTTCCATTTAACCAGAAGCACTTCCACTTAAAGCAGAACCTTAATGAGGCCAGAGTGCTTGGCAAACCAGCTTATTTTGCTGCACTTTTCTTGGAAATGTTTTATTTTGTCAATGAAAAGTTTTCTAAAACAGGTTGAAAGGATACACAATACTCAGCAAGTGTGATCAGATATATAACTTTAAGGAAATTAGGAAGGTGAGTCTCATACCCTTAGGATTTTTTTTAAATTTTTTTTATTTTGTTGTTGTTAAATACCAGCCATTGATGCAATCTGGTTCCTCCTAGGGTAGGGAAAAAGGGTGCTCTTCAGAAATATGAAACTTCAG
Source organism: Dermochelys coriacea (assembly GCF_009764565.3). Lineage (NCBI taxonomy): Eukaryota > Metazoa > Chordata > Testudines > Dermochelyidae > Dermochelys > Dermochelys coriacea. The sequence goes on along the minus strand of NC_050068.2, from coordinate 191,101,637 downwards.
GCACAAGTTCTCCATAGGTAGTAATTTAGTAATATCCAGAGAAGGAGTGAAATCAGTCAGTAGTGAATCAACCCAACCTTTGGTTCACTGTTCTCTCCATATTCAAGTGCCTTCTAAATTCTCATTTCTTCTGATTCCTCCCAACAAGTGGGTCTTTGTATACCAAAATAGAACACCTCTAAGTTACTCCTTCCCTCACGTGCTCTGTCTTTATGTGCTGTCTTAAAGAGCACAGCAAGCTTTTTGCAATCTTGTACATTGCCTGGCATGCTGTCTGTCTTTATCAAATAAACTCTAGTTAAATTAATTTTAACAAGAGTTCCTGGGAACCATTCCCTAAGACCCCCTTCAGCACATCACTTCTGTGTTGTGCTTGAGAAAAGAGCATCTGTCTTGATAACTCATCACTTGGGCTGTATCGTTGTACAAAAACCAATGTCAAATGTATTGATACTGTTTCCTGACTTTTCAGGAAACTTCAAAAGAAGCAACAGGAAAAGTATAATGTTGCTCTAACATGCTGTCATACAGAAAGGCAACCAAGAGTGGGTTTATATAAAAACCCATTAGATCTGCAACAGTAACATAACTGGATGAAAAGGCTGCACTTTGTATGTTGTTGAAAGAAAATTCCCTGTGGTACATACCATTCCCTGCCATGCCTATCAAATTGAATTAGCACTTAGAGAAAAATGTTGCCTGAATCAATCATATTGGGATGTTTATAGGAAAACTGCTGTGTATTCAGTCCAGAAACCAAAAATCAATGAGATCTAGCTGACTGTGCACATAAGTTATCAGAGCAGCTCAGATTCAGACTCATGTTTAGTGTGTGATGAGAAGTCGGCACTTACTGGATAATGACAGCTATTTTTAGCTCCGACAAGGTGCTCACATACGTACTTCAGCCATGCACACAGATCAGCTGCTGAGCAGTAAGCACGATCAAAAAACACATTTCACACAAACCTAGTAATTACTAAGTATCTCATGCATCTTGGCAGAAAGCTCATGCTTACAAATACAAATTCTGCAAACTCCAAGGTTTTGCTACTTCTCGGGGTGGGGTGGGGGGGAGGCGGGCAGGAGAGAGAGAAAGAGAGACCGATCAACTGAAGGGGAAAGAAAAGCACAAGTTACATAAAGCAAAAAGATAGCAAAGATAAATGTTTGAAAATCGAGGGCCAAATTTAAAACTGGTCCAAAATGTTGTTGGGATTTACCAAAGCTGAAAAAAATGCAGCCCATTATCATATATCTAGCTAAATATTCTGACACAGACTTTGAAGAAAGGAGACAGATGATCTCACCATGACATGGCGGAGTGGAAAATAGTATACCTGAAATTCCCTATTACAGAAATTACCATAGGTAGGTTTTTTTCTGTAAACTTTCTATAAGCCACCTTTAGATAACACTTGGCTTTAATTAAAATTCCTTGCCCTTTGGGGAGAGGAGCCAGTGCAATCTTGTCGGTCCAGTAGTCATCAGAATACCAAAGTCTACAAGCTGCTAGAAGAGCCATTGCAGGAGAATGTAGGGGCGGGGGGTAGTCCCAGAACCTGTGTCAATGCCACACCAAAGCAAGGAGCTGCTTCAGAATTACAAAAATGTCCAACTCCAAATTTAATTGCATAAAACAGGGATGAGTTTCCACAGATTGTGGTATAATGGACCTTTCCAGACCATTTCACCATGAATTTGTCATGATGATGAACCAGGCCTTGTATGACCATGGAGAAGTACCTCTTTCGTTGGTGAACTCCAAGGTCTGGTGGAGGGGACAAATAATTGGTAAATAGGACCCTAAGAGCATCCCAGTGCCAGAAGGCAAGGAGCTCACTGGTATCAAGTAGTGAGTTTCAGCTGGCCTGATCAGTTTGATGTCCTGCAATTCAATTATATTATAATCTGTATCTAACAGGTGTTGTGTGAGATACCATTGGAAAATGAAATAACACACTGATCATTAATATTCTTGTATGATGTATGGATGGTAAACAACAAAAGGACTGTGTGATGAAGCGCCAGTCCCACACTGGGATCCCAAGGGTTAATAAAGCCCTAAAGAGGCTGTGCAGAAGGCAGCCTTTTGCAGAAGGATTTATAGGAGGAGCCAATCAGGGCCAGGCAGGCCCATAAAAGAAGAGCTGCAGTACAGACCAGCTTGAGGCACACCCTGGAGCTTGAAGAGGGAGGAGGACTGGCTGCCTTGCAGACGGAGGGCAGCAAGCACCCAGGACATAGCAGTGTTGCAGTCTGAGGCCCTGAGGCTAGGATTAAGAGGGACCTGGGGCCACGGGCAAGTGGCCCAGGAAGATCTTCAGAGGGGATGCAGTCAGTGGCGGACACCTTCAGGGTCCCTGGGCTAGGACCCAGAGTAGTGGGCAGACCCGGGTCTCCCTCCCCCACCCCCCACTCACCACTGAGGCTGAACTGAGGGACTGCGATAATGTCCCCAGGAAGGTGGGAGCACAGTGTGCAGCACAGCCAAGGGCTGTGTCATGAAGAGGACACTGCGGTCCTGAGGGTGACGTGGGTCCCTGCAGCAGAAGTGATGGTGGCAAGATGCCACCAGAGGAGGGTGCGCTGGCATACAGAGCTAATCCCCAGGACAACCAGCAGGAGGAGCCACAGTGGTGAGTTGAACCACATCACAGACTGTAAAAATGTGAAGGAAAGTGGAAGGTGACCTTTTGCGTCCTGCTTGTCAGCCTGGGTTTGTCAACCCACACCTGCCTGTGTGATTGCCAGTACATATGCAACACCCTGTATTAATGATGGTTAGGGCCATAGTGGTCAGTAGTGCTTCCTGCATTGTACCAAAGGGTAGCTTGAAAGTTTTTGTTTGAAACTAAGTTGGAAACTGGCACTAACCAGGGAATGCCAAACTAGTGATGAGATACCATGGAAGGAATCAAAGGAGTTTGACCCCCAAGACCCAAAATTCCAATAGGCTCTGGAAGGTATCCCATAATCTACCATGATAAACAACTTGTAATGCATTGAGACCAGCAGTAGAACAATGCATCCTCGGGGAGCAGCCCTGAATGCTGTGTGTGTGTTATTTTAAAAACACATAATACTATGTGGACAGTGTAATTCACAAGAAAAGAAGCTTAAGCTGCTTTAGGCAGAGCAAAGTGGAGGCACTCTTTTAGCTTAGTTATTATCTGTATGAAAATAGGGGGGAGGGAAGTGTCAAAAAAACCTTTCTCATGTAGACAAGGATTTAGAGAGGCACCATAGACTTATATGATGAAATGATATACAATGGAAAAAAGAACTCAATAAATAAGCATTTAGGTGAGGAAAAGAAAGCTACACAGGTTGATAAGTGGGAAGGTCCTTGCACTGCCAAGATGAGTGCATTACAGAAGTGGGAGAAGATACCCTACTGGGGATCAGGCCTTACAGTTGTATGTGGCACCTCCTCAAAGATGTGAAGTGCCTTCAGTGCCTATTGATTTAATTGAGAATTGAAAGTGGTTCACCCCTCCCTGGAAGGTGAGTTTCCTAGGGAGAAATGGGGAGCCTTCCTTCTGTGCATGGTTAATGCATCCCAAGATGTTTGTTCATTTTAGATATATTTGTGCTGCTGAAAGATCTGACTGAGTTATGTTGGGTTCAGTTTTTCCACTTTAAACGGGGTTTCAGCCTTTTTGTTTTGTATGAAGGATACAGTGTCTCTTCTTCCCCAAATGTACAGTTCAATCTGTGAATAAAGAGGCGCTGACATTTTTAAAGGCTTTGTAGATAAATCTGTTAATTAATTTGAGTTTTAATTAATTAAAAATAAGATCTTTAGAGGTTTTTTCAGACCTCTCTCTCATTAATATCCCTTCTGAGATTTGAAAATTGACTCACTTATAGATTTTAGCATCACCTAAAGGATAGCCTACATAATAAACTTATTATTCATAGCTATTGTCTCACTGATATTCATCAAAAAAGGTCATTGAATAGTCAAACATCAAATTTTTAATTCTGTTTCGACATCATGATTGTGAAGAAAGTCTTGGAAAAAAAGGAGAGGAGCATTTAATTCATCATTTAGCAATGTAATTGTTTTAATTTCACCAGTAGAGGTGAATCCTTTCACAAACAGGATCACAAAAAGTTCCCAGCCAGATCAGGAGCCAAACCCTGTCACTAAGGTTCTGCTCTTTGTGAAAAGAGCCACTGTTGTGCTGGAGTTGCTTTCTAGAAGTAAGCAGCTGGAAAATTCAAAACTAGTGCGTGTGGTTTTTAAAGGGTGTTGTATGCAACATATCTGATACAACCTCAAAAGCAAGGTTGTGGAAAGTTTAAGCCATCTAACAGAACACACCCTTTACTCCTTCATCCCGAGACACTGTGGACCACTAGCACAGCCATGATACTATATAGACAATGCACCATGACGTTAGTTCCACCCCAATAGGAATGCCAGCTTTCAGGCATCCTCTTGCACAAACTTGTGTGGTTTTCCAGAACTGTGTAGCGGGTACAAGTAGGGTTAAGTCTGGTCTGTTTGGTAGTGGGGGAGTTTGGGAAAGAAGAAGTTGGATTAATGGTATCCATGCTAGTATGTAATTAAGGCTATGGTGTATTGTGTAACTACTATGCACTACAAGCTAGGGAGCTATCATGACTCCACTGAAGTCCAATGGGGGTTTTGCCATTGACTTGTGGAGCCAAGTCTATACCCTAGGTGTGTGTGACTGGGTGGAGCAATGGAAGTTATGGAATCTTAAAAGTTAAGTCATCTCATTTTATTGTTTTGAGATTGTCAGGTTGGTAATTATTTTTAAATTACAACAATGCCTAGAAAGTCTGAACCCTATTGTGCTAGACATTGTACAGGTGCAACAAAGGGCCTATCTAAGTAATCTATGTTATATGTACAGCTACTTTAACTCACACACAGTATAGTGTTTGTATTAATTATATGACTCCATTTTTACTATTAATGTTGAGAGTTAAGCATCTGTACCTAAAAACTAGTATGCAGAGGGCATGCTGGGAGTGAAATGACAAAGACAGTAAGATGCACATGCCATATTTTAAAAGGAGAGAGACCTGTCTTAAAGGGTAGTAAAAATTCTCTTCTTTTATTGAAGAGGAATTTTTATCATGCATTTGATTTTTGACAGCTCTGCAAAATAGATAATCCACTGAGCAGTTGCAAAAAGCAATGTACCTGAAGATGATTTGATCACTTTTATCCAAACTCCATTTGTAAGAATCAATTCTGGCATTAGAAAAATATTTATTACTTTTCATCCTCATGAAAGACTGGTATTTAATATTGGAGAAAGCACCCAACTTCTGAACACACTTCAAGAATTACACTACATGTGTTTAAGCTGTTGTGCCATTATAATATTGCACGTGAACAGAAATAAATTAAGCACATTAATTGCATAGAGGCGGGAAATTATAACATGGGTGGTGACTACTTTAAGGGTTTTTTTTTCTCTTCTGTTTGTCATGTCAGAACATAGTCACTAACTAGACCTATGCTTAGGGGAATACTTGTGTACAGACACAACTCCAAACTGTTAACGTGACCAACATTAATGTATCTTTTTAATTTTGGGGCCTGGTCCCAAGTCTTTTATAGTCAAAGGAGAGACTTCCATTGGGTTGAATGAGCTTTGGATGGCATCCTTAGTCACTAATGTTTCAACACAGAGAAAAGTTATATTAGGATCACATCATGCCATCAGAACCACATTAAGACTCATATCGTTGTTGTTGTTAATGAACATGTGCAGTGGGCAGGGTGTCCTATGTTTTTATCACTGAGTCCACATAGTTCATCCTAAAACAAATTCCCAGAGTAACCATTCCAGCACCCAGCTTTCCAATATCATTATACCCAATATCCTGAAACAATACCTTTGGGTTCGTTTTCTTTGGCGACACTAAAATTTTCTTACATGCTGCTTGGGACTGGATAAAGGCTTATGGTTTCAGCAACACATTGGTTTTGGCTCCTTCTGCTGCCTAACATCAGGTCACCTGCACTAGGCTATGCTGGGAGAAAATGAGGTTCCACCAACCTAGGTTTCAATTAATACAAATATAAGTTAATTCATCATCTGTATTTCTCTTATTCTGTCCACATCTTAAATCCCGCCCATTTGCTAATATTAAAAAAGCTGTTTCTTCTGTTCCCTGCCAGTGGAGTACCATCTACCCCATTAAAAATTATGACTCTCAGAATCTTTGGGTCTGATTTTGATCTCACATACATGAGGCAGAATATGGAGTGACTGCATTTTAATTAATGGAGTTATGCCTGTGTAAAATTGGTGAGAGAAGAATCAGAAATTTTAAATTAAATGAAAATCCAACTGAACATTAAGTAAACCATTTTTCATAGCGTTAGAATATGGCTAGAGGAAGGTTAGGGCAGGAGATTGACTCAAGACTCCTCAGTTCTATTTGTCTCTGCAACATACTCAATGTATGACAAAGGACAAATCAATTTAACTATGTGAGCCTGATTCTCCATTGCCTAGTATTGACTTCTGTGCAAAGTGGGGGTAGTACACTAATCAGAACTATCCACTCTGTCACGCTGGTTTAAATGATTATTACAGGGTACACAGCAGTGGGGAATCTGGCCCTGTACCTAAGTTTATCCATCTGTAAAATTGGTAACTATATTTCTCCCTTTTAAAATAGACAATATCTTTCATCTGTGAAGTACTATTATACTCAGTCAAAGTGTAAAAATAAAGTCTGATTTTTTTTCAGTGTAACAAATCAAATTATCTTACTAGCCATTATGGACATGCACAGAAGTATATAATTCTCATTAGGAATGTAAATGTCAGATAATGTATTTAAAATCGTCATTATGGAGAAGAACCCAAGTATCAAATGTGACATAAATTGCTGGCCAGCTTGGATGTTGCAGAAGAGAATTGCTGCAGAGCCCTGTAACAAGGATTAATTGGAATGACAATAAAGAACCACCAGTTTTACGTTGAGATAACAAAGGTAAAAAGGCAAAGTTGAATATATAACTACATATGTGCTAAAACTAACTTGAATGAAATAATAGTGTAAAGTGCTAACTTTTAAAAAAAGATATTAAGATCTTTCAGTAGCACCTAACACATTGTAGATGCCACTGAAGTCCCTTCATGCAAGAGCTCTATTTTTTGCTGTAATATAAATTAATACCACTATAAATCCTGAAATTAGGAATAATGTATTACATATGTATGTTTACTTTGTCTGAAATTAAGATTTAGTCTTCAAATACTAGACTCCTAATTTCTTCATGTGAAATCAAGTTTTCAAAGTGGCTATTGATTTTGTTGGCTTCAATTTTTGAGTGTCCAACTTTTGAGACACTTTGGGTCTGATTTTGCTAACTTCCTGTAGCTCCAATTGACTTAAATTGGAATTACAAGTGCCTAGCGCTTCTTGAAAGTTGCACAGGCAGACTGATGGGCACAAATCCAGTGTGCACTTTTTGAAAAAGCATGAACCTTAGCATCCTAAGATGCTGCATATAACTGCACTAGTTGCTACATTTCACTTCTAAAATGTGACTGCATTTGAATAAGTTATCATCTCTTCATCTATAGTTTGTATTTTATATCAATTTCTTAAATTGGCATTTTGGAGTCCTTTCAGATGATATTTCCTGTCTAAATATAAGATTACATTAAAAAGAGAACTTGAGGATATTTATCATTTGCAAATTAATAATTGTATCTTGGATTGAATAAACACCAAGGTCAAGGTGCTTATTGTCAATAAATTGTAAAACCTAAATCAAAAGTTTATTCGCACCAGGCATGCTTGTTACTAAGTTTACAGAACCACTTTCAAGCTGCTGCTGTTACTCTTATGATGAAGTACTTGCATATTGAAACTTGAAAGAAAAATGAAAAATACAGATAGGGTAACTGCTGAAAGGAAAACTTTATTTATTTATTTGCTTGTTTTCTAAAAAGAACATAAGCTTTTGAACTTCCTCTATCTCCTTCCTATCATTTATCTTTTTTCTGCTTCATTTTCCTCATTACTTTGCCTCACTCTCTTGTCTCCTAACTGGTCATCAGTAGTACCGGTCAAATTTTTCAGTGGAGTGTTTTTCTGTCAGAAAATGTTGATTTGTTGAAAGCAAAACATTTCACAGAAATGAGCCTATTTCGATAAAATTCTACTGGGGGGGAGAAATCGGAATATAGTATATGGATAAGCTTCCATTTTGACCTTTTCAGAGCAGCGTATTTCAATTTTCATTTCAGAACAACCTTTCATTTCAATTTTTAATTTTATTTTATTAATTGTAAAGTAAAATAAAATATCAAATGAAAACAATTTCATTCAACCCCAATGTGTTTTTTCCCACCAAAAATTAATTTCATGGGAGATTTTTAATTTTTTGTTTTCTTGATGTTTTGGAACAGAAAAAATATTAAATTACAGAATTTTTTGCAGAATGGACAATCCAGTTTCCAGTCAGCTCTAGTCAGTAGCGTTCTGTTAGTGAGGAGGGAATTTTTGTGAGGGCATGTGATGAGGTGAGTCTTTGTGACTGTCTGTGTGGTGGGTGTGCGAGAGGAGAGTGTCTGGTGTGGGGAGCCTTTATAACTGTGCAGTATGTGGAGATAACTGAGTATTTTACTTTCAACCCCAAATTGGGAGAGATGAGATGGTTTACATATAAGATGAAGACATAGGATACAGAAGACAGGGTTTTTAAAAGCACTTTCTCTTCCACCAGTTTCATAATCCTATTGATTGCTTTGTGATATTTCCCCTCTCTTTTTGTAAACCTGGGAATTTGTCTATTTTCACTGAAGTGAGTAAAATATTTCATTGGAATCTTTGTTGGCAAACTGTTTAAATTCTATATTGAGATGCCAATGAAAGTAAAGAAATAGATACATTCACAGTTCTGTTACATTATGGCATCCTGAATGCTAAGTGACTAGAAGGGACTAATTAGACTGCAGAGTTTTACATACTCCACCAGATGGTTAATCTCAATATTATAACTGTGCGAACCTGCCACCCACAACCAGAGTGCAGGGACCTGCATAACAGAGATGCATACACTTATGTATTAAATAACTGTACAACATTCCTGCTTGCTGAGCAGCTGAGGCAAATCCAGTTCGGTATAATAGTAGTCTGCCTCTAGCTTTAAATCTTCATCCGAGTCCCCCATGCACCATTGTCCATATAAAACCATCGTATTGCTTATCACAATGTGGCATGATTGTCTAAACAGCCTGGATTGAACTGGCATTAATTAGCCATGTCATGCTATTACTTATTGTCCATAAATTGCTCTTACCATTCAGATCATGTTTGAATTTGCTAGCAGGGCAGAATGTGTAAACCTTATCTGACTGAAATGATTCTCTTTGGTGCTATTTTATATTTTACCTATTCCAAAAAAGATTTCCTCTTTCAGTTATTGATGTTGTGTAGGGATAGATTCTCCTTCTGTATGAAAGCATTTTCAAATGTTAAAAAGGAAGAAAATAGACTGGAATCTCTTGTGCATATTGGATTGTATGCATCTTTGTAAGTATCAAGCCTTTATTCTCTCTGTACTACACCTTTAAATTTTTAAGCAGTCTTCCTGTGTGCAGGGAGATGGTCATCATTTTGTGAAGTAGAGCTGATCCAGCATTTCACAGAGTAGAGATTTGCTTTGCTTTCTCATAGATACGTGACTTTTTTCTGCTCTGTGTTTTCCTTTAGTCTCAGACTGATGGCCTGCCTATGTGCAGAGTTGAACCGGTTTAACATAAGTTGCCAAAAGGCTGTGTGGACACTTTAGTTCAAACCATTTTTTTTTTGGTGAAGCTTACATCAGTTAGGAATACAAAGATAAATGAAAATGTGTCCATACAGGCGCTTACCCTGGGTTAGCTAAATCTGCAAATTTGTTTGTAGACAAGGCCTAAGAATATGATGTGGCCTCTCTCTGCATTGCCGAGTGAAGATGGCCAACCTCCCAGAAAAACATACACGGCATTCCCTTAAGGAGTATGGAAGCCATTATTCTCCCCATCTCCCTCTGCCTCCTGCAGCTGCCACTTGGATAGTGCTTCTCCTCACTGTCCTGAGTGTGGCCGGTTAGGACTGTAAGGCATAAATCTGCTCCATAAGTGACCATTTAAGAAAATACTCTCATGTTGGCCTTCTTAGCATAACACAAAGGAAATAACATGTGTGCCTCCAAAGGGAGAAAACTCCATTGTGTCAATCATTCTGGCTGCCACAGAGCTCTGTGCTTGGTTGTGTTTTGTTTTAAAATGCTGCACTATTATTAAGGATTATGTTTGGTAGTACAGCTTTTACCGAGCTCTAGATGGAAGAAAAACACAAGGCAGGAAAGAATGAATGTCAAACTTGTCAGTAAAAGTCATCTCCCACACCCTGGCATATTGAAGTAAAAACAAGGTCAGCTTGCTAAAATGCAATAGCACCTCCTTTAAACATGGGTCTTGTCAATACCAGGGAAAAGCATTATGTTTTAAGTAGGATGAAGTTAAACATGATTACCCATTGCCACCCGCTTTCCCCACCCCCCCACTGCATGGACAAACATAGTTGTGTGTTTTGTTTTTTTTAAAGCAGTCATGGGTAACTATGATGGGGTGTACTGGCCCGGCACTGGAGAGGAAGGGGTTAAGGCAACACTCTTAGCCGTGGAAGCCCTGCCCCCTCAACCCTGCTGGACATGCTCCAACTGCTGCTGCAGTATAAAAGGGAGCTGCACAGCTCAGTTGGGATGAGGAGAGAAGATGCACCTCACCGGTTCCAGCAGAGGAGCAGCCAGGAGCTGGACCAAGGGAGCAGGAAATGCTGCAGCCCAGGCAAGCACCCACAGAGGCCCCAGGGAGATTACAGGTACCCGCGGCACCCCTAGACACTGAAGACACCCAGACTCAGCTACGGGAGTCAAGGTAGGAAGCAGCCCAGGGAGGGACCAGCCATCGTCCCTGCAGTAGTTGGTGTATTGTGGGCAGATTCCCTGCCGACTACGTGGCAAACCACATTGCCACTACCAGGGCCCCTACCTGGCCTCCCCTCCCTTTCTAGAGGGGCAACCCACCAAACCCCCCCTTCTATTGACTCTGGCCACTGGGCCGCACTTCCCTGCAGACTGGGGAGTCTCGCTGACTCTGGCCATTGGGCCATGCAATCTTGAGGCAGGGTGCAACCTAGTGGCTGCACCGCTGTATAACCCACCCTAGGGTTATGAGGGTACTGGCCCCGCAACAATAAACTTGTGTTTCCCCTACCAGCCCCCAGATAAGACAATGAAGTACAGATGGCATGTCAGTACTTGGAGCAGGTCTGCAATCAGTTTCTTGATGTGATCTCCTATTCTGGGTTTTTTGAGCAGATTTCATTATTGATTTCAATTGATTGTATGATATGGCCCTGGATTTAAGATTCATAGATCTAAGGTCAGAAGGGGACCATTCTGATCATCTAGTCCGACCTCCTGCACAGCGCAGGCCACAGAATCTCACCCACCACTCCTACGAAAAACCTCACCTATGTCGGAGCTATTGAAGTCCTCAAATCATGGTTTAAAGACTTCAAGGGCACAGAGAAGCCTCCCTCAAGTCACCCATGCTACAGAGGAAGGCGAAAAACCTCCCGGGCCTCTCCAATCTGCCCTGGAGGAAAATTCCTTCCCGACCCGCAAATATGGCGATCAGCTAAAACCCTGAGCATATGGGCAAGATCACCAGCCAGATACTACAGAAAATTCTTTCCTGGCTAATTCAGATCCATCCATCTAATATCCCATCTCAGGGGATTAGTCCTATTACCTGAATATTTAAGATCATTACTTACCAAAATCCCATTATCCCATCATACCATCTCCTCCATAAACTTATCGAGTAGAATCTAAAACCAGATAGATCTTTTGCCCCCACTGCTTCCCTTGGAAGGCTATTCCAAAACTTCACTCCTCTGATGGTTAGAAACCTTCGTCTAATTTCAAAGTCTAAACTTCCTGGTGGCCAGTTTATACCCATTTGTTCTTGTGTCCCACATTGGTGCTGAGCTGAACTAATTCCTCTCCTCTCCTGTATTTATCCCTCTGATATAGTTATAGAGAGCAATCATATCTCCCCTCAACCTTCTTTTAGTTAGGCTAACAAGGATTTCTAGTCCCAGCTCTGTTCTTCTGACCTATTGTTTAAACTTTGGCAAGTCACTTACCTCTTCTGTACCTCAGTTCCATACATTTAAAAAGGAGAATAGCACTACTTACAGGTTGCAAGGAGGCTTATTCCTTGGAGATTCTATAGTAGGTGTGATAGACCCTCAGAATAAGCACTGAGAGTCTTCAGACCATTAGGTAGCATTCTCATATGCCAAAGAACTATCTTACCCTCTTGACAGAAGCTGGCAGTCCAATATTAAATAAATAATGTTAAATTGAGGTTAGTGTAGGGGTATACAATTCTGAATTTATGAATGGGCAAAGAGAGAGGCTTTTTCAAATTGTGAATAAATAATCATGCAAAGCAGCCACATTTCCTCTGGTAAAAGTAATCAGTATCATAAATCGGTCACATCACTCATGCTGTTGTACATACAGTACAGGTCATCTGTCCAAATACAGTTGGTCTCTCACAGCTTGTCTAGTTAATTTAGATTTCCAGACCCAGTTAAACCTCATCCTAGGTACAAAGCCACTGCACAGCTGTAACTGCTGTGACCAAAATAGATACAGTCGTATCCATTAAGCGCGATGTAGACAATTTTCTTATTCTACTTTTAGTTCAATAATATATTTATTCAACTAAATCTTTAATAATTTGGACTGGTCAATAATCTGTTGCGGTGTTAATGCAACCCTGCAGAAACAAGCCACAAATCATAATTACCTTAGAGTATGCTGTCCATTCATGTTGAACTGTGAGGGTCCATCTACACAGCAGATGGGAAGTGGAATTCCCAGCTCTAGTAGATGCAGACCATGCTAGCTCTGCTCGAGATAGTGGCTAAAAATAGCAGTGTGGCTATGGCAGGGTGGGCGACGGGCGAGCCACTTGAGTACAATCCTGCCCAATCCCCTGGGTATGTACTTGGTTGGCTAGCTCAAGCCTCACATTGCTATTTTTAGGTGCTAGCTTGAGCAGAGCTAGTGTGTGCATGAGCTGGGAATTATACCAGCCACCTGCTGTGTTGACGTTCCCGATTGTCCACTCAGCCTGAAATCAGAAAACAGTATTCCTGATGTTGCATCCCTGGGGCCAAATCTTAGTCCCGCTGAAGTCAATGGAAAAATTCCCATTGACCTCAGTGAGATTAGAACTTGACTTGTGTAGCATTTTCATAAGACATCTATATTTTTTCTGCATCTGAGGCTTGTTTTTGTTCAGCAATCTCAGCAAATACTGCGAAATCCCTGACACGTACTCTGATTTATAAAGGAAATCCTCCACATTTCTAGTACCTACATAACCTACAATCAGCATCTGAGTAACACAAAGCAGATGCCTAAAAGGAATATTGAAAGTCTGGATCAAGAAGAGCCTCAAGAACTGTACAACTGTGGTAAATCTGAAAGCAATTACGGTCCCCTTAACCTTCTGTGTGGGACACTGCTTTACTGTGGCAGTATCTGAAAGGTTCAATGAAAGCAGATTCATCAGTCAGCAACTTTGTTACATGGAGGTAGTTTTACTATGAATGGTATAGATTCAAATAGACTTTAAAGGACTTTAAAATGGACTTAGTGGGTTTAAAGGCTTTTATGTCCAGTGCTGTTTAGTGTAAATGCATAACTAAACAAAAATATCTTCCTTTATGGTCAGGGCACAGGAATACGTTTATACCCTATGGTGTGAGGTGTAGCGTTTTCTCTTCGGACAGGATGAGATTTAAGATGGCTGACTGCCACTTTTTCATAGATGAATCCCAGTAAGACAGAAACCTTCCCACTTCAAGGTCTCAGCATTAGTTAAAGAAAATTTCCTTTAAACCAACACAGCAGTATAAACTGCAAGGCTGCCAGGTCATTGCTATACACTTCTGTCAAGAATCTGGCTGAATTTTGGACTCAGTTTTGACATGCATGTTTATTTTATCACACAAGGTTTTGCTTTTTCAAGTCATATTCCTCCATAGAGTTTATTCAGTTTCACCAGTACCAAAAAAACTATGTATTTGGTATCTGCTAGATTATTACCAAAGCCCTCTTACATGTCACTCTCAAAATTTTTCCTAGCTGGCTATAGCTGAGTAAAGAAATGTTAGTTGGGGAATGTATTCCATGGAAAACTGCTTTCCAAGCCCCTTTTCATTTGATCCCATTTTTCTCCTTATTCCATAAGCACTGGATGCCACTTTTAAATCCTGTTTCCTCAACATTAATAAGCTGCTCTAGATACCAGAATATGTTGTTAGTGCTTGAATAAGGCAATCAGTCTGTGTTCTTTTGGGACTTTGTCTGTCTTTGTACTTCACTTCCTAGGTAAAATTATGCTTGAAAGCTTGATTATTTGATAAGCCTTTTAATTAAAAGCTATAAATTGTTGCATTTCTTTAAATTGACTGTTAACAGTGTCAACTTCTCTTGCTACGAATGTCTGAAACAATTAGGCAAAAGTAATTAGTAGTTAGGTTGGTGGTGTGTTCTAGAAAAACTAGCTCAACAGTCAACCAGCAGGAAAAATAATGTCTGTCGAGCTTTGCTTTTTTCTCCCTGAGGATGATGTAAATTGAAACACTCTGGAATTTTGATTGCTTTGAGCTAATCTGTTTATCAGGTAGCATTTACATTGTACTTGCATTTATAGCAATGCACCTTCACTGACTGTGCAGATAAATTCCTGTAGGTCTGTGTGTGTTTGCGGGCCAGTATTACAATGCACTGTGTTTCCCAGCACGACATTTCACTAGGGATTGGTGAATCAAGTAATATTGCCAGAGTCCAGAAATATTAAGTGTGTTTGACAAGGTGAATATATTAATTGAAAAATATTCATCTTCCAGACATTTGAGAATGGTGATGTTCCCAGGGATACTCCTAATTCTCAGCAGTGTGTTCCAGCCAGTCAGTGGCTAGATTTATATGATAACTTGTGAAAAAAGTGATTGTCTTTCTTAAGCCATTTTAGGTGCCAAATGGGAGCAATCTGCAGCCCTGCTGATGGGGCTTCCTTCAAGAGGCTAGGAGACGATAATCCATGGACTTGTTCCAAATAACGAAGAACATGTCAGACACCCAAAAGAGATCTTCATTTTTTCTTGTGTTTTAGGAGAAGCAAAGAGAGTGAGTGACTATAGAAGGGTATTTTAACTCTTTCATATTGCAGTGCTAGTGCATCAGGGAGACTGAGAAGAGCACTATTAGCAAGGTGAGCAGGCAGGTATGCGTTGCTCTCAAGCACTAATTGTTGACTATAGGGCTCTCAGGCTTCAGTGCTGGTGCTGCTCCTTCCCCATTCTAGAGTGTCAGCATAAGGGCCTATACAGCATCTAACTTGCACTAAATCTTTGAATTTAAGTAATTCATGGGCTTTATGATGGTTCATGGCACATGGGTGAATTTCACCTGAAGGGGGCAAAACTAATCTAAAACTTTTGATGGCAAGCAGGCTTCTTTTCAGAAAATATAGAGGAATACTTAAGTTAAGATTTGAAAAGAATACAGGTAGACTTTAATATGTAGGGATTGAGATCAGCAGTAGCCTCAAAAGAGGGTTTAAATGAGAGATTAGTGCTGCAGAGTCTTATGCTCTCCCTCTGCCCAATGGTGGATTATGCCCATTTACATGAGCTGCTGTATATCCAGGGACAAATTCTGATATACAAAGAGAATACTGTACTCCCAGCCCCTATCATCCTAGGGAGTGACAGCTCAAGAATAGACATGAAGCCAAGCTTGTATCTATCTGTCTTTTTGTATTTATCTAGGTACTTATGGCCCCCATATTGATATGTGACTGAGTAGACTTCTTGCATGTAAATATGCAGAAAAACAATAGCTAAGCAACTGGGCTATTTTAGTACTTAGCATTGTTAAGCTACAATTCAGCAAGGGACATAAGCACATTTATAACTCTAAGAATGTACAAATACTTTTGACTTGACTTAATACATCACATGATTTAATTGTTTAAAAGCTTGGACAAATACTATTTCTCCTTTACACCATGTAACTCTGACTTCACTTATATACGTAAATGAAAGCAGAAACAGATCATAAGGTTTTTTTATATTAAAAGCGCTCTCTCTCTCTCTCTCTCTCTCTGTGTGTTTTCTGTGTGACTGAGAAGAAAACATCAACTCAAAAGCATTAAGCATAGTAGATAGGTGAACTACAGGTCAGTCATAAAAGTGTTTGTGTTCTAGCAATTCTTTAGTAACTATATATTTACCTCTGATATCCATTTGTAAGTTTTTGGAGTGTAAAAACAGCACTATTAAAGAAGCAGAAAAAGCTCCTGATCTCCAACATGGTGATTGATTTGTTTGTTTGTTTACACAACTTGGCTCATATGAGTTATTAACATGACAGGTTGTGAGGACTCTGAAGATGGGCTCTAGCTTCACTGTGCATTGGATCAGGCCAAGTGTTTACTGAAATCAGAGAAAGCCGTGCATGTAAGGAAAGAATTTTTGACTGTAGGATTGTCATTTCCTAAGGGAAATTTTCCTGGCAAAAAGAAATATAAACTACTACATTTACTTTTCTTCATCATATGCATCATTTTGCAGATGCTGCTGAGCAACGCATTCACATCTAGTAGTAAGCATCTGCACTGTCAAGTAGAAGGTGTGTGTTAACTTCCAAGCAGCTGACACGGTATATTGCAAGAGCACATTTGATTCCTGTATGCTTTTTTTCTAATTCCAAGAATTAATTGCTGCACGCAGAATATTATTGGTTTGAAAAGCTTAACTCTGCTTTCATCTTTGTGGGTTTTTTTAAACTAAGCAGCCCTTTCTTTAGAATTAAATTTCACAGCACAGATTGATCCCCGATATACACAATGACTATTTTTGGTGGCAGACGTGTTGGGTTCCAATTTGTAAGCTCATCTGCTGTGTAAAGAACAGGAAGCCGGGTTGTTACTGTGACAAACTTTCTTTTGTTTCTTATTCTTTTTAGCAATAACACTGTAGCAATTACTGTGAATCTCTCCATGCCTTTTGCCAACAATAAAAAGGGGAAAAATAGCTGTTGGCTTGATTCCTGTGAAATTTTCTCTATACAAAGTATAACCATTTCAAGGAAGTGGTATTCTTCCAATTCTACTGCAACTGGCTGACAATTCGCCCAAATGCATCAGGGTCCCTCCATTCCCATAAGGGGATAGTGCAATTTTGAACCCTGCTTCCTTAATTTATGTTCCAGCCTAAGTCTGGTTAAAGAGAAAAGGAAATAGCAAAGGATACCTAAACACAACAGTGGAGAGAGGGCTTCAGCTACACAACTGGGATCCAAATTTGAACTTTTCCAAAACTGAAGTGTCAAGATGGATGTGAAGTAAACTCCTTTGGGCCAGATTCTCTGCTGGTGTAAATTGGTGAAGCTCTGCTTGAGTCAATTAAGTGCAACTAATCTAATTCAGCTGAGGAACTGGTCCTCTGTCTCTGGTACAAAGAAATCAACCAAATGCATAAGAAAATAATGTGTGGGGCTATAGTTCATATTAACACAATAACCAGTAAAGAACCTAAAGTAGCACCTGAGTTTTCTCAGGTATTATAGTGTGTTGTGCAAGTGATCCACACAATATGGAATGTCCATATTTCTTCTGAGATCTTAGCTACTGTTAAACACAGAAAACTGTGGGCATCTCAATTTACTTCTAGGACCATGGTCATGTACATGATGGAGGGGTTCATGTCCAGGTCTGCTCTTAAGGTCAATTGAAACTTTGCCATTGCTTTCAATGGGAGCAGGAACAGACCCTTAGAAATAAGATTTTTTTTTAAAATGATGTTTTGATATGATAGCCCTCAAAATGGTTTTGAGTAGACTTCTGCATTACAGAAACGTAATACATTTTTATATTTTACCAGACACTAAAATGCAATGCAGCAATAGTTGTTTTTCTCTAACCTCTAACCAGATCCAAAATTGTGGGTCTAATTCTATTCCCATTGGAGGGAATGTGGGTTTTCCCATTGAGCTCTTTGGGAGCAAGGGCAGGCTCTTTTGAACTCTTGGATACAATGGGCCTGATTCTGACCTCTCATACTACTCATACTCCAGTTAGTTCAATGATGTTATTACAGATTTACAGTAGTCTGGAATCAGGATTTGGCTGAATAGAAAATTGGTAGCTTTCAAGTTCAAACAGTTAACATTTTTTTGAACATGGTTTGGGAATACCACAAACCATGTATACCGTTTTTTGTCAAATTTTACTTAGGCTCAATTAAAATAGGGATTACTCTTGGCATTTGGAGTGTGTCTGAGTCCAGCTTCCAAACCAAGTTCTGAATATTTGTTCCTAGTTCTGCAATTTTTTCAGCAATTACAATGAGTTATGCTATGTGGCTTTATCCAACAATGTCACTAAGTAATGACAATTTACCATAGTCACGAAGTATAACTGTTATTGCCAAAAAGGAAAATGATACTAGGATGTCCAGGGGACGGAACTTCAGTAATATAAGAGAAGTGTGTTCTGGGAAAGGCTTCTATATTTTCTGGTCAGCTCTGACACTATAAATCCATAATATATAACAATTTTTCCATTAACATAAATCTTGGCATGTCATAATTTTGAATGAGTGCAAGAAGAGGATTCAGCATATAATTGTAAGCATCTTGTGAGAACAGTGCTTAAAAAGGATGATTTGAAGCCGGAATTGGAATTCTTAATCTCTAGCAGGTGAACAGTTCTCAGACTGTGGGTTGGGACTACAAAGTGGGTTGTGACCCCGTTTTAATGGGGTTGCCAGGGCTGACATAAGACATGCTCAGGCCCAGGGCTAAAGCCGAAGCCTGAGCCTCACCATCCAGGGCTGAAGCTGAAGCCTGAGCCCCATTGCCCAAGACTGAAGCTGAAGCCCTCAAGCTTTGGCTTCACCTCCCCAGCCCCCATTGGGGATGGCAGGGCTCGGGCT
Organism: Dermochelys coriacea; assembly: GCF_009764565.3. NCBI lineage: Eukaryota > Metazoa > Chordata > Testudines > Dermochelyidae > Dermochelys > Dermochelys coriacea. The sequence continues at coordinate 191,082,548 of NC_050068.2, read as the reverse complement.
TGGCTCAGGCTTTGGTCCCCCTTCTCAGGGTCGTGTAGTAATTTTTGTTGTCAGAAGGGGGTTGCGGTGCATTGAAGTTTGAGAACCCCTGCGCCTATGTGCTGATACAAGGTTTCTTCAAGACAGCACTTAGACATAGGAGACCTGAAATTTCCATCCCTCAGGAAATAGAGATTTGTTTTGTCCCAAAGTGGGATGAAAAATCCAAAGTGCAGAATTCTTTTGCAAAATGAAATATTCCAGAATACTGAAACATTTTGTTGATAAGGTTGAAACATCTTGTTTTGACTTCTATATTATTTTATATTATAATTTTAAATAAAAGTCAATATTTTGACTTTTGTATCCTATCATAAATACCTCAGATAGCATAACATAAATGTTGAAATGGTAAATTTGAAATGCAACGTTCTGACATTGAAACAATATTTTCCATCAAACGGTGGCAAAACATTTTTATTTAGTCAAATCAGCATTTTCTGGTAGAGAACTGTTCCATCAGATAATTTTTTTGAGCAGCTCTCCACAAGAGACATGTAAAGGCCCAGGTGCTGGAGTCATGTGATGATAGCATTTTCTTAGTTTTGTGGTTTTGGGCCAGTCACTCAGCCTTTCGCAGATTCCTGTTCTGTAATATGGGGGAATTCCAGGATCATGCTATTGTCCTACCTCACAGAGGATTGTAAAGTTTCTTTAATTATACCTGTGCAACTGCAGTACTTGAGAGTCATAAGGATATCTGATGGAAGAAGCTTGCCACTTTTAAAATGCTTTGGGGTTTAAAAGCACCACACACATTTTTGGGGTTTTTTCACCCTATTAGACTTTTTTCCAACTGATGTAGGACTGCAAGTGGTGTAGTATGTCTTAATGGAACAAAAGAGCAAAAATTCAAAGGGAAAAGCATTTTCTGCTTTTGTTGTCACTAAGAGAACATACATTGCATTGCAGTGGTGACAACAGTAAGAAATGGATACTTTAATGCAGTAAATAGGATGTTGATAAAAGAAGTCCATTAATTTAGAGACTGAGTCACGTTTTTGAACTATCTAAATACTACTTACCCTAATGTTCATGGCTCAAGAACTACAATTAGAATATAGTGGCGGTGAATGAAGTGACATTTGAAGTATACACGTGTTTTCTTTACTAATTGTAGATATGGGGAATATGGTAAGGAGGACAGCGTATGGAAAGAGCTTTGCCTAACTTCCCTGACAGAAGCTGCAGCAGAGGTAAGCAATAAACTTCACATGCAAATAGTGACTCACGTGAATCAGCCCAGAGTCTTCCAGTTTGTCAGTGTAGGTGAAACACTTTACAATATGCCTAGGAAATCAATGACAGAGCCACACATTGAACACTCTTTTGTGAGCTTTTAAAGGTCAGACCAACCTCCCCATTCTGCAGACACTCACTTCTGTTGCCTTTTCCTTCCCCCCACTATGTAAAAATGTCTTCAACATTGCTCACATGTTTAGGTATCGCTCTCTCAACTCTTTTAATGTTATCACCAGTTAATGTACCTCCAGTAAATGAACATTTATAGTACACTCATAAATATCTAGTGCAGTCTATTTTTGTGTGTGTTATGAATGGATGTTCCACTAGAGTAGTTGCTGAGAGATGTTGTAGGGGACTGTGGAAGACTTTGTTACGGCCTAGCTAGGGAATTTCTGCTTTCTCGAGCTGAAAGGTTACTGTAGAACATAGATAGTTACTAAAGAACACAGAAACATAAATAAAAGAGAACTCTCCCCAGGGCTCCCGCCGGCTTCTCCTGAAGGACACAGGAAAGCAGCTGGGACCGGTCCCCCCTTTGGGAAGTACCTTATTCTGTATTCATGAGCTGTTTTTGTGTAGTGCTTATTAACACTGATTGTCTGCCCCTCTATTGGATTCCGTCTTAGGCAGAGCTCCGGTGTGCTGGGCTCTCCGCCTCCGTGATTGCAACGCTTGGAGTCCCCGTTGCGGGTGGGTCACTAATCCTCAGTAAAGCCAATAACTCACAGCTATGTGTAAGCCTTGTTTTTCTCAGAGTACTTCTGCCAGGCCTGTGGTGCTTTGAGCACCTTGGCCAGAACATTTGGCGCAGCGAGCAGGGTACCCTGAGAAGCGATGCCGCTTTGGCCGAAGGTAGGGGAAGTGGGGAAGTCGTCGCTGTCCCTACAGTGCATACCAGGATGGCCCCCGATGGAGCGCTGGGGGCCGGTAGCGCGGATTATGGCCGGGTGGGCTGCCCTGGCGGATTGGCCGGAGTTTCAACAGGCTGTGGGGTTACAACCGTGTAGCTGGTAGAGGGGTTACAACGGTTATGAGCAAACCGGCGCTCTGGGACGGAGCGGTGGGCGATGGGGGAGCTAAGGTGGCTCCTACTGACTGCCATCTGGGCCCGGGATGAGGAGGTGCTCCGCTTACAGCGGGAAGTGGAAGGGAAGACTCAGGAATGCACGGCGCAGGCGGAGGCCCGGGCCGTGGCTCAAGAAGTTGTCACCTCCCAGGCGGAGCGCGCACAGGAGCTGACACGACGCTGCGAAGTGTTGGTTGCCCGGGTAGCAAATAAAAGGTGCCTCAGGCATGGGCGGCAGCCAGTAACCACCGCCCAGATGCGTGCGGTGACCGCTGCCCCCTCCTGGGACCCTGAGACTTGGAATGGGAACATTTGGGACATCTCATCCTCAGACGAGGGGGAGGAGGAGTCCCCTGCCATGGCTCTGGCACGCCCGGTCCGGGAGTTGCGGGTGCAAGGAGGCACCCTACAACCAGAAGTTGTCCGCACGTTTAAAACGAGTGAGTTGCAGGAAATTGTGAAGACGTTCCGACAGGAGCCCGGGGAGAGCGTCCTGCAGTGGCTCGTGAGGGTCTGGGACAACGCAGGTAACATGGTTTTGTTGCTCTCTTATGAATTTCAACAGTTGGGAGTCCTATCACAAGACTCTCAGGTACGTGCACAGTTAACAAACCCGCCAAACCCGCAGCCTGGGGGGCAAGATATCGAAAGCCCCTCTTCGTACCGCTGGCTGAGGTTGCAGTGGAGGTGGCCTACCACTCGGTGGGGGAGTTGGAGGCACAGGCGTGCCCCTGGAAGACCGTTCCGGAAGGGGTGCAAACCCTCTGTCAATTGGGAATGGTCTGAGCTGTCTCCACGGGCGGCGAGATGGGGCCAGACGATGTACCGATGACAAAATCGATTAAAGCCACAGTGTTATGCCTGGCCCCTGACGAGTTAAAACCTTCCTTCCTTGCAGTCATCATGGCAGAGAATGGGCGCGTGGGAGACTTGGCAGCCACCCTTATGCAATTGGAAGCCGCCTTGGCGGGTGCTAGGCCAAGAACCATACGGGCTGCGAAGGGGAAGTAAGGCGGGGGACAGGAGAAAGGGGAGTTGTGGGTGCCCCGGAAGATTTGTGGCTAGATGTCTTGCAGGCTGGTGTCCCTCGCAAGGAAGTCAATGGAAAGCCAACGGCAAACTTATACAAACGGTTAATGCAGCTGCCCCCTACCAAACGTAGTGCTGAAAAAACAAAAGGAAAAAAAAGTGTGAAGCAAACCAAGCCCACGGAGCCCTCTGCACCACCACCAAGTGAAAACTGCCTCGCCCATACTGAGGCCGTGGCAGGTCCTCCGTTCCGTGTGCCGCGGCAGCCACACATGGGAGGGAGGCGGGGGACCAACGCCCCTATGTACCCCTAGTGATTCGCTGCCCGAGGGGAGGAGTCCAACACGTGTTGGCATTAATAGATACGGGCGCTGAGGTCACCATCTTGCACTTCGTGCAGACCCAAGGCCGAGTCACTGTCGTCAAAGACTTCGGAGGAGCGGAGACCCCGGCGTATGAGGTTACTGTCACTCTCACCCTGGGGAAGGCTCCCCCCTTCCGGGCCACTGTTTTGGTGGCCACTATTGGAGAATACATACTGGGCATCGACATCCTGCGGGGTCGCTCTGTAAATACCCAGTACGTCCTCTTCGCGTTCGGACATCCCTGGTATGTAAGTGCGCCTCGGGTACGGGAGGTACGGGCACTGACAATCTTAAGGGGCTCCCCCTGGTGGGAGCCCATGGTATTGCCTCTCCCAAGTGTTGCTGTATCTAAGCGACAATACCGCCTCCCTGGCGGAAAAAAAAATTACCCAAACAATCAGCTCACTGTTAGAGGCCAAAATTATTCGGCCCACCTTAAGCCCATACAATAGCCCCCTTTGACCAGTGTGAAAACCGGACGGGACTTGGCGTATGACGGTAGACTATCGCAACTTGAACAGGGTCACCCCTCTGCTGACAGCAGTTGTGCTGGATACGGTGACCCTGATCGAGCACATCACGGCAGCTGCCTTGCCCTGGCACACCATAATTAACCTCGCAAATGCCTTCTTTTCTATCGCCATTGCCCCTAACAGTCAGGATCACTTTGCCTTTTCACGGCAGGCTCGCCAATATACTTTCTGTGTTCTGCCGCAGGGCTGGAAGCACTCCCCAACTATTTGCCACCAGTTGGTGAGTGCCGACCTTGCCCAAATATGGCTGCCAGACATGGCCCGTTGTTACCATTACATTGAATACGTGATGGTATCCGGCCCCTCCCGTAAACTGGTGGCGAATGCGTTACACGCAGTCGTTACTGGCTTGGAGGCGCACGGATGAACTCTGAATCCGCAGAAAATATAGGGCCCCGCTCAGACGGTAGTCTATCTAGGTATTATGTGGGTGGAACCAGATTGGCAAATTCCTCAGAAGATGCAACAAACGGTGCAAGGTTATCCCCCACCCCAGACAAAGAAAGAGTTGCGTGCTTTCCTTGGTCTACTTGGGTTCTGGCGTGCCTTCATTCCTCATTTAGCCTTCCTCATGCGGCCTTTGCAGGCCTTGGTACGAAAGGCGGCACCCTGGCAATGGCGGCGGGGCCATCAAACTGCCTTTAACTTGTGTAAGGAGGCCCTGCTCACTCACACTCGGCTCCACGCTCCCCAGCCTAGGGTCCCCTTCGAGCTCGAGGTCACCACAGTGGCAGATGTAGCCTCTTGGGGGCTATGGCAGCAGGTAGGGGCCCAGCAAAAGGAACCGATCGGGTTCTGGTCTCGTACACTGAAGGGGGCTAACCCAGATACACTCCCCTAAAAAGCAGGTCCTAGCAGTGGTCTGGGCGTTCAGAATACCAAACGCAAAAGGGGTCCCACCCCGGTCATCGTGAGCATGCCTATCTCCCTGGGCCACTGGGTACAGGCAAAATCGGCCCAAACGCAGACAGGGGTTGCACAGAGCGCAACCCACTCTAAGTGGAAGCATTACTTGCAACAGCGCATGCTGCTGGGCCGGCCCTCTCTTTCTACCCCACATGCCCTGTTACTGAGGGCTGTCACGTTCGAGCATGTGCCCTCTCTCACGGAGGAGCTGCCCCCAGTGAAAAACCCCATGCCCGCCTCTCCAGTAGAGGAGGCCCCCTTGGTGGACCAACTGTCCACCAAGAAACAGAAATATGCATGGTTCATGGATGGGTCAGCCTTCTATATGGCGCAGGGAGCCAGGCAATGGCGGGCCATAGCCTATGCCCCCCATGCAGATGTCGTGGCAATGGCTTGGGGAACGGCCGGCTCCAGCCAGTGGGCCGAATTGCAGGCCGCCACCCTAGCAATCGAGGGTGCCCCACCATGGGTTTACCTTTATACAAACAGTTGGGTATTGTACAAGGGCCTCCAAATCTAAATAACTGCATAAAAGGCAAAGGGTTGAAAACTCGCAGGCCGGCCCCTGTGGGGAGCGGCGCTCTGGCAGCAATTCCTGCGCTATGCCCAACGGGCCCCTCTGGCCATGTGACATATAGACGCCCACACAAAGGCTAAAACCTCCGAGGCCCACTGGAATGCAGCGGCCAATGCCATGGTGCCGGGGGAGGTCTTGCAGCTGGCGAAACAGTACCATGTGAAGGGTTGCCACTAAGGAGCCTGAGCAATGCAAATCACGGCCCTCCGCCAAGGCGCCTCCCTGTCCTTGGCATCCTGTCAGACAGTTCGTGCCAGTTGTCCGGTTTGCTCCCGCTTGGCACCCATTGCCCTCCTGGGACCAACCAGCAAAATTTCTTGGGCTGTAGGTCCCTGTCAAAATTGGCAAGTGGACTATATTGGCCACTTGCCTCAAAAGCGGTTCTGGCAGTATGCCTTTACATCTGTGAATACATATACTGGCCTGCTGTTTGTATACCCCAGTGCCACCGCGGCCGCAGCCACTACATTGGCTGCGCTACAGCAACTGTGCTCCCGCTACGAAACTCCCCACACTCTACAAAGCGACCAAAAAACCCACTTTACAGCCCAGGCTGTATGGACCTGGGCCGCAGACGTAGCAGTAAATTGGCACTACCACCTTCATATACGCCTACAGCAAGCGGTCTTATTAAGCGCCTAAACGGACTCTTAAAGGATCAAATCCGTCGCCTCACTCCCACCCATACACTCCGCGGGTGGTCTAGGGTGGTGGAGCAGGCTGTCTGGCTACTAAACAATCATTCGTTGGGTGGCCAGACACCCTTCCAGCGTCTGGTCTTTCCCCCTGCCGTACATGCCCATCTACGGGTGAATCTCATACAGGCGCCGGGTGTGATTAACCCTGCTCAAGGCATAGTTATCTTTTACGCACCACACCCTTATGCCCTGAAGCCCGGACAAAAGGTAAACCCCTGGTCCGCCTAGTCACAGCTCCAATGTGAGCCACCATGCTTATTTTTCATGACACCATTGGTTTCAGGCTTACAATTTTATCCCCCGTATTGGTTAAGTTCGGACCGCTCATTGGGCGCCCTCTCTTGCACCAATGCTGCAAAAAAGCCACTGCAGTGGGAGCGAGGGGAGACCCTGTGTAACCTGTTTCCTTTATCTCCTGTAGGTCTAAAAACCAATGCCCCGAGCAAGCAACCAATGCCCCAAGTGGCATGTATTGGCTAACATGCGGTAAATGGTACCACAGCGAAAATCGCAGGCCGCCGTAGTCCTCACCACTGGGAAAAAATGGGCATACATACTCCCAAAAGGGAAAAACTATCCCCGCATGGTCTTGCTCTTCCGTTTGTCGTGGCGCTCCTTATAAGAATCACGGCTGCAGGAGCTACCATCTCCTCCGTAAATGCCTGGTTGGTGTTAGACCAAAGTGCTGTTAATGCGACGTCGTTTTGCTTACCGCGTACATATGCCGTGGATGCCATGATGAAAACCTGTTTCATCAGCGTCTGTACAGACCTGACCCTCATCCAGCACTATTCCTTACTAAAAACAATTAATAAAACTATTACATATATAAATTTGTATGCTTTGTGTCCCGCCCAATATAATTTAAACGCGTCTATGTATTCGTTTCATCTTGCCAATGTAACTGTTGCCTTTTCTTGTATGTTCTTTGTAAATGCCAGGCACGTTGGGGCAAATCACACCAATGTGAAGTTAATCTGTAATAAAAGCACTAAGGTTTCATTTGCATATGGGCAATAAAATTGCCCACAGAATGGTTTCTCTTATGTGGCAGGACCACTTATTCTTTCATTCCAGCCAATAGTTGAGGGGGCCCCTGCGTCCTTGGCTATGTGCCCCCCCTCATCTTTCCACATCCTTCACAAGTCTCTGCCTGCCACCGGAGAGACACCATCCCTCTTAACTCCATCTGTAAAGCTAATGTGACCTTATTTTCCGAGGCTGAAGCTGCGGCCCTTGCTTTTTCGTTGATTGGCATTCCTGGGTTGGTGGTGCATAATTATCATGCGGTAAAACACCTTGCATATGCTGTCACAAAAGCTATCAACCTAACTTCTACAGTCCTCGCACTCCTTTCACACAAGTTGGGCAAGGTACGCCAGGGAATGCTGCAAAATAGGCTAGCTATTGATTATTTGCCGCTTAAACACGGCCACCCGTGCCAGGAGTTTGCTGGTATGTGTTGCTTCAATGTAACAAAGGCTGGGCCCTCCATTGAAGCCAAGTTACAACGACTCCATCAGTTAGCGGCAAAAATCCACCAATAACAAGGGAACGCCTAGCTTTGGTCCTGGCTCTCCACCTTACAGGGTTGTTCAAGGCCTGCTTTTTGGCCTTATTTGCCTTCTTGGCTTGTATTTTTGCTGCCTTTGCGGCCGTGGCCTAGTCTCCCAGTGCTGTGCGCGGTTTCCCCTCCACATTGTATCCTTATGGTCCTTAACAGCGCTCAAAAAAGCGAGGGAAGGAGTATAGGGGACTGTGGAAGACTTTGTTATGGCCTAGCTAGGAAATTTCCGCTTTCTCAAGCCAAAAGGTTACTATAAAACAAACATAAATAGTTACTAAAAAACACAAAAAAGCAGCTAAAACCGGTCCCCCCTTTAAAAAGTACCTAATTCTATATTCATAAGCTGTTTTTGTGTAGTGCTTATTAACGCTGATTGTCTGCCCCTCCGTTGGACTCCGTCCCAGGCAGAGCTCCGGTGCGCTGGGTTCCCTGCCTCCCTGACTGCAACGCTTGAAGTCCCCGTTGCGGCTGGGTCACTAACCTTCAATAAAGCCAATAACTCACAGCTGTGTGTAAGCCTCGTTTTTCTCCAAATACTCCTGCCAGGCCTGTGGTGCTTCGAGCACCTTGGCCCAAAACAGATGTATATGGCAGGGGCTGTCTTTTAATTCTGTGTTTGTACAGCACCTAGCACAATGGGGTCCTGGTCCTGGGCACTACAGCAATACAAATCATGATGACGATGATCCAAAACCAGGAAGGGGTTGAGCTCCCTCAGTTCCCATTAAGTGAGTAGTTAGAGTTCCAGGAATACGTCCTGATCCATAGAGGTTCAGAGCACATGCAAATATCCTTGCCTTCAGAGGAAATTGTGGATGAACACAGGATCAGGCCCTCTGCTAAAAGGAAGAATAGCTGCAATGACAGTGTGACTAAATCAGGCGTATTAAGGGAGCTTCTTAGGCAGAGGATCAAGTAATCACTTTACAGGATGGGGTGGCCTTCAGGGGAGGATTAAGAATCCCTTAGATGAAGGGATGGTCTCAAAGGGTGCACTTGGGGAGCATGAAAAGACAGGTGCAGGTATGGTGTTTGACTGAGGCGTTGGGAGATGAGAGAATTGTTGTGCAGTAGGAAACAAAGCAATGGAGCTTGGTGGTATCAGCTCGTTCATGTGTAGCTTCTTAAATGTGTAATACACTCAAATCAGATAATTGCAATCAAATGCTTAGTCTGTTTTAAAGCCTTCTGGTTGGTAGTGGCTTTGGCACAGACTGGAATAACAGACAATTCACACGTACATGGACAACTGAGATCAGGATTTTTTGACTTGGTAAATAGCTAAAGAATATTAATATATTGCCAACCAATTATACTTCTCATAAAGCAACTGTGTTCTTTACCAGGGTCCATGTGGCTTCTACATAGAACATATGTCAGTAAGCTACAGGTGTAACTCAGATGAGTAGGTAGAGTCACATGGAGGAGGTGGTGGTGAATTACACTGTGGGTGCATCTACACTGCACGTTAATGCCAGGCTCTTACTCAAATTTGAGCCCAACCCCCTTTCTGTCCACACACAAAACAGTCTGACTGAAGTCACCAAGCACTCAGGACTTGGGCCCTAGGAGGTGGGTCAGAGCCCAGATCTTGTTGTGACTCAGGTCCTAGCCCTGTCATGTTGCAGGACAAGCTACAGACCCGAGTCAGAAGATCTGCATAATATCTTATGGATGTGTTGGCATGGCTGTGAGACTCTGATCCAGCGATTTAAGCCCAGGTTTATAATGCAGTGCGGACATTCAAGCACGGGCTTGGAAACACCAAGTCCAAAAGCCCAGGTCCATAATGCAGTGTAGATATACCCTATATGAACAGCCTTCTATGTGTTCAAGATATCTCCTTTAGAAAAGATGTTGCTATTCCCTGTGTTTCAACTGTAGCTACCACAATATGAACGATTGTATAGCAGCCAGTGCTGGAAGAAAAACACAATAGCTCCTCAGCAAACAAGACTCTAGTTGTGGCTTTCAGCCAGAAAATAGTCTGATTTGAAAGGACCATTTACTGCAGGATGTGCAATGATCCACGTTCAAGCCGCTGTTGGAGCATTTTCCTCCTTTGTCATGGTAGTGGTGATCTGCGTGGGTGAGTATATGCATTAAGCATAGCATAAAGATTTTAAGGATGTATGCCACAGGGGAAAGGCACAACATGGTCCTTTCCTGTCTGCTGTAAAATGTAGGTAGTGTGTGAGTGACTGCTGATCCTCCATTTTTTAGAGATGTCAGTGATGGAAGCAAAATTTTAAAAGGGGTGGGGGGAGGATTAGGTAAGGACACGAAGGCTGCAGTGTCAGATGGAAAATATATTTTTTAATCTATACTCTTACCTGTCTTTGTTTAACCGGCATTTTTTTCTCCAAGTCACTGTTTCTGAATGCTGCAAGGTCTTAGTTGTAAAGCAAACTACTTTAGCTAATCTCATAATGACAATATTTAAATGCTATTATATATCATTTTATATGTTCACTGTGCTATACTGGCAGCAACTTATCCCCACAATACCCTTGTGAGATAGATGTTGAGAAAACTCGTAAAGTTTTTAGTTCTCTAGTTCCTAAAGTGGACCAGGATATGTTGTTGGAGGGACTTAATGAAGTGAGCAGTTTACAGCTGGGAAACCATTTTCTAGATCTCTGCCTCAACACATGGAGTCTGGTGTGTGTCTGCTTAAACTATCTCACGCTAAAATTTATGTGCAGATATTTTCCTTATTTTACAAACCTAGCAACTTGAGACCAAGTTGAAGTGATTTTCCCAAGGTCGCACACTGAGTCAGTGGCAGAGCCAAGTTCAGAACTCACTACCTCTAGACAATCAGTTCCACACTGATTCCTCCAGAGAACAAAAGAAATGTTGTGTTGTGTTCCTTGCCTGTTTATCCCAGTTTTCTATAAGGAGATGATATTGCAGGTGAGACACTTGATATTTTTTCCAACTCCCCAGATTCTTCAGGATGCTCTATGCTGTTTGGATTTCTATTTCCGAAATGCAGTCAGCAACATTACTATATTTTGGATGCAACTGCAGTAACATAATACCTAGAAAACAAGCTTTGGTCAGTAGAGAAAAAGCAAAACATCAATTACTGGTTTCAAGGAGAGAAGGTATATTAGCCCAGTAATTCTTGTCAGCACTTACATAGCACTTTATTCAGTCAAATAAGTTTATAAAAAATTAGTGTAGTAATCTGCACAACTCCCTTGTATTATAGGCAAACCGTATTATCCCCCTTTTAACGTGGGGAAGTTGAGACAAAGAGTAGTAGCCCCTAAGTGAATGGAATTGCAGCTAAATATAAGGTGGGATTCTCAAAAGTTCAGATTATATAAATGCTTTTGAAGCTCATCGTTATTACTTATGAAGGTGCTGGCTTGACAATACTAGAGACATAAGTCTTCTAGTCACAGAAATGAATCAGCATTGCAAACATCCCCCCACCCATTCCCTGCCCAAACACACTATACCATACCACTAATATTTTCCAGTGCGAATCTAGAGGGACTAAGGTATGAGGGTAGTTCAGTCTCCTTCGCTATTTAGAGTCTTGGCTGAGATTTTCAACAAAAGTACCAATAATTGAGAGAATTTTGTGACATTGACACAGTTCCATTAGATAATGGACTGAATTACAATTCAGTTTCACTGTAAGCCTTGAGCAGCTGCAATTGGTACTGAATTCAGAGTATTACCAACCTAGACCAGATTCAAAATTGCAACCTATAAGTGAAAGGCTCTGTATTCCATTACCAATCCCTTGATCCAGCCAGGCCCATAACTGCCTGTTGTTAACATGCACTTCAATACAACATGCATTCTTTTGGTTTCCCAGCAGTCAGAGCTAAAAGAAGAGTGTCTCTCTCTCTCTCTCTCTCTCTCTCATATATATATGTATATAATGTATTCATTCAATGGCTAAAAATCTCCTGTAAAGGGTGATAGATCTTTTTATTAGTTTGAGGGAGGGGGAACTCAAATATTTGCTTGATCTATTTGTGCTAATGTTCACTAAGTAAAAAGGTAGCTACTGACAAAAACTAATTTTACTGCCTTTTTTAGGACATATAATCATGAGACAAACAACAACTGTGATGATTGGTAAATATATGCATTTTTTAAAATTTGTATTGTGTATACCTGTGTGTGTGTGTGTGAGAGAGAGTGAGCACAATGCGTTACTCACCATGGAGTTATTCAAAAGTGATTCTTCCAGGGACCAAGCAGGAAAGGCAAAACAAGGATACTGATAAGAGTCCTTGAGGAAACAATGGGGAAGCCATTTGCTGGATAATACCCCCATACCACACTCATCCAGGCTCGAACAGTTTATTCTTCCTAGGCTTAGACTAGGTTCAAAATGAGGATACTAAGCCATTACAAGATCCTGACCTACAAAAGGAAGGAGGAGTTGATTGAGTCGGGAGGGGTTGCACAGGGAGTGAAAGTGAGTGCTGACAGGGATGCAGGGAGCCACCAAGACTGACTGAGAGTCAGTCTTCAGGAAACAAGCAGTAACTTGATCCCAAGAGAAGGGATGGGGGCACAAGGTTAAGTCATGTCTACCTTGGGGCTTGAGGGGAATGCCAAAAGTAGGTAAGATAGCACCCATATAGGTCTCTGTTGTTTAAAATCGGTTTCTGTGAGTGCTATGCACTTTTTGTCAAATCATATTTGATTTTAAAGAAGCTGATTCTCTGGCACTGTATATTATTACTGTCCACAAGTTCCCAAAGGGAAACTCTTGCTTGTGTCAAGCCCTCTGGGCCTGATAGGTGTCACTGTTGGAAACCAATGGTTTTAGCCTGGAAATCCAGTTGGGGAGAGATTGGATTGCAGGATCCTACCCTGGAGAGAAGTGGATGTACAGGCCTGCCACTTGGTAAGGGTGCACTTAGGGGATTGGCTTAGGGTCTCAAAAGGGGAATCCTACCCAGGGGCTGTGACAGTATGTTTTACCAGTAATGATTTCAGAACTGAAATGTTGGGAACTTTTCTTGAAAACCACATATAGGTGTCTTGATTAATTTCATGTGTATTTTCTTACACATTTTTACCCTTTATTTTTTGCAGCACTCTTTCTGGTTGAATGATTTAAGTGGCCAACTAGGGAGTCAACCATAGCATGTAATTAAGCTCTTTGCACATTGACCATTAGTCAATAGCGCTATCAAGACATTTGCTTTTTGCCACACAGTATTCTTGGACTGAATGCTGTAATGGAAGAAGAATGTTCATTCCTGGAATGAATACTACAACAGAAGAGACATATTCATTCCAACACATATGAGAAACCAAAGGCTTGCTCAGAATTTTTCAAAGGAGACAGCAGAAATCTAACAAAAAGAGACTGTCAAATTGGAAGCAATCTCTAATTCAAGGTACATGACAAAATCACACTTGCACTACACATCTTCACAGAATGCAATGTGTTACATTAGTTTACAGCAAGCAGTGTAAATCAGGCCCTGTGCAGCACACCAGGGGAGCTTGCAATCAGTGTTCAGTGCATAACACTGAGAAACACAAATAGATGTTGCTGGTGGGGCCTAGAAATTCTAAATGAAGAGTACAAGAAGTAACCAAATAGGTCTCCTAACAACAAAATCAAACATAGGGTGAAATCTTGCTCTTTCACTAAGGAATGATTATTGCCTGCTGTGTATAAAAATAGCTAACGCAAATAGCACAGCTCAGCAGTGCTAATTTAATAGTTGAATGTGCTTATGGCTGCTCAATGGAGCAGAGTGAATAAACCAAACCGAATAGTTTATTGAATGATTTTAGTCCCCTTTATTACTGATGGGATAACCACAAGCAGATCACAATTCCCTTGAATTCATTTGCTCAAATGTTGTTGAGGAATAGTTTTTTTTCAGATCCTTCGTACTCAGTGGATTGACCATGAATGTTATAAATTCAGACCACAAGGAATAGTTATGATTTCATCAGGCACATTACATTTTATCAATCCTGTTCATTGTTTGGATGAGAGTGCAACTTCCAGGACTAATATTTAAATTCTTTTATTCACATTTGTGCCAGGAAGCTGGACCATTCAAACATGTGCAGAAAGCAAATGCACAGGGACACAAGTATGGCCAAAGCAAATACGTTAAAAGAGTGAAACAGGCATTCCCAGGAACATTCTTGCATTACTTATCGAGAAGTATGAGGTAGATCAGGAATTTCTCTGAATATCCCATTCTACTTTAATGAAAGGCTACTGTAGACTGAGACACAATATCTTAGCTAGTCATATTCCTGGTACGATTCATTGACATGGTAAGGTAAACTAATACACACAACTCACCAGCTTTTTCCTTTTAACAAAGAAGTAGAACCTTTTACTTTGTACAAATATAGAAGACAAAAGCAAAGTCTGTGTTTATCAGTTGACCTCCTTTGTGTGTGACGTTGACTCACTGGATGAGAGCCTGCACCGCTCTGTGTTCCAGAGATGGGAGGTTAGTGTGTGTGGGGCGGTCACGAACAAGAGCTACAGAATAGTGCACTTTGCATTGAATCCTGATAGGCCTGCTCAGGGCATTGATGGCAGGGCTTGGATGAGGCCACTTGATTGAATATAATGAGTCCAGTGGCAGTAGGGTGACCAGATGTCCCGATTTTTATAGGGACAGTCCCAATTTTTGGGTCTTTTTTCTTATATAGGCTCCTATTACTCCTCACCCCCTGTCCCAATTTTTCACACTTGATGTCTGGTTACTCTAAGTGGCAGTGACCCTTGGCATACAGAATAGAGGGCAGCAGCTGTTAGGCTGGAGAAGCTGCTATGGAGGACCCAAAAGGGCTATGATGCAGACCCCTATCCTGCCCCAAGTTTGGAGAGTGGGTTCCATCACTCTCTCTCACATAAATCCCAGTTGGAATTGTATGAAAAGCTCATTTTCTTGGGTTTTGTGAGGGGCTCATTGTAGAGCTTGCCACCAAATGTTAGACTGTGTACATTCTTTGGGAAATGGGCTGTCTTTTGCTATGTATTTGTATAGCACCTAGCACAATGAGGTACAGATTCTAATGGGCATTTGTGGATGCTACTGTGCTAAAGTGATTGTGGGGTATTCTACCCTTAAACATACAGCATGCATGTAATATCTGGGGGCTTGCAAACACTAGTGTGCACAAAATTACCTTATTTGTGTAAATCATAGAACAATACTATCATTTAAAATATCCCTTTCATGAGCAGTGGGGGAGAAAAATTTAACATGACAACTCTCGGTTTTTAAAAAGCTGAGAAACATCCATTCTACCTCAAACTTGAGCATGAAGAACATATTCCATTCTTAAATGATCATTGCTTAATTTTATCACTTGTGGTAGCTATTTCTATTTCTAGGCAGGCACTCCAGATCTTATTGTGTAAGTAGAGTTAATCAGTAATAATGGACCACATCTGAAACATTCCCTTTGTGTTGAAGGGTAGCCCCAAAGCTTATCAGTATGTCTCTCTTCACAAGTTTCAGAGTAGCAGCCGTGTTAGTCTGTATTCGCAAAAAGAAAAGGAGTACTTGTGGCACCTTAGAGACTAACAAATTTATTTGAGCATAAGCTTTCGTGAGCTACAGCTCACTTCATCGGATGCATCCGATGAGGTGAGCTGTAGCTCACGAAAGCTTATGCTCAAATAAATTTGTTAGTCTCTAAGGTGCCACAAGTACTCCTTTTCTCTTCACAAGAAACACCTAGAGATTTGGTGGTACTCAGATAGTAGTTTTATAACAATCTCCAAATCTCTGAACCCCGGAAAAGAAAAGTGAATTGAGGACTTGACTTTTAACTACAGATGTAGGTATTCTAACACCCACCACAACTTGCTTCCAGTCTAAGGTGTTGCTATATAGGTATAAAGTGTTCAAATGAGCTTTTTTCAAAGTTGTAAGCTCTGTTGTCCACTTTTTGGCTCACTTCTGGAACAATATTACTGCTAGAGGTAGTGGATGCTCAGGTGTGGCCTTGATGCTACTTTTGAGGCAGCCTACTGACATTATGATGAAGTAAGAAGTGAAAATAAATGTGTCCCATGGATAAGATGTCAGATGTTCCATTAATTAGGTGATTTGTTTTCTACAGTTGGTAGGAAAACTGAGATTGGTTGGAATTTTGTCCCCACCTCTCAGGGTCCTACAGCCCAAGCCTGGGAGTCTACACAACAATGAAACAACCCCTTTAGCCTGAGCCCCACGAGCCCAAGTCAGCTGGCATGGGCCAGCTGTAGTGTCTAGTTCAGGAGTGGCCAACCTGAGCCTGAGAAGGAGCCAGAAATTACCAATGTACATTGCCAAAGAGCCACAGTAATACATCAGCAGCCTCCCATTCGCTCCCCCTGCCCCTGTTCCCAGCACCTCCGATCCACCAGCAGCCCCACCGATCAGCTCTTCCCCTTTCCTCCCCGCACCTCCTGATCAGCGGTTTCGTGGCATGCAGGACGCTCTGTGGAGGAGTGGAGAGGAGCGAGGCAGGCTCAGGGGAGCAGGCAGGAAGGGGTGGAGTGGGGGTAGGGCCTGTGGCAGAGCCAGGGGTTGAGCAGTGAGCACCCCTACACACATTGAAAAGTTGGCGCCTGTAGCTCCAGCCCCGGAGTGGGTGCCTATACAAGGAGCCACATATTAACTTCTGAAGAGCTGCATGTGGCTCCGGAGCCACAGGTTGACCACCCAGGTCTAGTTGCGGTGTAGACATACCCCAAGTGACACTGCCTTGTATACAATATGCTTCAACTTCTCCCACCTCAACAAAATAGCTAAGGATAAGAAACAAATGTTTAAAAACTGTATTAAAATGTGGGGTGGGGGAGGGGAAGAGGGAGATGGGGTGGTCATGCCTCTCAATTCTTAACAGCAATGCCCTCTCAAACTATCAAGGCCCAAATATGGGATGCAGCATATGACGAAGATCCAAAATGTATGGGAAACAAATTTTTATTTTAGGAAAATTTTAAATGCTGTAGAATTCATTTATTTATTGTTAAATAACTCTCTTTCTAGAACAACAGTTTCATGATTATTTCTGATGTAAATACTTTTTGAAAGTAAGTGAGAGGGCACCAAATTTGGGACTAAGATGAATGATGTGCTTCAAAATGAAGTATATTTAAGAGGTACACTGGTCGCACTTCCATGGTTCCTTCTTGGATTCTGTATCACTGGAAGTAGTAATGTCTAAATATTCTCTTAGAGTGATTTATGCAACATCAGTTACACCATTAGACATTCCTGTTTAATTTTCGTGAACTAATTGAGAGAGCTGTTTGCTGAATTTCTAAAACAGTGCTTCATTATATTTTCTAATTATCTTTCTAGACAGTTGCTGCTAACTTGACCAAAAGTGAATTGCAGTGTGCACAAATAGCCTTAATAGCAGAAAATGAACTGTTTTGTTTAACAGTTTCAGATCTGCTGTTTGGCTAAACTGAGGCTTTTCAGATAAAAACAGAATAAGGAGCATGTTTGTGTACATACACATCTATGTGTATATATAAAAAATAAAATCAGACAATGTGGCTTTGACCAGACTCTCTTCATCCTGCTTCCTAAACTTAATATAATTTGACCTTGAATGAAAAGGCTTTCACATGTGATAGAAACTAATTGTATGTGTGGTGTTCAAATCATATTGTTAAAATGAAATTAGTACTGCACAGGAGGGGGTATTACAAGGGAAAACATACCATGTTAATGAGCTATAAACCTTTTGAGTGCACAATATTTTCAAACCAATGAGATAACTGTAAAGTCATCTTAGCTGTCTATGACCCAGGTGAACCCCCTGAATTTTTTAAATTATATCTTAAATAAAAGATTGCAGAGGTTTTAAAACTACTTTCTTACACCACAATATTTCCTTCTCTGGAGCACCAGAAAGCCAGATGACATTCTTAGCAACTACAAAGCTCAGAAATGTAAAGGCTTTTTAGAGAAAAAGTATATCTGTACACATGTTCTTTGTACTATGGTATTTGCTAACAGCCTATATTCATTCATTTGTCCAGTATAGAAAGATGCTCCAAGGACTGAGCAATTTGCATGTTTCAGTAACACTACAATAAAGCCTTTGAGGGTCCATGACAGTTAGGATTACAACCAAGATAAATTAAGTGTGTTAGAGATTTTTAGAGCCATGGACTGATATGTAATTTTTTGTAATATGTACATTGAAGGAAGATCAGAATTAATTATATGAATATAAAATTTTCCATAGTGTTCTTTTTCCTTCAGAGTACATGTAGAAAATTACTGAATGTGGTTTCCATCCATTATTAATTCTTTCTCTATAAAGCACACTGCACTTCTGTATTGTACACAGAGGTCTAAGAATCTGATCCTGTTTCCACAGAAGATAATAGAAGTTTTGCCAGTGACTTTGATGGAAAGAGCACTTGGCCCAACAACATCTTTTATTATATCTGTAATTATATCTGTATATAGACACTAATACATAAATATTTGCAATACAATTTTGAGGTCAAAATTTTAAAATTTATAAACACCTGGAAATTTAGGTCTTGATTCTCATGTACACAAAGGCTCCATTACACTGCTTTTGTGGAAAGGAGCATTAAAATTAATATAATCTTCACTGAAGGCTACTTTAAGGTTTCTTTAAAGCAACCTTAGTGTACATGAGAACTGGGCCCTTAGAATGAACAGCCCCTCTCTTTCCTCTTGTATTTCATTTTTGTTTAATAAGTTTTTTTCCCAATTTGGAAAGCATTTTAAGTGTTACACTCAAAACCCTTGTAAATATCTTCAGTATAAATGATTAAAATTTAGACTGTTGAGAACTGGCAAATACCTATATTATTTTGAAAGAATATTGTTCATACCTCTGTGTTTGTTTATGATGGGATATTTGCTATGGAATTTGAGCACAAAATGGTTGATAAAGAAACCAAGCGCACAAGGTGAAATGATAGCCTAGGTAAGAGCATCACAGGAAACTCTCAAACATAATAGCCAGGTTAATAGCTGCGAAGGGGCGATTTCCAAGACCCAATCCTGTTGGCATAGCTAGTTTGCCATGGCTCAAAATCTGGAGATCAAAAGATTCTGATCTGTTAAACAATATTCCCTACAGAAAGAGAAGAGTAGAAAGGAATGTCAGCTGCTGCAGTCTGACACCTACTGAGTCAGGGGTCTGCAGCGGGCATGCTGTAACTCGGTTGGTAAGACAACAGGGGGCACCAAGAGTTACTCATGTCTACCAATGGCGCCAAAGAGGGGAAATGCCAAGCATAAATACGACAATATTGGGTACAAGTCTCTGTTATTTTAAGCCAATTTATCTGAGTGTTGTGTACCTTTTGGGAAAGGTTCCCCCTTTTTGAACTGAGCGGTTAGTCAAAATTCAGAGGTCTGCAGGGTCTTTCCATTTGGAGGAGAAATGGATGAAACTTTAGGCATTTCTTTGATGCAGGCCTGTTTATTTACAAAGCCCTGTTTCTTTGAACGCAGTAGGAGTCAGACAACAGGAGATTTTTTTTCTCCTTACATTTCCAAGCATCTTTCAGCAAACACTGAACCCAAAAGCTCTCTATCTTGGCTTTTTCACTAACAGTGCTTCTGTGGCTGTGCTTGGTGCTTCCTGTCTCCTTCTGTGGTATTTCTCCTGTTTCTCTCTCTCTTTCTCCCTCCCTCCCACCCACACAAACATCTACTAAAACAATACCCAGTGAAGCCCTCCTGCTCACAGAGTTCAAATTTCTGAGCAGCCTCACATGTGCCTTTGTTTTGGGCAGTGACATCCCTATGTTTTGGTTGGAGGCTGTGACCCAAGGACCTCTCGATGCCAACTGGCAGAGGGCACAGGGATGTATAAGGGTTACAGAGATCCTCTGGGTCTGCTGTTTTAAATACTAATTTACCAAAGAATGTCATTTAAGGTTTCTACTGAAAGCCTGTGTCACATTGGTTATCACAATCTTTGTTAAATGTATGTGCAGATAATATGTAAGGAGAAGTGTGTATCTATATTGGAAATTATATTCTTAAGGAAAAAATGCCTACAAAATAATAATAATAATAACATCCAATATCAAAGTCAGCCAAATTAAAGTATTGGTTGAGATTTTCAAATCCAACTAGAGGAGTTTATGTGAATAAGAATGGGATTTGTGTTGCTAAATCCCCTACTGGCTTTGAAAATCTCAGCCAACATATGCATAGTGTAGCTCTGATGGGGGCGCACACCTCCATTGCTTTCCACCCCTGTTCCTATAAATGTTGTCATGTGAACTTGACTAGGAGGAAGCTCTGTACTCTTTTTAAAAACAAATTATAATGGGGGAAGACGGAGGAGGGGCTGGTTCTTGGGAAAATGTTGAAATATTAAATGTGATTTCCTGCCTCTGAGAACATTTCTAAGATCTTTAAAAAGACAGATTTTTGCATAAAATGTTTGTGTTATTTAGTGTTTTTCTTAAGCCTAAGATCCTGGAGTATTTACATGAGATTCTTAGCTTTGATTTTGGGGAGGTGGGAAAGTTTTTAACCCTCCTGGTTGCAGGGGAAAGCTTGAAAATAGGATCACAAGCTAGAACGCAAATCTAAAGAAACCCAATATTTATTATTTAAAATCTCATTACTTTCAAGCCAGTCTCGTAAATTTTGAATGCTTGGGGTTGGCAATACTAATCATGTATTTATCTTTGCCCATCAGGCAGAGGGAACTCTCAGTGGAGGGTCTCCTCCCCACCCTATTCACTTACAGGAAAGGGGAGCTGATGGCAGGGGTAACTTCCTGCAAAGGAGAGTTTCTAGATAGACACCCAGTTGATGCACCTCTTCTCCCATCAAGCATTTGCTGGTGGGAAGGACTGGATCTCCAGAAACTTCCCAGGGAGACACCCAGATCTTCTACCTGCTCCCATTTCTGATTCCCCTCAATTCACCAACAGAGGAAAATTCTCACAAGCAGGGCTGCCTTAAACCAGGGAGAAGGGAGGAGTTTTACCATGATTCTAGCAGAGGTGGGGGATCTACCCTGTTTTGTGGTCTCTCTTGCTTCAACACCTGCTCTCCATGATGCTTTGTACCTATTTCCTCTAGTCAGGAGACCCCTCTTTTGCTGGTTGATAGCAGCATGCAGCAAAAAGACAGCAAAGGGAAGGAATAGGCTACCTGAAGTAAAGACTGTCCACATCTGCTTATATCTACATCACACAGAGAAAAACAAGTCGGGGAGAATTTTCCTGTGTGGGGAAATATGGATTTTGTACTAAACTTGGGGAAAGTCTTTGATGTATAAGCAGTGCTTGTGAATAAGGCCCTGACCCTGCAACCTTTACTCACATGAGTAGTCCTTACTGGAACAAGGAATGCCAATGGTTTCACTGGAACTGCTTGCAGGACTATGGACTACCTGTGTAATTGAAGGTTGGAGGACTGGGCTCCAAACTGTATAGTCTCTCCCATTCCTGTTCCTTATAATCTGTTACCCGTTTGTGATGTTTATCAAGCACTTTTGGATCTTTGCATTAAAAGTGCTATGTAAACATCAGATGCTTTAATATCAACTATCCAATAGATAATATATTACTGCATGTGATTCCTAACCAGAAGAAAAACCATGATTTTATGAAAATTATACACACGGAGCTCACCTACCTACACTAGAATTTTATTTCCATTTTTTTTAGTAAAAGTTTAAAAATGTATTTGACATTTTTTGTTTGATTTCGAGACATCACAGTGTGTAGCCATATATCCCAATAGGCAGTGGAGTTACACTGTACTGTAGTTAATGGCGTGACTGAGCCCAGAGATTATGTGTGTGTCAGGGTGGAATTTGGCCCAGTTCGGTGTTAAATTTAAGATACCTTATAGGTGAAGTACATTTGCCAATCAGCATACTGTGAACTTCAGAATACATACTTACATTAATCCAAGTGGTTAAAATAATGTAGAACCAGTGTTTTTTCTTAATGGAATGGAATGTCTGTCTGTGACACAATATTCCACATGAAATAATTAGTTTATAATGTTGTAATAACCTAAACATGAGATTTTGTTTTGTTTTGTTTTGTTTCAAAGTCAACTGATAGCTGATGGAATAGTCATGTTATATAGTGGCTAGTAGCTAGCTATGCACAATTTTGTAACATTAAAAAATATTCTCTTTTAGACTATATTTAGGCTTGAAGGGATTAGATTTTTATCAGTAAATGTAAATTTCACCGTACACACAAACTGACAAAATATTTCCACCAATGATGCTCACAATTTACACATAGGCAAAGTAAGAAACATGCTGCTTGAGAACTTATTAGAATCAAAATCCAGTGACTTAACCTTTTGAATTAGTGTTATTACAAATGAACTAGTCAACGAATAGTAAAAGCAGGTATCATTTGTTGATTTAACATGTAAATATGATTTACTTCATATATTTTGACATGTGATGTTGACAATTTGTGTCTTAACAGTTTTTAATTTTTTGAATCTCAATGTCAATTGTCATTACATAATTTTCTGCTCCCCATAATTTCCCACAGCAATTAAAATTGAAATGGATAAAAACTGAAAAAAATGCTTGAAATCCATAATTTTGTGCAACTGTGAAAATTTAAATCGCTAACTTGTAAGCAATTTTTTTAGATTTTTACATAGATATTATCCATCAAAATGATAAAAAATGAAATTGGAATTCAGCCAAGACGAATTATATGCTTCTTGGTGCAAGGACTGTTTATATAGTATAGCTGCAAGCACATTGTTCACACTAAACAAATAATCAACATAAAATATCACATTTTTGAGGGACAAGAACACCACAAATTCTTGGCCTCAAATTCTGAATCATTATTCATTTTTTATACAGGCAGAAAACTGCCATTAATTTAAATGGGATTTGAGTACACATTTTTCACCTCCGACTCAGTTGTCAGATAACTGGGCCAATACGCAAACATATGGCCAAAAATTGGCTTAAAAAGAAGATGTTTTTTAAAATCCAATATGGCCTGTTTTCAAGCAAGGGTGGACTTGCAATGAAAACACAAATGTGCATCTTTTCAACATGTAAACATTTTATGAAACTTCACAAAAATCAAAACTATCCAGACATAAAAGTGACCCAAATGAAACCTAAAATATTTTCATGTAATAATTATTTTTTTTAAAAAATTATTCAGTTTCACAGAGCACATTTAATACCTAAATCGGAACAGTTTATATTTGGGATATGCCAGATACCACAAGTAGAAACAGCTGCCCGAGTGAATGGTGAACTCTGTTTTCATTCCAGACAGCTGCTACCACCAAATACTGATGCAAACCCTTAGGTCCTAAATCCATGCCTAGAACATTTTGTCTGAATAAGGTTTCTTCAGTTTGGCTGCCATGATCATGTGCCATGTGGAACATCAACTCTTATTTGAGTCTAAGTTGCATGACACAGTATCATGACATAGTATCTCACATCCAATAATAAAGGGCTCATCAAAATGGATTTTCCTTTCTCTAGGATGTCACATTCCTTAAACTAGTACTGATATCAGCACAAGACCTTCAGTTTGTAGAAAATTACCAAGATGCTTAAAGCAATGACATTTTACTCAGAGCTGGTTAAACAATTTAAGGATGGGGTTGACATGCTGGAAAGACTGGACCTAGAGAGAATTCAAGCTGCAGGAATTCATTCAATTAATTCTGAATTAATTGAAACCTAAGAATAGCACACTCTGGGAGTTCCACAAATATTGTTACTATTAGAGGAGAAGACAAAGCCATCATTTTTAGTTATTTTCCTATAAAAGCAGTGGTCTCAGCCTAGAAAGGTGGTAAACAGCACCTCAGAAAATTATTAAAAGCAATCACTACTGCAACGACCTGAGGCCAATGTAAAACCTTAGATTGGTTTCCCTTAGAAAGGTGTGAAATCAACATAACAAGGAAATTGGAGAGGAATGGCACCTGGGAAAAACCAACAGTAAATCAACTTTGTCCAGATCAAGATCAGCAGAAATTGCAGTAATTATATACTGTCTATATCAACCTAATGCTAAACCAACTTATATTTCAATTTGGGATGAATACAGTGGTGAGCTGGAGCCAGTTTGCATCAGTTAGCTGGAACCGGTTGTTAAATTTAGAAGCCCTTTTAGAACCGGTTGTTCCGCAAGTTCTAAAAGGGCTTCTAAATTTAACAACCAGCCAAAAGTGGCGCCTTAGGCGCCGACTCCATGGGTACTCCGGGGCTGGAGCACCCAAGGGGAAAATTTGGTGGGTGCAGAGCACCTACCGGCAGCTCCCCACCCTGCCCCTAGCCCCAGCTCACCTCCGCTCTGTCTCCGCCTCCTCCCCTGAACACGCCACCCTGCTCTGCTTTTCTGCCCCCTCCCCCAGCTTCCCGCGAATCAGCTGTTCGCGGGAAAGCCGGGGAGGGCTGAGAAGCAAGCAGTGGCTTTGTGCTCAGGCAGAGTGAGACGGAGGTGAGCTGGGGCGGGGGAGCGCGAGGCGGGCCACCCGCACTGCAGCAGGTAACCCGGGAAGCCTGCCCAGCTATGCTCCCCCACCCCTAGAAACCAGAGGGACCTGCCGGATGCTTCCTGGGAGCTGCCCCAGGTAAGCATTGCCGGGACTCCCCACCTCACCCCCCAGCAGGTCCCTCTGGCTCTTAGGGGTGCGGTGGGCACCCACTACGGTGGCCCACAAGACCCTCCCGCCCAGTTCTGGGGGCAGTCAGGGGACAGGGGAGGGGGGTGGATGGGGCAGGAGTCCCGGGGGGTGGGGGTGGGCAACGGCCCCCTCGTGGGTGAGGAGGGAACCAGTTGTTAAGATTTTGGCAGCTCATCACAGGATTAATATACAGATGCAGAATTTGATTATGGATTATGCAGCTAACGGAGCTAAGGTTTCATCTGGGTTTCCACTTATAAACTAGGCTTTCGCCCCCTTCTAAAACCTGCAAAGAAGTCTTATCAGGATTGTTAGTTTAGAGTTGTGAGCAAGGGTTCTGCTAACAAGTGTGAAGTAAATCGGACAAAGGAACTATGAGGTGATGTCCTACAATGAAAGGTATGCATTAGCGTTGAAAGAATTTTCTAATTTTTTATGCCACAGGCATTTTAAAATAAGTGCTGAAGACAAAAGGTTTCCTTTAATAAAAATGAAAAAAAACCACACAAAAACCCCTTTTTCATTGCAGAGAGAGACATCCAAATGTAAACTGATTGGAGGCTTGTCCATGGAAAAAGGAGAAAATTACCACCAAAAGTTAAGTCAATCAGACAGGCTCTTGTAAATTAAGTGCACTAAAAATTCCTGGACATCGCAGTCAGGAAGAAAAATGCAATCTGTTTCTGCCTTGAAAAATGGTCAGTGGGACTTCGTTAAAATTAAGTTAATTGGATGTACAAATTTCTTAAAGGAAAAACATCTCCTTGCTGTGTTGCAGGAAGTAGCCACCAGAGCCAACCATTTGAAAGTATTCAAACTCTCAGTTAAGGTGTCTGAGATTTGCTTCCATGGTGACACCCTGAGAAGATGGGAAAGCTGTACAACGGTAGGCACCCAGAAATGTTTACTTTATCAATGACCACAGAAACTGAGGGCCTAATTGCACTGTGGTGGTACCTTTACACATCCTTTCACAGTTATATCTAGTATGTACATACGTGTACACACACATTTAATAATTGCTCATTAAAAACATACAGAAGGCAATCATCCTGAGCCCTTTCTTTATTAAGGTGCTGCAAGATGCTGAAGAAACTCAGTACTTCACAGATAGTTCTCAGCTCCTTCCAGGACTGAAGCCTAGTGTCATCAGATAAGAGAATCCCCCTCCACATGAAAATCTCCTGTGCCCATATCATGAAATGGCATGAGACAAGAAGAAACTTCTATGGTGACAGAATCCTCACACTTAGTAGTCTTAGAGATGTATATATGAAACACACTTTTGGGCAGGGACAATTATGGTGTTTATACATTGTCTTGCACAATCAGGCATAACCCATGTTTTGATTTCTGGGACTTCCACAATGAAAATGTTTAATAATGAAACAGAATTATAAAAGCCATCTTTTGCAGTAAACTCTTTCCATACTCTACATTTAAAGAGGGAAGTGGGTAGTCTGTCATCTCTGAGGGCAGAGTTAAGGTGGTTTTGATGCCTTAACTATGGTCCATAGTTTGGGTTTCTTAGAAATTTGACCTTACCTCTCTTTTTAAATACTTGTTTAACTCCAAAAGAAATATACACTTAACAGTGATTTACAACCACAACCTTAACAAAGCTTATATGTGATAAGGAATCAGTGTTGAGGAAGGAAGAATGGTATTTGTAGCAGTTTTTATTTGAATACTGAACTAATGGGAAGATTACTATTAAAATTAGTACTTGAAAATATTCTCCTTTTCATTAGAATTGAACAGTCACCAAATTCCAGCTCTAACATGTTGCTTTTCACAGAAGCAGCTTACATGTGATTGTTTTTCCCCATCATAACTAGAAGTGGTTGTTTGCGCACAGCTCTACCTTCATAATGTAAAAAGAATGAGGAGTACTTGTGGCACCTTAGAGGCTAACACATTTATTTGAGCGTAAGCTTTCGTGAGCTAGAGCTCACTTCATGAAAGCTTACGCTCAAATAAATGTATTAGTCTCTAAGGTGCCAAAAGTACTCCTGTTCTTTTTGCAGATATAGACTAACACGGCTGCTACTCTGAAACCTTCAGAATGTAGTTAAGGTGTATATAAAGTGTGCTGTTGGGGAGGTGGCGTTGTCACTTTCCCTGCCAAACCCGCTCTGTGGACAAGGTTTCATGCTCTATGAAGCCCAGTTTAGCACTATTTGGGAAGCATTGTATTCACTTTCAGAATTGTTCTAATTAATAATAAAATCACTGGACTCAACAGTGATTTTGATTTTAAATAACATTTATCAAGGCTGGATTTTCAAAATTGCTGGTGGGTGTTAGGTGCCAAACACCTATACGAGTTCAATGGAAGATAGGTGCTTAACTAGTCAGGTGCTCCTTTGGAAAATCCCAGCACAAGTTCATATATTTGGTCTATGTGTAGCAAGTCATAAGTGGCAGACTAATTTTGCTTAGGAAAACAATGACTAGGCAGGATTACCAGCAGCAAAAAAAATCTGTTTCACTGCAAAAGAGTGAAGGTAAGTATTATACTGAAATGTCAGTGTTTCAAATCTATTTGTCATGTATGTGTATTGATAGCAATTCCTACATTAAAAGTGGTGCTGAGACGTTGATAGTATAACAATCTCTTCACATGTAATGTCCCCAGATGGATTGCTCATTGTGTCAATATTAAACCATTTTAAAAAATAATGTTCCCTGATTCTTTGACAAGAGGAGCACAAGAGGAGATCTAATGAAATGATGATCTAACTTTTTTTTGGTGTGGGGAGTAATGAGTGTGGTGAAATAAGCTGTCAAAAATGTCAAGGTCTTTGTAATATTTTAAGATATCAATAGAAAATAATTCCAGTATGTATTTTGTGAGCCAGCATCTATCCATGCAACCATTATCTAACTAAAAGATAGCAGTGTGGATAGGTTTGTTTTCCCTCCAGACTTGCATTCAAAGTGTAACTTCTTTCACGTGCGGTTCTTTAATCCAATTCCAGTATGTGGTCTGTAATCTCTAGTAGATGACAGGTTTCAGAGTAGCAGCCGTGTTAGTCTGTATTCGCAAAAAGAAAAGGAGTACTTGTGGCACCTTAGAGGCTAACACATTTATTTGAGCGTAAGCTTTCGTGAGCTAGAGCTCACTTCATGAAAGCTTACGCTCAAATAAATGTATTAGTTTCTAAGGTGCCAAAAGTACTCCTGTTCTTTTTGCAGATATAGACTAACACGGCTGCTACTCTGAAACCTTCAGAATGTAGTTAAGGTGTATATAAAGTGTGCTGTTGGGGAGGTGGCGTTGTCACTTTCCCTGCCAAACCCGCTCTGTGGACAAGGTTTCATGCTCTATGAAGCCCAGTTTAGCACTATTTGGGAAGCATTGTATTCACTTTCAGAATTGTTCTAATTAATAATAAAATCACTGGACTCAACAGTGATTTTGATTTTAAATAACATTTATCAAGGCTGGATTTTCAAAATTGCTGGTGGGTGTTAGGTGCCAAACACCTATACGAGTTCAATGGAAGATAGGTGCTTAACTAGTCAGGTGCTCCTTTGGAAAATCCCAGCACAAGTTCATATATTTGGTCTATGTGTAGCAAGTCATAAGTGGCAGACTAATTTTGCTTAGGAAAACAATGACTAGGCAGGATTACCAGCAGCAAAAAAAATCTGTTTCACTGCAAAAGAGTGAAGGTAAGTATTATACTGAAATGTCAGTGTTTCAAATCTATTTGTCATGTATGTGTATTGATAGCAATTCCTACATTAAAAGTGGTGCTGAGACGTTGATAGTATAACAATCTCTTCACATGTAATGTCCCCAGATGGATTGCTCATTGTGTCAATATTAAACCATTTTAAAAAATAATGTTCCCTGATTCTTTGACAAGAGGAGCACAAGAGGAGATCTAATGAAATGATGATCTAACTTTTTTTTGGTGTGGGGAGTAATGAGTGTGGTGAAATAAGCTGTCAAAAATGTCAAGGTCTTTGTAATATTTTAAGATATCAATAGAAAATAATTCCAGTATGTATTTTGTGAGCCAGCATCTATCCATGCAACCATTATCTAACTAAAAGATAGCAGTGTGGATAGGTTTGTTTTCCTTCCAGACTTGCATTCAAAGTGTAACTTCTTTCACGTGCGGTTCTTTAATCCAATTCCAGTATGTGGTCTGTAATCTCTAGTAGATGACAGGTTTCAGAGTAGCAGCCGTGTTAGTCTGTATTCGCAAAAAGAAAAGGAGTACTTGTGGCACCTTAGAGACTAACAAATTTATTTGAGCATAAGCTTTCGTGAGCTACAGCTCACCTCATCGGATGCATTTGGTGGAAAATACAGTGGGGAGATTTATATAGACACACAGAGAACATGAAACAATGGGTTTTATCATACACACTGTAAGGAGAGTGATCACTTAAGATGAGCCATCACCAGCAGTGGGGGGGAGTGGAAGGAGGAAAACCTTTCATGGTGACAAGCAAGGTAGGCTATCTCCAGCAGTTAACAAGAACAAATAAATTTGTTAGTCTCTAAGGTGCCACAAGTACTCCTTTTCTTCTTAAGAACATCTGAGGAACAGTGGGGGTGGGGTGTGGGGGAGAAATAACATGGGGAAATAGTTTTACTTTATGTAATGACTCATCCATTCCCAGTCTCTATTCAAGCCTAACTTAATTGTATCCAGTTTGCAAATTAATTCCAATTCTGCAGTCTCTCGTTGGAGTCTGTTTTTTGAAGTTTTTTTGTGGAAGGATAGCCACCCTCAGGTCTGTAATCAAGTGCATTCTTACAACTACAATACCCACCTGCTGAAGTGAAGAAACACATTGACAGAGCCAGAAGAGTACCCAGAAGTCACCTACTATAGGACAGGCCCAACAAAGAAAATAACAGAACGCCACTAGCCATCACCTTCAGCCCCCAATTAAAACCTCTCCAACGCATCATCAAGGATCTACAACCTATCCTGAAGGAGGACCCATCACTCTCATAGATCTTGGGAGACAGGCCAGTCCTTGCTTACAGACAGTCCCCCAACCTGAAGCAAATACTCACCAGCAACCACATACCACACAACAGAACCACTAACCCAGGAACCTATCCTTGCAACAAAGCCCGTTGCCAACTCTGTCCACATATCTATTCAGGGGACACCATCATAGGGCCTAATCACATCGGCCACACTATCAGAGGCTCATTCACCTGCGCATCTACCAATGTGATATATGCCATCATGTGCCAGCAATGTCCCTCTGCCATGTACATTGGTGAAACTGGACAGTCTCTACGTACAAGAATGAATGGACACAAATCAGACGTCAAGAATTATAACATTCAAAAACCAGTTGGAGAACACTTCAGTCTCTCTGGTCACTCGATTACAGACCTAAGAGTGGCTATCCTTCAACAAAAAAGCTTAAAAAACAGACTCCAACGAGAGACTGCTGAATTGGAATTAATTTGCAGACTGGATACAATTAATTTAGGCTTGAATAGAGATTGGGAATGGATGAGTCATTACACAAAGTAAAACTATTTCCCCATGTTATTTCTCCCCCCCCTCCACTGTTCCTCAGACATTCTTGTTAACTGCTGGAAATGGCCTACCTTGGTTGTCACCATGAAAGGTTTTCCTCCTCCTCCCCCCGCCACTGCTGATGATGGCTCATCTTAAGTGATCACTCTCCTTACAGTGTGTATGATAAAACCCATTGTTTCATGTTCTCTGTGTGTGTATATAAATCTCCCCACTGTATTTTCCACCAAATGCATCTGATGAAGTGAGCTGTAGCTCACGAAAGCTTATGCTCAAATAAATTTGTTAGTCTCTAAGGTGCCACAAGTACTCCTTTTCTCTAGTAGATGGTGGAAGGAGTTAATAAACTTGACCCACTGCTTTTACCCACTATAGTCTTCTTCACCAGCTATTTGCTTGAGTAATGCACAAAAAAAGCTTGTTAAGAATGTATTTTATGCATAAGGGGCATCATTATTAAAGTGTGACAAGAAGTTGTAGGAATTGAGGGAGCAATCTGTTTTCTAATCTGTGCTGTCTGAGGACCTTCTTAAAGCTTGGGAGTATTAATTTCCTGAACAGCTCACAGTAAGTAAAAAGAGGTTGTGACAAAATTACTGCTATAAAAGCTTACTTCTTGCAAATGATTTCTTTATTTTTCCACAAATAATCTCTACTGAGTGCAAGGCTGTGTCTTCCAGTAGGAAAAGTTATAAATCATACTTCTGAACTGAATTTAAATATCTGTCATATTAAACTGAATAGCTCAAGTTAGTTGTAAATTGAGAGAGAAAACTGTTTTGTTCTGAGCCCCATACACTAATTATTGACCTTCTGTTTACCATGTTGTAGGATATCCATCCAGTCTAAATAGAACAAGTGTAGCTATGATAGCTAGCAAAAAATAGTGTTCACAACAGATATCATACTAGATATTTCTGTTTGTTGTTGAAGAACAGCTCTTGGTCTTGACTTATCTCAGTTTTAATAGCAGTGATCCTATTGGCTAGCACCAAGTGCCTTCTAGTGGTTGTTCCTGCTTCCTTTAGGTCATTCTTCATCAATAATGTAAATTTAACATGGTGTGTTTATCTAGTATAATGGGAAGCCATTCTTGGCTGGCCCTTGGATACTACAATAATAATAATAATAATAATTAATAATTAATAATCTAAAGTACAACCAATCTGGGTGCTACATTGGCCTCACTTCTCTATAATGTTAGGTGCTGGAACTGGGGGTGCTGTGGTTGCTGCTGCACCCCATATCTTTAAGTAGTTTCCATCACATACAAGATTTACAGTTTGGTTTAATGGCTCTGAGCACCCCCACTATACAAATTGTTACAGCCCCCTCTACTGAGGACCTTGGATGTGTCCGTTTTCACTATCTCATAAGAAACTTGTGGTAGTGTTGAAGCACAGCTTACTTTGTGCAATGGTGCTCTATAGAGATGGATAACTTGCTCTAGCAATATCTATTGCAGAACTGCAAACTATCAAAATTGTGTGAGTCTTGTGATACGTTTTCTTTTTCTTAAACACCTGGCTTCTGGAATCAGGAGAATCTCAGACTTCATTTTTTTAAAGTAAGTTTCTAACCCCCATGGTTGTAAATAAAAGCTTGAAAACATAACATGAGTGGACCCCAAAGGCTCAGAAATCAGAAGACAACTAAAAAGAAACCAATTTTTTAATATATATAGTTCTTTGATTTTGGGGGTCTAGCTCAAGATTTTTGAATGCTTGATGTTGACAATATTAGGCTGAAACATGCACAGTTCTAAGGCCAGGAGATCCAGCATCTTAACAGATGGTGGAATCATTAGGCCCCAGTAGGCATAACTCCTTGTTGCTAGAAGAAATGGACTACTGAGTACCCCTTGACACACCTTTGTAATAGATGTAGTCTGTACTCCTTTGAGTACAGCCATCACAGTATCACTGTGTGCAAGAGAGTGGGGTCGGGCATGGATTCTATCCATGATCTGGCAGGAGAAATTGCCAGCAGAGATAACTGGTCTTCCCCTCCCCAGCCTTAAACCTCTCAGTGCTGTGAGCCCAGATTATGTCTTTCCCATGCGCAAATCTTGGGGGCAAGAGTCCCTACCTTCATGCAGGAGGAGACAAAATTGTAATACTCAACTGATATGGGTAATCTGAGTTTTAAATTCGAGTAATTGGTAGCAAACAGTCACAAGCTGTAGAAGATAAACATAAATGTAAAGTAATTTAAAACATTTCTCATGAACCACTCATTGCCTCACTTTCTCTCTTGCTAATTAAAATCTTGGTGTAATTCTCAACTACTGTGTGCTGAATATAATCTTCTTAGAGTCAGCGCAAATGGGGGTTTGCGTTATTAAACACACTAATCGGAGATGGCGTACTCTATCTTTATTTGACTTGCCTTGCTTCCAGATCTGGTCTAGTTCTTGGAGGGAAGATAGACTTTTAGAAGAAGAGCTTATACTGTGTCTTGTTGGTGCACGACTCTCATTACAAGGCATTCAGTAATACAGCTCTGAAGATGTATTTGTCTTCAGTCTGTTCATAATAAGTGTCATGGCCTTGTTGAGAATCAACATGTTTACACAAGCACCTTTCTCATCTGGGTATGTGCAAAGGATATAATTGTTTTCTAACACTCAGCAATCAATAACAGAAGCAACACAGATGCTTGAAAATCGTCATAGTACATTGGTTAGTATTTAGAAGGTAAAATACTAAGCCCTCTTTAATTGTATAAAATATTTATCATGTTCTTTGCATGCACAGTACGTATTATCTAAGCATTGTAAACAGAAATTGTTTATTCTTATGAAACTGCAGAGACATATTACTTAGCTGAAGAACACTACAACAATGTAGCTTTCCTCAAGTCTCTTGACCCATTCGAGCTTTGGCACATTTGGTAGCCTTGGGAAAAGAACTCAAGATTGTTTAGCTCTCATCATCCCATTCCTTATAGAATTTTCAAATTCCAGTGCTAAAAGATGCTCCTGGGAGATATGTGTATAAAAATCATATATGTATAAAAATCAGATGAAACAATAAAGGGCTTAAAAGTAAGAACTTCTTTAACAGTTAGAGAAAATAGTGGTTTGCACCTGCAACTCTTCTGAATAGTAAGACTCAGAGAATGAGTGCTGACCAATGGTGAGGGAAAGGGATCAAATGCATAGTAATAGCCTTCTAAATGTTTATTACCAATCCATTGTTTATGGAATATGACAACTGACCAGAAGATTGGTGGCTAGGCTAGGGGAGGATAAAAGAGGAGGAAGAAACACAGGACTATGGTTGGAGAGGGCATGAGAGCAGGGAACTAACGAGACTGTCAGCTAAAGATAAGCGCACACCTTGTATTTTCTTGTGAATTTAGTGCTACATTTTCCATGGACAAAGGTCCATTTGCATGTGCAGAAATAGAAACATTTATGTGCAACTACCACCATGGAGCTCATACAAATCCATTCATTGTGTGTGAGTTTGAATTTGTATGTGTAATTTTAATGGAATGCACAAGTGTGGTGTCTGAATGCACTTGCACACTGACTTCAGGCTTCATTCTTTGAAATTGTGGCCTCTATTATCAGACTGACAGCTACGGAGGCAGAATTCCTGTAGATTTCTGTAAATCCTTTTCCTTATACCATGTATCCAGCACGCACTAACCCAGATAAAGAGGGGTCAGCTCTAGGGGTGAGAAAATAATTGTCTCCTGGAACTTTCAAATGTTCTTTTCTTCTGAGAAATATCAATTGAGGTGTCTTCTTTGCAGTGGACACTTTTTTTATATTTCCACAAAACTCACTTTTGCTGGCAGAAGCCTGAGGGACTTTGCATGTATAACAGATCCTGGGGACTTTAATAAAGAGAGCTTCTGGCAAAAGGATGAGAGGAGGAGAAAAGTAAGAGAAAAAACTGAAGACAGATTATACCCTAACACCAAAGAAGCCAAGGTCAAAGAGTAGTTGGGGACTTGAACCCTGGGAAATTCAGCCTTTGGGGGATTCTAAATCTAACATCTTTGTTACACTTTATTGTAATACTGGATTCATGGGTCACTGAAAAGATTTTGG
The DNA here is from genome assembly GCF_009764565.3 of Dermochelys coriacea. Lineage (NCBI taxonomy): Eukaryota > Metazoa > Chordata > Testudines > Dermochelyidae > Dermochelys > Dermochelys coriacea. The sequence goes on along the minus strand of NC_050068.2, from coordinate 191,048,298 downwards.
AAGCCTTTATTAACAGAATTCAAGTGTCTGTTTTTTCAAAAATTTCAGATTGTTCCTGGGTAAGGATTTAAATCTGGATGCTTTTGAATAGGTTCGTGAAGTATACAGTCCAAATTTTACTATATTGGGTTGCTAAAATGATTTATTGGATTCAAGTCCTTTCCAGGTGTGTAAAGAATTAGTGTCTTTTGACACTACAATTTGAATCAAATTTTCATTCATGTGACTCTATCAAAGCCTTGATTTATAGTTGCTCCGCATTTCAAGGTACATGCCGAGTATCTATCTGAAGTTGGAGAGTTCCCTTATTTTTCCCCTCTGTCTCTATAACTGTATTGACTGTCTCTATAACCCCATTGCTTTCTCTTCAAATTGTACTTTTTTTTGTTGAGCCTGTCATTTAGCATAGCTTTGCCACTCAGTTTAGTTTTAAACTTATGTGGAGCTCTTCACTGGAAAGATTTTTTGCAGTTTGGCCCTACTATCTGTTAGGAATGTGATTTAAGTTTTCATTAGCTGGTATTTTCAGTGGCTTTTTGTATTTGTGCTCATTTTTTTAGTCTTTCTTTCTTTCTTTCTTTCTTTCTTTCTTTCTTTCTTTCTTTCTTTCTTTCTTTCTTTCTTTCTTTCAAATTTGTGTTGGCTAGGGCTATGATTTAGATCTTAGTGAATTTATTTCACTGAAGTTTAGGTTTCCTTCAACATAGTTCATCACACTTACACTAGGCTGAGCTAATGGTAAATCTGCCTAAAGTGTCCTCTTTGCGTCTAGTGCTGCAAATATAGAAGATCAAGATTTGTGTGCATTTTCTTCAGTAGTTTCCTTCCCAATAGCATTGATGATACTGTCAAAGCTGGGGCCTTAAGCAAGTCACTTAACTGCACTGTAAGAATTCTCCCATTTATAAGATGTTATGAATAATGTAGTTAATGTTTGTTAAACGCTCTGATTAAAAGCGCTATATAAGCATTATTGTTAAAACTTGGCAGTTGAGGTGTGCTGTAAAAATGTTGGGGCTGTGCTTTCTCTTTGCTTACAATAGTGGATGTAAATTGAACACAAGCAGAGATGTGTTCTTTACAGGCAAGCTGAGGGGCTGATAATTTTTTTGACTTAACAGTGGGAAGACCTTAAGTAGTTGCCAAACAAGATGCATATTTGTAATATCAAGAAATTCTAGTAATTCATCTAGGTATGAGAATGAATCTGCTGTTCAGACAAACTGTAGATGTAATCCTTTCAAAACCAACCAAAAATAAACAAACAAAACAGAACAAACCCACCATCCAAACTTCTTCATTACCCAAATGAACAGAGAAGTTTTCGATGCCTTCATCATAGAAAGTCCTGCTAGCTATGGTGATGCATCTTACAATTCCTTTCTTCCCAAATAAGCCCTCAAACATCTGAACAAAGAAACTAATGCTTTTCCTCTCATCTCACTCCTTGCCCCTACTGTTTTTAATAATGTATGTCTGACATGTTAACAATCAGGCACATGTGCATTCATTGTTGTCTGATCTCAGCTGTCTGATAATGGCTTAAGAGGGATGATGAATGGAGTCACACACCAAGAGTCTCCTTTGTTGATGGTGTAACCAGGAGTGCATTTTCAATTTGCAGTTTGGCTCTGGGGCTTCAGAAGTGTTGCATATATTTGGTATCTGCTTGGTTGCCTGCCACCAAACTACAATCCTTACAAGTCGACATGCTGTTGTTGTGGGGCGCAAGAATAGAAAGAAGACTGACTGTGTTCCGAAAGTAAAAAGAAATGTCACAAATCGAGTACTTCCCTCTTGCAAAAATATTGGGCGTGCAAGACTGGATTTGTGAAAGAGGGGTGCATGTGTGTGTGTGCGCATGTACCTGGATGCATGAACATACATTCCTTTCTTTCATTGACTTTCAAATGACGGAACCATTCCTCGTCTGACTCCATTGCTTGTTATGGATTTAAACCAGGGATCAATTTGACCCGCTCTCAAACTGTTTCCTCATTAGCTTAGAACTTCTTGTGGCAAAACTTTAATCATTTGGAATCAATGAGATTTTAATTCTTGTTTGGCTTTTGCCCTGCAAAGTTTGAGTCTGAAGTCCCTTTGCTTTAAGCATCAAAGAGAGTGAGGTTTTTTTAATGTGTGTCTGACATGTTTATGAAATACTTTGTCTGTTAACCACCTTCAATGAATATTAAATATTAACAGAAACAGATTCAGGAGTGATTTTCTGAGGCTAACAAGCTGGCAAAGCCTTGTTTTGTTTGGAATTATTGAACTACTTATTAAATTCTTTTTTCTTTTGACATTTAGCTAAGGAATATTTTATATTATATATATTCCATGTTACATGAGAGATGAATTGGACCATGCTGTTTGATTCCTTGTTAATCGAGAATAACTGGCTGCCTTAATGGAATGATCTAACCCAATCCTAACAGAGGTAATTGGCTTGATCAATCATATTCATGCTCCCAAATATAGGTGCATGCATATAAATGTCAGACGTTACAGTAGACTCAGCACCACTACTTTGGAGATAATTTATTGGCTTTATTTCCTCGTCATCCACTAGTTTTTAGCTGTAACTCATAATGTAGCCCCCTTTACAAACCTAATATTACCCTCCTGAGTTAGATTATTAAATGAACAACTCAATATACACCACACTTACAGTGGGGATATCTGTGTGGATAAATAGCATTTCACTACTTCCTAGGTTCTACTGTTTTTGTTTAATCTCTTCCTTATTGTGTACCAGCAGCTCTCAGTTTGAAGTGTTAAATGATGCCAGTATCAGAACAGGATACTTAGAATTTAGTATGTATCTTTGAGCTTCCATTAATAAGAACAAAAGGATACATTTACTATACAGCAATTTATTGAAACCTATTTAAATTAATATTTGAAGAGGAATAAACAAATCAAAATGAATAACAACCCATAAAATACATGATGAAATACAGTATCAGAGCTATTAAATTAATAAGCCTGCTATATGCCAATGCTTCAGAAATGAATAGTGACTTCCAAAGGGAACTTGTTAATTGAATACCTTTGAACTTAAAGTATAAACACTTAAGCTGTCATTGTACCTGCTTCTTGTGGGAAAATCATTTCACCTGCCAAATGCCTGATCAGTTGGTTTTAATCTTGTGCATGCAGAATGATTTCGGTGCAATCCAAAATGGCACTATTCCAATAAGGCTGTATATCCTAATGTCCTGTCTAAATGGCTTTATCTTTCCAAATAGCACATGGGGAGGCGGGCCAGGGGGAGGGTGTGAACCTGTGCAGAAGCAGTGTTGGGCAATATTCATGAGACCAACCCCACAAGGTATGGGGATGACATTCCACAGCTAGTAGCAAGCACGTTTGACTGGCACATACCCCTCTTCAATGAGTGCATGGGGCTGTTCAAAAAGGTACAAATGCAGTCAAGGGCCTCAATACTATAAGCTGATCTGGGCAAGAGGACCTTAGACCAGTGGAGATACCACTGAAATTGAGGTTTAGGGTTTGCCTGTAGGGGACAGCTCACAGCATTATAGCCAAGGTGAGCAACTGGGCAGGGAAAGCAATTGTGTCCCTAGTTATTGGCTGCAACTGACAGTCAGCATCCATTATTTACTGCAGGATTGCAGCACTGAGACCTGGAAGGAGCAAAGGGAATGAGGAATGGCAACATGCTTGTGTGGCCACACCGTACTGTGAAGAATATGCAGGAAAACAAAGCTCTGGATAGCTAGCAGTGTGTGGGTAGAAGGAATGAGACTGGTTCTCACAGAAGAAGAGAAATCTGAATCAGCAGAGATTAAACCCCCAGCCCAAGTATTTCACCATGAGAAGAAAATGGAGACTATGAAGACTAATATTTTTAGCTTTCCACTAAGTTGGGGTGCCTCTGTTTTTGGCTCCTTAGCTTTCTGCACATATCATCTTATTCCAATTCATAAATTACTCAGCACCTCTGAGAAATGAGTGCCTGGTGTCTCAGGTTGGACATTCAGAATTAGTAATTATTTTCTAACAACTTTGTCCAGAATTCTGCTCCTTGCTGCCCTCTGGGATGGCTATTACTCACTGTTCTTGGAGTCCCTATGGCCCTTTTCACCTTGCCCCAGCATGACTTAAAGCTGCCTCTCTCACCAGTTGGAGAATAAGGTATACTGGAACTTCATTCTGCCATGCCTTCTTCCCTTCTCCTTTGGGTACACACCTCTGAGTCCTCTGATGTCAGGGGTGGCAGCTGGGCTGCAGAGCTGATGAGGGAAGCAGTAGAGCTGCCTCGACCTGCTTTAAGATTGTAGAGAATCCCCTTATGCTGGCCAAATTACCCAGCACAGATACCTGGTTACTTTAAGTTCACTTTGTACCACTTATGCAGCATGAAGTCAACTTAGTGGACCAGAGAATCCAGCATTAAAATTCTACAACCATATGGGATCAAATGTACCACCTGCTAATGTAATTATTTACTACCAGCACAAATGTTCCAGCTCTTGTCAGCTCTGCCCTTCCAGTGGAGCTATTGGGGTTGGTAAAACAGCATATAGAAAGCCAGGATCACATTTGTACCATCATTATAATTAATTATTACCTTTCTCGCTCACCCTTCTCCCTCTGCTTTTTCCCTGAATATGTTTCCTTTCAACTTGCTTTATGTTTATAGGGTATTTTTTCACAATAGTGCTGTATTTTAAAGTTTGTTTAAAGTATACTTTACCTGATCCTGTCCACACCTAGGTGTCTGGCAGGGCTTGGGGTTCTGTTTAAATACAATGAAAACTGTATCACAATTTATATCCTATATTTTATTACTATTTATTTCATAGTTAGCAGTGCAGGTTTTGAATAGAAAAGGTTGTTCAGCTGTTTTACAGTTAATCATACATGGTATTGGGACAGGAGATGTATGTGTTTGAGGAAGGGATTCCCATCCTAAGAGCCACTGGAAGCTGGTTGTATTCTAAGTGTGAGTTTGCATGCTCTTCTTGGCCTCCTAGTGGCTAGCTAAAGAATCACTCCGGATTTTGGTATCTGGAGAAACAGGCTCTGTTTCTCCATACTGTTAAAAATTAGTTCAGTGGCCTCGCACTGGTGTAAAATTGATGTTACTGTGGAAAATTAGATCCACCGTTATCTTTAAAACAAAGGGGTGAAGACAAGTGGGTTGCTGAAGATGGTTGGCACTACACAAAAGATAGCTCTAGGATGGATTTATCATAACATTGAAACAAGCCCTAGTTCCCCCTTTGTCTTTGGCAACTATCAGTTTTTGCTTCACAGTTCTTCACAAATTAGCTTTCAGATACAGATGTCACCATTTTCAAGAGTAAACCCAGTTTCATGGCAAAATTGGTAACATTCTGCTCTCTGTCAAACAAAGGTTTCTCTAATTTGCCCTCAGCAGAAATGTCACCTTTTTTGCAGAAAGTTGATTGGTTCCTATCTATAATAATAAAATGTTGTTTTTGCCAAAAAACTGAATCAACGATAAAGAAGTATATTTTGGTGCTTCCTCAATGTGCAAACCTTTTTGTTGTTGTTGTTTTTTGTTTTGAAGACTTCATTTCACAGCTCTAATTTTTGGTGATCACCTGAAAGGTAACATTGGCCACTCACTGAGCAAGCACATCTCCCTAAGATCACCCCAGGCTTCATAGTGAAAAACTGACAATTTGTAGTTTAAGAAAGCTACTGTAGCATCCACTTCAATCCTGCTGCTCTGAGCCACCATCAGATTAGTATTCTTTCCTTTGGCCTTATCTACACTAGTATTTTGTAAAAATTTCCTGCCATGCCCTACCATGGTGGTACACTAACATTTTAACTACTATGTCCTTCAGACCTGTCCAGAGGACGTGGTAGTGGGGCCAGCATGGAGTAGTGCCTAGGGCATTGGCCTGAGAGTGTGGAGACTTGGGTTCCATTCCCGGATTGGCTAATGAACTGCTTTGTGATCTGGGGCAAGTCACTTCATTTCCCTGTGCTTCTTTTCCCTCCTATCCTTTGTCTTGTCTGTTTAAATTCTAAATTCTCAATGTTAGGTGCTATCTTTCAAGAGTGCCTAATTCAAAAGGACTCTAATCCTGGTTGTGGTCCATAGACTTTACTGTAAAAGAATAAATGATGATAGTTAAAACTAATGTGTTGTCTACCCAAGTGTTCTCGCTATTAGTAGGATGCACTTATAAACACAATGCTGGGAAATTCTTGGAAAAATACTACTACCAACTAGTGTTCCCTTTATTCCACCCCCACCCCCTGCCCCATCTATGTGGAATGAGAAATGATGAAAGCACAAGTTTAATTTCTAAGAGGGCCGTTGTACTCCAGGGGAAAAATCCCTGTAAATAAAGCAATGTCGAGAATGTTTATGCATACAGAGTGGGACTCAGTGTCTGATCTGTAATAAGCAGAAGTAGCAAAGAGAAACACAACCTATACATTTGTGTGGGTGTACAGGCTCCCTGTAGGTAAATGTGAAATGTGCAGTGAGATGCTGGAAGGAACTTGCGGGAGTCCCTTATTCCAACCTGTCATTCAGTTTTTGTGGCAAAATTTGAATCGCTTCCCTGCCTCTGATGGAATCACCCCCTGCCAAAGATGATTTATCCTTTTGGCCCATAAAAATATTTGTGTAGAGCAACATTTGCCCTTGGAATTGATAAGATTGCTCTGAATGCTCCTCAAAAACATACATGAGGGACTGAGAGCCTTGGCTTCTCTCAGCAAGGTCTCTATGCCCAACCATTTCAAATAATGCAAGTTAAACTCTGTGCCTGTTCCATCACTGTACTCTGCATTCCTTTCAGGAGCTGTTACATTAGAGAGCTTATAGTGGCACAGATGTACTGATGCAGCTGTGCCACTGTAAGATCTCTCATGTATCCCCTCTGTGCAGATGGGGGAGAGCTCTCCAGTCGGCATAATTAAATCACCCCCAATGAGCGGCGGTAGCTATGTCCGCGGGAGAAGTTCTCTTGCCGACATAGTGCTGTGCACACTACCACTCGTGCCGGTGTGACTTGTTATTCAAGGAGGTGCTTTTTTCACACCCCGAGCAACATACGTTTTGCCAAGATAAGTGGTAGTGTAGAAATGGCGTAAAAAAAAAATCCAGCAAAGGGCACTTAATAAGGCTTTGACAAATGATGTTGCATCCTTTTCTGATTATGGGAAGGTTGTTTTTTTTGTGTAAGTGTGAAGAGAAAATGGATAGAGCTTCCAGACCTCCTGTATCTGTAAATGATATATAATGAAAAGCAAGTCTGAAATGCCAGTGTATTCCACCCCTAATTTTCAGTAGTATTTGGAAATTATAAATATCTCCGAATTTTGCTCAAATGCACATGTATTGTTATGTACTGCATATATATTGGGTAAAATCAATGTCTAACGTGATGTAGATTATGTCTGGAAATACTATCAAAGGCTCTTGGGTCTGAAATTTACAGTCTTACTCTTTCACTCGATGATATGGCCCTGAAACTGTCACAACCTGCCTTGAACACAGTCAGGCAAAACTTCAGAATATTGATTTGAATTTAGACACTTAAAAAAATGGAACTGTAGCATTAGACGACACTTCCACTTGTATTGTTCTGATCAGATACAGAGGTAAGAGACTGCACTTATTGGTACAAATTGAAATTACTATTTGAAAATCCCTGGACCCAATTCTCTGTTTTGTTGAGATGTGATTGATGCAGAGTGGGAGCAGTGGGACAAAAGTGGCATTGCATGTCTCCATATTCAGGGCTCAAAGGGAAGCAAGGAGTTTACTGAATTCCAGGGAAGCAGTATCTGTCTCTCTTTGGTATTTCATATGCGTGTTTTCATATCCGTGTTTTGGGGGAGTTACCACTATTTTCTTTTTCCATTTCAAACCCTGATGGAGCAGTTGCTCAAAAATGGCAGAAACAGACACATGGATTCAAGCACCTGATGGCTACACTCAGAATTGAAAGTCCGAAATGAAAAGTTGCCCAGTCTACATTCTGCGTGAAAAGGTAAATTACAATCCATAATCGATAGGGACCACATCCTGAAAGAAATCTTTCCTGAACCCCCTCTTCTGGCCTTCAAACACCCCAGACTCATCAAGCTCATTGTCAGAAGCAAGCTTCCCACACACCAGGCCACACCAACTCAAGCCAGCACCAGATCCTGCCATAACAGATGCAAACCTGCAGACATATCTTCACTGCTATGATGTTCAGTATCCCTCCACAATACACCTTGCAAGATCCAGGGTCCTACCAGAGGTGACCAGTGTGGAAGCATATGGAGGTCACATCCCGTAAAATTACCTGGTCACATGGTGTGGCCAGGCCCCCTCCCTGCAGGGTAGGTGAGTCAGTGAGCTGGAGGGAAAGGCAGGAAAAACAGTTGGGAGCTACAGGGAGGGGCTGATGCTTTCCGGGGGCAGGGGGAGAGGGGAGAGGAGGAAGAGGGCCCTGCTTTTTGGGAGGAGGGGCTACCTGGGGGGGAATGACTTGAACTGTTCTGGGGTTGTGCCCCCCTCCCCTCCCATCCCCAGGCATGGGTCATCCCTGGGTCCTATACGTGCCAGTCACAACTGGTAGTGTACCACATCCAATGCACTAAATGCCCAACAACAACAATGTGGGTAAAACCAGACAATCACTATGCTCTTGGATGAATTCACACAGAAAAATGATAAAAGACAAGAACACCCTGTCAACTGTGGGCGAACACTTTTCACAAAATGATTACTCCATATCTGACCTCTCATCCTCATCCTCAGAGGAAACCCACACAACAACTTCAAAAGATGAGCCTGGGCGCTTAAATTCATCACTTTGCTAGACACTAAAAATTATGCTTTTAATAAAGACACTGGATTTATGGCTTCTTACAACAATTTGTACCCAGTAATCACCCTTTTTGTCCTGTGACTGCAGAGGCCACTTTGCCTTGAATAGTTTCTCACAGTATGTGTTAACGACGCTAAACAAGCTGTCCCACTTTTTAGCTTAGACACACTGAATACCTTTGCCAGAGCTGAAGAAGAGCTCTGTGTAGCTGGAAAGCTTGTGTCTTTCATCAACAGAAATTGGTTCAATAAATGATATTACCTCACTTGTCTCTGGGAAGGTAACGTACATTTATGGTTCACTGCCCTACATAGCAACTGGAAGAGAAGATCTCTTTGGAAAATCTCTTCATGATTGGACTGGACTCTTCCCTCCAAAAAACAACATGGTATACAAAACATATTGTTTTCAGGAAGTGAGAGAAAAATCAGGTGAGACATTGCAAGATTGGTACACACAAACAAGTTTGCCAGCTTGGATTGTGAAAGGATGCAAATTTTGCAACATTATCTTCCAGGCGATTCTTAATAAGACAGAACTAACATTGGACACACTATGAGACTGTTTGTTCTACATCCTCTGGGCCCGTGACTCTATGAGCAAAATGTGTATGTGTGTGGTAAAGTCATGGAAACCTATAGTCACAGCAGGACAAGTTTCAAGATGTAAGATTCTAAAAATCTCATGTGTGGTGTGTTGTTATCCCACCCACGAGGATTCTTGGCTTGATTACCATTTGGGAAGAACATCATAAATCTGGCAAGAAAATATACTAGGTAGAAAAAATACATCATTGCATCCAGATAAACAGATTTAAAATTCAAGTCAGGGCAAGGGAAGACATTTGCTATGCTGCACAATGCAAACATACATACAACCAAGGTGTGTAGTGCAGGTCTGTCAGGCAATGACTACAAGGAAGGACTATGCTGATTCAGAGGGAACTGAATATATCTATGTGATTGGAGGAGAGTTCATGGCCTGTCAGAATCACAGTGCACTCTAGCTAGAATTAGAAGGGGATAGGGAATCTCTGGGCTTTTACAAGCAGCATTATCTAGAATGTGATGATAAAGGTGAAGGTATGAAAAGTGAAGTTGTGAAGATGAAATCTGAAGCCAAGTGAAGAAGCTGGAAGATGCTCTGAGACAGTAGAATCAAGACTTCAAGCAGCTGCTGACTGAAAAGAAAGTAACTGAAAAAGAACTCCAGTTGATACCGAGAGGAATCAATAGTTTTAGAAACCTGAAGAATATAATGGTGCTTAATATATGTGGAGAATCCGCATGCAAGTGAAGATTTGATGGCAAACAGACAACATAAAAATAAAACTGCTATTGGAAGAACTCGAGGTGCATTGACAATCCATGGAGAACAGGCAGTACCAGTAATACACAAAGATCTTGCCTTTCATTCCAGGTCATTGAGACACCATAAAAACAAACAAGTGGGTTGTTTATGGAGAAAAAAATTGCACAAAATGACAAAAGATCCAAGAAAACTGGTAAATGTCCCCAAATAATATTAGACCTACTGCATAAACTGTTAGAGACTAGGCCAGAAATCTGATAAAAGCATTATGTCTGTACCTCTGTGTGTGTCTGCATTTACTTCGGAAAGATACCATTATTTTTGACGGAGTTACTGTGTGTTTTTAATAGAATTTTTCTTTCTCCAGTAACATAAATGCTCAGAGATAGGAGATTAGTTCTGGCTTTGAGTGCATGGAGGGGATGAAACAGTAAATCTTGCAGCCACTTGGAATTCACCAGTGGTATCAGTCAGATTTAAGAAAAAAAAATGTTTTTGAAAAAGCTGCCAGGACTGGTACTGCTACTGAGGTAAACAGCAGACTAGTGCTTTTAAAATCTGATTTCACTGAAAGCTTTCTCCATTGTTGTGGTAACAAAGGTCACTCTGGATTTTCACTGCTGCAACTGAGAACAGAATTTGATGCTATGCTTTCAGTGGGTGTGGTGTGTCCATTGAGAGTTCAGCTCCATTGCCATTATTAACATCTGTTAATTTAGTTTTAAACTGGTTAAAATTAATTCACATAGCGATTGTTTTTTTAAACACTTAGGGGCTGTGAACTCCCCTCAAGCTCCTCAAGGGTGGAGGCTTCTAAAAAAGCCAATTCCTCTGTAATGGTAGAGGAAGGAATTTGCAGTCACCTGTCTGTATCTTGCAGCATTCGGGGGTTCGGGGAGGGGGGGAACCAGAGGGAGTAGAAGACCACCTGAAGTAGTAGAAAGAGCTGACTTTTTGTAAGTCATGGTTTTTAATATGTGACAAGTGTTAGTTAGCTTCAGGCTCATTTTCATCATGGTTTAATGGGTAAACAATACAACAGTTATTTATTTGAGCTAACAAAGGCATCTGGCATAAAATTACATTATTCAAGGGCAATCTTGGAAGAAGAAAAGCAGACAACTACTTGGCCCCAGTAATCAAAAACTCAGCTCACAAATTTTTAATTGATAGGCTAACCAACACACAGCCAGCTACAATCATCTCCTCTCCCAGAAGCAGCACTGGATGGGAAGGCAACTCATCCTTATAATCCCAATGGACAATAACTTCCCTTCCCTTCCCAGATCACGTACCAGGTTAATAAAATTGTTACATCTCAGTATTCATAACATTATTATATAGCCACTCTACCTCTGTCACAGAAGCTATTCTGATTCTGGAAGATGAAAGTTATTTTGATTTCTCCCTTTAACACTCTCAGAAATATGACAGATTCAGTCTCAGTGACATTCTTTGACAACTTTATTTTAAGTCAGTGATAGAAATAACTAGTAAATTTGGCTTTCAACACTTTTTTTGGTTCCATAATACTAACATGCATAAATTTTCACCTTTGGTTAGTTGACAGCTCAAAAGACAGAGCCAATTTTGCAAACTCTTATTCAGGTGAGTAATCCCATTGACCTCATGGGGACTACTTGCATCAGGAAAGTCTTCATGCAAAAGTAAGGATTTTCAGAGCTGGGCATAGGATAGCATAGCAGTGAAAGTTTACCAGTCTGCTCTCTCTCAGCAGAACAGGGCAGGAAAAAGGTTGTAATGGTTTTTTTTTTCTGTATGTATAGTACACTAGAAATAGAGGTCTTGAGCCTCTGTACCTGCTGTCCTAAGATAGGCCTTTTGGGATAGGCAGCCCAGGAGAATACTCCTTATGATGAGGGATAGTGTTCCCATCTCTCTCAACAATTCCCAGCTTTTGTCTCATCCTGTATTTTGAGGGAATTCTCTGGGACTGCATAAAACTTAACTCTAAATAGAGTTGGCATTTCTATCTTGACTGAACATTAACCAGGGCAGAACGTAAAAGGGAGCATGCAATCCAAAAGCCACGTCTTCTTGCAAGCTCTGTTTCAAAGCTTAGCCACAGGGAAGAGAGGGGCCCATTAGGCCTTAGATTTTTCTTCGACAATTATGTGTGCGACACTTTGGGGCCCCGTGTCCTTCTGCTCCTGCCATCAGTGAGGAGGGGCAGGCCCTTCAAGATGTGCTATCTCAGCATCTTTTTCTTTCATCTGACAAAACAGTGCCTCTTGAGGCTCTTTTGTGATACTGGTGTCCCCACTTCACATATGCATGTGAGCAGTGTGAAGACCCAGCCTACCCCTCATGAGCCTGAATTGAGTAAGGGACATGTAATGAGTGGGGCTGGCCCCTCGCCCCTAAGTGCTGATTGTCTGAAGGATGGAGGAAATCCTACCCCTGACTTCTGGTTGCCAACCCACTTGTCACTGGAGGAGAGGAATATTCCTCTGGACCAAGAGTCTCAGCCCAGCCCAGTTAGGGGTGGGGATTGCTGACAAGCTATCTGGTCAGTATGAGGCAAATTGATTGGCACAGGAACAATGCTTGGAGAAGGCTGCCAGCTTGGTCGAGAGCATATGCTCCAGTAGGACGCAGGGCTGAACACAGGGGGCTAGGGGCTAGGTGTCAGGCCATGGGGACACAGCCAGAGCCAGGCTGGAAGAGTGAATTGGACTCAGTGGAGAAAACCATGAGAAGCAGAAGGACAGACAGCAGAGACTGGGATCCACCACTCTGAGCTTACACTGTACCCAACCATCAGTGACCACCAGGGACAAAAGGGATGTTGTTTTGGGATAAATAGACATAGGGTGGCTGTAGTTTGGACTCTTTGTTGTTAGATAGTGTTACTCAGTACATTTAAGCTTTGGGGACATGGTATATTGTACTGCTGCTGGGGTTGTATGTGTGACTCCCCATAGGGAACTCGGAATAATCCTGTTTTCTGAGTTCTGTCCCTATTATCCTCTAAGTGCTTACAAACTGACTGTGAAATAATGTGTTCCACTATCTTTCCAGCTATTGAAGTTAGACTCACTGATCTATAATTCCCTGGGTTCTCTCTGTTCCCCTTTGTTAAAGATAGGTACTATGATTGTCCTTTGCCAGTCCTCTGGGACCTCACCTGTCATCCATGAGTTCTCAAAGATAATCACTAATAGTTCCGAGATTGCTTCACCTAGTTCTTTAAGTACCCCTCGGTGAATTTCATCAGGCCCTGCAAAGTTGACTGTCTAACTTACGTAAACAGTCTTGAATCTGTTCTTTCCTATTCCGGCTTGCATTCCTTCCCCCTTGTTATTAACATGAATTGTGTTAAGAATAATAAGAATTATGTTATCCCTTTTAGTTAAGACTGAAACAAAGTAGGCATTAAGCATCTTAGTCTTATGTGTAAGCCTGGTTCCAAAAACTCAGGTGAATATTTAAATTCTACCCACCCACTTTCTGTAAGAATAGAAAGTGAGAGTATGAATGGTGTCATGAAATATATGTTTATTTTTTAGTCTCTCTAAATTTGAGTCCTAAGCTTGACAATATTCTTTGGAAGGAAGCAATGGAATGAACGACAGGCAACGGAACATAATTTCACCTTTTGATGGCCAGTGTGGAAAGAGAGGACATTTTCTTTATAAGAGAAATCTCCTGTGAACATTTGCTCCAGTCCTAAAAAAATTTAGTGCCATCATTCACACTACTCTCGTCTCGAGGTCTGCCAGTACCTCTAAACATCCCCTTACTTTCTAGGATTCATATAATTTTCCAGGTTGAAACTTGGCATGCATGTGCATATTACCATGACACTTTCCCCCTTTGCATATATTTCTACTTAGTATTTCACAAGTGTTCATACAAACCAGTAATTCTTTTTTTCTCTTAATTTTTTCTGTTCCCTGAAAACTGGCAATGTTGCAAGTAAAGCTTATCTTTTATGACTAATATACATTTTTGTTTAGAAATAAATAAATTCAGGTAAAGTCAGTATAAGTGTGTGTACTCACTCATTTTTACTGTATACTTAGCAAATGATTCACCCTTTATGGAGAAAATGCCCAGCTTAATTGCAATTACATTTCATATACTTTACTAATATATTCCATCGCCATTTTAAGTCACGTTTTTTTTATTAAGGAATTTGTGCCTAGCCGCTCCTTAATTAAGATTGCAGCTAAGTTGCTGTTCAAAGCTGAATTAATTTTGCTTTCTCTCTAGTTAATCAGATAGTCTTTGTGAATTTTCAAGTAATTATTATGTTAGAATTGATTAAATGGTTGAAGTTCAGTTTAAAATAAGTAACTTTCTATACTTCATCCATCCTCTTTATTTATTAGATCACATCCCTTATTCCTTAGCATTCATTTGAGAAATGTTATGATGTTGGTGAATACAGTACAGCATGGAAAGCCTTAGGTGTTTCTTTCTTTAATGAATTTCCCATACAGTACTTAAAATTACCAATTCCAGAGACTGGCTGGCTCAGGGCATGGTAATCAAACATGCAGCTTTTCCCTGCCTGGTCACCAGTTCTAAGAGTGAATGTAGATTGTTGCCATTTGATGTGAGGGGTTAGTGTCACAGTTCAGGGCAATTGCACCTGTATTTTCCCACAGTGGTCTGGCAAGAGCACCTGCTTTCATACTTCAAGCTACCTAGCCATTGCCTCTCTTGAGTGGAGACCTGCACCTATCTCTTTTTGACTGGGCTGGGGTATTTCCAGGCTGCACAGTTCTCTTCCTATACTGTGGTATCCCCAGCAGAGACAGGCTCTCCAAGGCCAGCTGCTTGCTTTCTCTTCAGAGTTGGTTAACAGTTGTCATTGCTACATTATAAAAGGTACCATGTAGCACTTCTTATACATGCCTTCTTTTTAAGTTTAAAAGCATAATAGAGGAAATATATTTAAAAAAAATTAAAAGTACATGCATTTTAATTAGGGTTGCCAAGTGTCCAGTTTTCGACCTGAACACTGGATCAAAAAGGGATCCTGGTGGCTCCGGTCAGCACTCCTGACCAGGCCGTTAAAAGTCCAGTTGGCAGTGCAGCAGGGCAAAGGCAGGCTCCCTGCCTGCTGTGGCTCCGCATGGCTTCCAGAAACAGTGGCATGTCCCCCTTCTGGCTCCTATGTATGGGGCAGCCAGGGGGCTCTGCATATTGCCCCTGCCTCAAGCACCAGCTCTGCAGCTCTCATTGGCTGGGAACTGCGGCCAATGGGAGCTGCGAGGGTGGCGCCTGCGGACAGGGCAGCACGCAGAGGCACCTCTGCATAGGAGCAGGAGAAGCAACATGCCACTGCTTCCGAGAGCTGCTAGAGGTAAGTGCTGCCCAGAGCCTGCACCTCTGACCCCCTCCCATACCCCAACCTCCTGCCCCAGCCCTGATCCCCCTCCCGCCCTCCGAACCCCTCGGTCCCAGCCCGGAGCACCTTCCTGCGCCCCAAACCACTCATCCTTGGCGAGAGCCCTCACCCCTGCTCGCATCCTTAACCCACTGCCACATCCCAGAGCCCCTCATGCAACCAGAACTCCTCTTTTCTGGCCACACCCCAGATCCTATGACCCCCCCCCGCCCAAGCCTTCACCCCCTCCCCACCTCAACCCCCCTGAGCTAGCCCAGTGAAAGTAAGCGAGTGAGTGAGGGTGGGGAGAGTGAGTGACAGAGGGGGAGGAATGGAGTGAGTGAGGATCAGGGCCTCTGAGAAGGGGCGGATCATGGGCAGGGCTTCGGAGGAGGAGTGGGGCAGGGGGTGGGGAAAAGGGTGTTCAGTTTTGTGTGAGTAGAAAGTTGGCAACTCTAATTCTAATAAGCTCACCAGAGGTCACCGCAACTCTGACAAGGATTTTGTAAGGAACAATCCTTCAGACTTCCCACCCAAGGGGGAGTCCTTGGTGGTAACAAGTTCATCGCAGTTTCAGCTCAAAACAAGCACCCAGTCTTATGAGGCCTCAGTAGGCCCAGTCCTTCCCACATTACCCGAAGAACTTGGGCGCTCTCTGGATCAAGGGTCCTGTCTGTTTGCTGGATCAGGAAGGAGGGCCTGAGCCAGTTTAAAACCAGGCTATTTATCCAAAACTCCCATCTCTGTCAGTCCCTGGCAAATCCAGTTTGAACTAGTATATATCCATGCCCCTTCGGGGAGGGGGGTCTTCAAAGTGTTTCTAACAGAAGAAGTATATTCGCAGCCCCCCCAGTAGAAAAGGTACATACAATCCCACAATAACACGTACACAATCACATTTTAATACAATGGACCCCAAAGGTATTCACCTTAATTCAGTAAGGTTTATCTTCATTCCAGAATGTTGGATCAGGATATTTCAGGATATTTTCAGTCTGTCACAGCTACGTTCTGAAGGGCTCAGCACCTAGCATTTCTCATTATGAAACTTTAGGGCCAAAATGTTGACAGTTGAGCATTCAACCTGCTGAATTAAAAATAAACAAACACCTGGCTACTTACTTTGGTGCCTAAATGGAAACTGAGCTCTTTTTAAAATCTGGTCTTGATTCTGCGTACAGTGGTTTTTGGGGTTTTTTTTGGTTTTTTTAAGAAAATGTGGCCCTATGTGGCTTACGTTTAATGAGCTGGTGGTGTATGTCCAACTTCTGGTGGCAAGGGATCCACCTCACAATATACGCCCAGGAAATGGCATGAATTAGCAACAGAGGTTGAAGACTGAAGCAACATGCAGGCAAAAGCATCCTGTCACCCCTAAAGATGATCCCGTCAGCACAAGGATGCCAAGCATATTGGCAGGGCATCATGGAGAAGTTTGTACTGGTGCTGCTGTACCTATTAGATGCATAAATGGAGGGTTTCAGGTCTTCTAGACTGGTTAGACTTTTTGCAAAAATTGAGTTTACATTTGACTATGTGTTTTAAAAACAGTGATATTTATTTTGATTTTAAATCTCTAAGATTAGATGCAAGTTTGTGTGGTACAATTCATTAAAAGTACAAATCAAGCTCCATAGACATTAAAAAAGCCTTTTTGGAAGCAGATTGTGATTTATAGTCCCAATGGATGAAGTGATTGATTATTTCTGTAGTTATTTCTAATAATCCTGTAATATTTTTCATCAGATAGAAAGTTTTCCTATTTTGTGTCAGAGCATGAGGTCCAGAGCGCTCTGCCCTTGTGTAGTGATCCTCCTCCCCCCACCCTGCATCTTCCTATTACAAGAATGTGTCATTTTTTTGTTTAGGAAAGAAAAATGTCTCAGATAAAATTTGTGTTTAGGAAGGATTTTAATCTCTAATGTATTTTAAAAAAAGTATAATGTTGGCAGAAAACCATAAATCACGCTTATGTCATTCTCTAGATTGATTTTATGGAAGCTAGAGAGAAGATCTTGCCATGTATACTCTGTGATTATACAGAATACCAGTACAGACTATACATTTTGATATACTGTATTAAGAACAGAATTTTTACCTTTCCTTCTGTTTGTGAATCATATATGTTAATCATTCTTAACCTGAGATTTATTCCTTGTCAATACATTAAATCGAAAATGAGATCTGTGTGGATTGGCTCACTTGATATTGTGTTCCTGATTGCATAAGACTTCTACTGTAGATATGGTTACAAATCCAAAATTTGTTTTCCAGGAATAATATCTGATATTTGCTTAAAATAGTAACTCTCAATATTTGAAAAGCTGTGCCCCTTAAGCAAAATGAAACCAATTGCACTCCCTGCAATTCCATCGCCTGATGATAAAACCCTACAGGGGTGCCAACTCTCATAATTGTATTGGCTGATATTTAGGGGTTCCCCTCCCCTTAAACACTCTACTGCTGGAATCAAGATTCTGCATGAGACTCACAGCTTTTTTTATGGGGGGGAAAATCCTGGAAATGTGACCCCAGTGCACCATAAATACTCAGAAACTAGAAGTCAAAGAAAACTTATCCCCACATATATTATTTAAAAAAAATCTCATTTTGGGGGGACATCCTGACTCATGATTTTTGAAGGTTTGAGTTTGGCAAAACCATATATCTCTAAATTTATATATCTTCCATGACCCCCCAGTCCAACCCCACTGTGGGAAACACTGATATAGATATTCATAATAATATCCTTCTGCTCCTATTTTACATGCTTTGAGCAGTGAAACAATTAACAATACTGACATTTTAAATTATAATTGGCCTTAAATTAAGCACCTGTGACTAAGGAAATTACTGCTTGAAAGCTATTGTTATAGGCTCTCTGCAAACTCAGGAAGACATTTCTGTATAAGTTACCCTCCATATTTTGAAGTCTCCCTTTGCAATTATAACAGCTAGAGACAGTTACTTTTGGAAAGTTTAGATTCTGGAGAACAATTAAGAGGTCTGTCAGTCTGTCTCCCAGTGCATGTGGACAATGTCGGTTACTCTGGGAAATACTGGCTTAAAATGCATTATTTTCAAGCTTATTCCTGCTGGTTAGCTCATTCAGTAAAAGCTTCCCAGAAAGTGATTACTAAGTGGTGGAAATACAAGTGGAATGAGATGAATGTTTAGCTGAGTGAATATGTGTAGGGATTGTTTGGAGGTATTCACCCAACTCAGGGTCTAGAAGGACAGAGAATCCATTCAGCTTTCAAGAACTGCCCTCTTGTTCAAAATAAAACAAAACTCAAACACAGTTATTTGCATCCTGTGTGGCTGTTTTGTGTATTTCCTTGGTGTAAACTGAAGTGTGATTACATTTGTGGATGATGCCAAAATTAGAGAGAGGTAGGAAAGAAGGCAGAACCAAACTACCTTTTCTGTGTTGTCTCCATGGAGCTGGTAGAGGACAAGGTATATCCCAGTCTGCTCACTGCCTGTCCTTGTGCCTCCCTGTCTCCAGCTACTCTACATGCACACTTACCTAACACATAGTGGAGTGGCAAAGTACTGTGGCAGATAAAAATGGCTTCTGTTAGGCCCATGCATACTGTGTAAGCAAAAGGCTGAGAGTGCCCCTCCTGCACTACTGTATTCCACTCTTCTTTGAGGATATTTCCTTCTTTCTACAGCTCTTGTGCTGTGTTGCCTAACAGCCAACATGGATTGGCACCATGTACACAATCATGGGTGCTACACACAGCAGTGGCTAGGGAATCTTGCTGATAACCGTGACCAGTGGAGCTCCCAGGGACGTACATCTGTGCTTCTTGACTTACCTGTGTACATCAGCGGAGGGTTGACCCTGTGTCTTAAAGTACTGGATTGGGATTTGAGACTGGCTCTGCCACCGATATTTCTTGTGTGACTCTAGGCAAGTAACTTAATCTTTCTGTGCTTTAGTTCCACATCTGTAAAATGGGGATATTTCCTTTCTCTTTATTTTATTGTCTGTTTAGATTGCAGGCTCATCTGGGAAGTGACTGTGTCTTTCTATGTACACACAAAGCAAATGGATACACAGTCTTGGTGCAAATAATAAAAGTGCATTCAATCCCCCACTTCCCTTGGCCACAGGATGGCTACCTAGTGACAATGTGGGCTGTGTCCAAAAAGAAATCAAAAGGGTGACCTGCCAAAAGTATACAGTTCCAGAGCTGGCACAAGCTGGCTTAATTAGAGCCCGGCTGTTCCGATATTAGTTCTTTCCATGGGGCCAATCACTGTAATTGCTATAGGGAGATTGAGTAACCAAGGCTGGGAGGGAAGGTGTCCACAAGAGTGTCTCAATCCAAAGAGGTGATCCACAAAATGAAACGGTTCAGAAATTGTGGCTCTGTAGTGATCCCCTCTGGCAGACACATAGAGTAGCACTGACGAGCCCTAGCAGGAGCTGCCTGTAACTCTCCTCTGGCAGACCCAGGGATGGCCTCATCTGGGGCCTATGATGAGGGAAACAGAGCAGACATTTAAAAAAAATAGTTGATTAAAATGATATGTTGTGGGTGGAAACTTCTGATAGATCAGAAAGCCAGAAAAGCCTTAGTGCCACTAAAACAAGCAGGGCTGTGGATAGGGGGAATAAGGGCTAATACACAGTAGTTTCCATAGGCTATCTCAAAGAGAACATAGTAATTGGGATATGAATTATCTTAGCCCCCAAATCTCAGCATTCCTGAAGCAGAACAGGCTACAATTACCCTCGGCAGCACAGGGATTAAGAATGAGATTGACAATTTATATAATAACTGTGCCATGGAAGTATTGAGCTCTGATAGCATTACTACTTTTGCAATTGTGTTCAGCCTAGGAAAGAACAGTAATTGAATATTATCAGATTGTAAATGGATGAAATGTTGAACTGAGAGTCCTGAGCTATGTGAATTATGTCATCCTTTATTGCAGAGGCCCTAGGAGCTGCTTAATGCAGCATGCAAAGGGGGTTGCTCCTGTGATTTATTAGTAGGTAGTGTGTGTTTGATTTGTATTATGCTTATTTTTACACGTGGCACCACAGAAAGATCACAGTGTTGAAGCCGTGAGGGAGCTGAACACTGTGTTATGAAGGAGCTGCTTGTGTGAATGCTGGACTCCGAATGTGTAACTTTAAGGCCCAAATATTTGTAACTAGATTGGTCTGGGACTTCAGGGGGAGTGGAAAGGGTCCTGGGAACTGACAGGCAGCAAGTGAATGAAGGGAAAGAGAGGCTCTTTTACCTGGGAAATGTACCTGGGATCTTTGTTCTTTTAAAAAGCAGAGGCAAGTGTGACTGGGACAAGGATTTTTCTCAGGTGTACTTTGGGATCTAAGTAGCATTATGGGTTGGGGTGGGAGGCAGGTTTGATCCACCTTTAACAATTATTTTTGAAGGAGGGTGACTAACATCTCTGCTCCTATGAGCCTTTGTAAATTACAGGTATGATTGATTTTCTCGTGAAGTTTGCCTTTCCGCTCATTATCCTAGAGCTTGGAGCCCAAGGCAACTTTTCTTTTGCACTCTGTTGGCTCTTTCCCACTCATCCCATTTGTGAGATGTTTTCCTATCTCTTCAGAGAAGGATGTTGCAAACAGCATGAAAAGAAAGCAACCTACATTGAAGCCGGTGCTGCATTTTTTCCGAACTTTTGAGATTTTTTCTTAAGCGTTTGGTTCCCAGTTTTGCACCTCCCTCCTCCGCCCCCAATCCACCCACCCCGCTCGGACTCTGAGCACTCGGTCACTTCTTGATCTGTGTTCCCTTTGTACTTTTAAGTGTTGTACTCTGAATGGGCGAGGGTGCGCTAGGACCCAGCGAGCTGCCTCTGAAGCAGCCTGCGGAAAGGCAGCTCAGCAGACTCCTCCTTATCTCCAGTGTCAAACTTGACATCAGCCTGTAAGCGGAGCATGGTAACTTCTCCTGCAATCAGCGCGCTCACATCAGTGGCATGCTGCATGAAGATATGCTCCTCTCCCTGCCCTCTGCACCAGCAGCATGGATTGTCACATCTCCATCCTCCTCCTTCTCATCTGCTCTGCGCTCAGCTGCTTTGGGGAACTGATTCTCCATCCTCCCAACGAAGGTAAGCAAGCCAGGCACAGATAGAGATCCCAGCGGTGACCGCGCTTTCCCTTTTTTCTGAGCGTTTGGATCCTGTTTAACAGCGGGTCCGCACCGTTGTTTGAAGGTGGTCCAGCGTGATGACTGTTTCTTGAGCGGGTGGCCTGAGATTTTCTTTGATGGAACAGCTGAGTGGGGAAAGAAACCCTGCAACATCAGGTGGTGGCAGCTGGAACCGTTACGACCTTCAATTGCCATGCAGAGTGGACAGCAGTGTGCACAATGCTGTGTGTTGAGTTATACAAGGCGGGGGGTGCGCGGGGGGGGGGTCGCTTTCTTCTTGTGAGCAGCTCTCTCGGGGCGGGGGCGGGGGCGGGGGCGGGGGTGGGGAGAGCATGACATGTTGGGATGGTGACCGTGACCCATGACACAAGTAAAGGGAGTTTGCTCGTTGGGCGGAAGAGAGCGAGCGAGCGAGCGTAGCCGCGTGTTTCTGCAGGGGCCGGGTTTCACGGGCGAGGTGGAAGCTGTTTATTGCATCTCACGAGGTGATGGGCTGCTCCGTGGTACAGGTTATAATGAGCATCAGTAGCGCGAACCGGAACCATGACAGTAATGCCCAGTGTGCTTGTCTGCATAGAGTGATGTGTGTGAAAAGTATATATTCCGCGCTGGATAGCCCAAAAGATAAAGGAGGGAAGGAAAGAAAAGGAAGGAAAGAGAAGTATAGAGAACTTGGTGGGTTTCAGAGTAGCAGCCGTGTTAGTCTGTATTCGCAAAAAAGAAAAGGAGGGCTTGGGGCACCTTAGAGACTAACACATTTATTAGAGCATAAGCTTTCGTGAGCTACAGCTCACTTCATCGGATGCATTGCAAAAAAGAAAAGAAAAAGAGGACTTGGGGCACCTTAGAAACGAACACATTTATTTGAGCAGCTTATGCTCCAATAAATGTGTTCAGTCTGTAAGGTGCCCCAAGTCCTCCTTTTCTTTTTTAGAGAATTTTGTGTTTTCTTCCCTTGAGGTTATATTTTTAAATGCCTTCCCAACTACACAATTACCAAATTGATCTTATTGTTTGTTCACAATTAATGCATGGAATATAACTCATTTATTAAGTAGTAATTTAGTTTCCTAACGATCTCTTTGTATCTAATGTACCTAATTTCTCAGCATCTTTTAAAAAACAAAACCAAAAGACCTTACAGCACCTGTCCTTTTTCATGAATTATTTCCTTGCTGATAACTAACCCATAAACCCTGCTTATATGCATGATGATAGTAATATGATGAGTCTTGTTTTATTTCATTTCGGAAACTTTTAATGTAATAAAAAGCAGCCAATGGTACTGCTCCTTTTAGATAACCTACTTTTATTGCTGTAACAATTTAATTTTGGCCGTCTTTGACTCAAAATAGTCACCTTTTTTAAAAAGAAATCCCCAGACAAGGCATTGGCATATCATTCTTGTTAGCTTTTGCTAAGTTAACATGTGAAATTGAATGTGATTAAAATACACAAATTTCAGCAAAATAATTATACCCATTGGACATTCAGTCTTGAAAGCTAATTTAAAATCTAAGTTGAAAAAGACATGGCTAGCCATTCCCCATGGATAAATAGAAGTGGTGCCACAAGACACTGGACACAGCCTCTGGGATCAGTGTGTCCAAAGCAACTTTTATCTATAAAATCCAGAGGTCAAAAGGTGATGAAGAACTTCTAACAGCAAACAATTGTACAAAACCTACACCTGCTTGATATATAGCATTTGCATACAGAAGAAAATATATGAGCTATTAAGGTAATTATTTTTGGTGCCCAAGTAATGGTGATGAACTGAGTGATGCCCTAACTGCTTTTGGGGTAAGGCAATTATTGTGTAAAGTTATTTTTTTTTCTGTAAAGGGGAAAAAACAATAAAAAAAAGATTAAAACTTTACAAATCCAAGTAATTCTTACATCAGCTCTTTTTATTGCTGGGAAGAGTCAATTATATAATGTTATCATAAAAAGTATAGAGCAGCTGTAAAATATATAGTCTGTGTAAATATTTTTTGTATGGAGAATGCCTCAGAGGTTATTTAATAGAACATACTTTCAAAGTGTTGTGCATAACTAAGCCTTTCTCCAGCAACACGCTATTTTATAAATAGTGTCACCCTTCACAAATGATTTTGGCTAATAAAAACAAGCATGTTCGCAGGGGTTACTTTCTGTGTGTGTTTTTATTACAAAAGATTCTTCACAAAGTATGTAGTTCTGTTAGGCAGTAAGCAGAGCAGCTCCGCTTCCATGATACTTGCGGGCAGACACATGATGTAAACTAAGATAATAATTAAGGCAAAAAGAGTTTTGAGAACTGAAGTTTGCTAAAATATCACTAATTTTTCTTTTGTTGAAAATAGCTGGTTTTGAGATTTAATGTAAGGAATTACGGAAAGTGTGGGAAAAAAAAACTCCTATGCAATACGAAATGCATACTAGGCATAGCTGTCCAAAGAAGTTTCTAATAAGACAGTGTTGTACATTATGACTCATCCAGTTTGACTTTAGTTTTTTTTCTTTATCATTACTTTAAAAATCTTTTGCAAGATACAGTATGAAATAGATGTAATGTTTTCTTCACAGCCAACAGAAGCGACAACAAAATTGGACAGCAGTGCTTAATCTTCCAGATTGAATATTATTTTTATATTCCTTCCCCAAAATGGAAACTAGGTGTTTTTTTCTAAAAATGAAACTAACTTCCAACAATTTAATATTTGTGGTAACTTTGGAAGGCTTGAAATAGATTTTTGATTTGTTTACCATATATTCAGAAGGATACAGTGAATTTAAGAATTTGAGTTTTTATAATTTGCTAACATGAATCACACACATACACATTTGACAATCTATTATCAACATGCATTTTAAAAATCTATGTTCAAAAAGGTTTTGCTTTTTTCCTTGAAATAATCTTCTCCTGATGACTTTTCTTCTTTCCCACCCCTTAGCTCTAAATTTCCATAGCCAGCACCCAACCCTCCCAAATAAAAAGGAAGTTAAGGGGAAATGTATGTTTATGTGATTTTGTGGTGATTATTTAGGAAAGTTTTCTTTTTCCAACTGTGAGAATGAACAAACTGTAGGAATTTTAACTGAGAATTTGGTCAAGGGATGTGTCTGGGTATACTAATCTCGATACGTGGATAGATAAATAGAACATACGTGAGTTGTATAAAACTTACTTTGGATTAACCAATTAATTTCTCATTGAGTCTTTTAAGAAAGAATGAAACACAATCAAAATTGCTTATAGTACATGTAACTGCTACTGTACATTAGGCATATTGAAGGTAGTTTGTGGGCTACAACCAGAAATATACCAGATTTATTTTATCTGGAAGAATTGTGCAGATTTTTGTGAAAGCGTTTTTAGTGCTAAAACGTTGTGTAAAATATATGGTCATTACAGCCAATTCAAACACTGCAACAGCAGGAAAAATAGTAGTAGTAATAGTTATATGTTGGTCTATTTCATTTTTAGTTATTTAATCCAGTTTGGGGGGTTTTGTGTAGGAGAGATGGAGCATATGATGCTTTGCACGGTCACCAAAAGTTTTTTTTTTTTTTTAAAAAAACTGTTCTTTTATGCAAACAGGTAATTTTTGTTAAACTTGTTTCTTAAGAAATCTGCCACATACTGGGCTTTTTTTTTAAAAAAGCCACACATTTCTTAGCCCTTAAACTATCTCAGTAGTCCCGAAAGAGACTTTATCAATGTACAGTAGTGAAGTGTGAACCATTTTTTGAGTAATAGGAAAATGTCAGAAAGAATTAACGTCTGAATGAGTGGATCATTCCCCATTTTAGGGTTGACATCTATTTTCAATACACAAGCAGAAAAACCTTAGGTTGAGAATGTGCTGCGTGCTTAAGGTGCATAGAAATCAGAGACACTATTATTTCAATTGGATCTAGTATTTTTTACTTTTGGAGGATTACACTTTTTCACTTAGAGGGATGCAGTTTCTTTCAAAACAGTTTATATAGTATCTAGAAATTGAATGAGTTTTTCAATTCTGTAATTTTATAGCTTTTTCTGATCCTTTTCAGTAACTATGCTATTTGCCTGAGGGTACCAGCAACCTTAATTTCACTGTTTTATAACCCACAACAGTTAACACTTGACCTGTGTCATTAACAGGATTATCAGCAAATTTGTTTAAGCTTTTACTGACAACCTGAATTGCTTCAATAATATTTTGACTGTGCAGACAGGAAACTTCTTGTAACTTCTCAATCTAGCATAAAATTAATTTCTTATGAAAACGATACCAAAAAGAGGACCAGAATTGTAAATCTGTTTACAATACTGAGTTACAAATAGTCTCCATTCTGGTAAACAATAAACAACAATAAACAGTCAGTCCCTCTTTCCAGTGTGTATGAGGTTTCATGTTTTTCTCATTCATTACCATCATGGAACTTTGCATAACTCAGCAATTAAATTACATAGTTTTATTGGTGTAAATATTTACTGTTTACAAAGAGTTATTAATATTAATGTGTTTTCTAGCAATGTCAGCTGTTGCATGTTTTTAAAAATGCCAGTGTTGTATGTGCAGTGGCATGTACAACTGACTTTGCAAGAACATTTTTATGTTTTGTTTTAGTGACATTACGAAATATTGAAAGTGCTGGAAACTTTTCTACAGCAGTGAAAAGGAATTGTACGGGGAAAACTCCTTTTAACAAGCATTATCTTACTCTGTGTCAGCTGTTATTAGATCATGACCAGTTTTGATGTATCGTGCCATAATTCCTGAAGCATTTAAAGTTCAGCAACTGTTAATTTTGTGAGTTTAATTGCAAAAGTGTAATTATAAAGGTAGAAATTTTAACAAAAATATATTGTCTTTTTAAAGTTGGAATTTGGAAGATTTAAACTGGTGAGGTTTAAAGGGCTATTTTTTGTACAGCTGTATCGTATTCAAAGCTGCTATGTTTTAATCCTTAGCTATATGACCAGACAAGTAATGAGCATGCTTTAATATTCACACTATGGTGTTTGTAAAATGTAGTATTTCGGGGGCGGGGGGGGGGAGTTCAGTGGATTCGTTATTTTGTATGCCTGTGTTTACTGAGAGGTTTTAATATTTTGAATAATTTGTTTCCATTTCTGTTTGTCACTTTTGAATCTTTCCTGACTTAGCACATTATCATGAAAATATTGTTAAAAGGAAAAATTAAGATCCTTCTGAAAAAAATTACTTAAAATGTTTAAAAATATCAAACCATATCCAAATGTAAGGTTCTTCCCAGAATTTATTTATATACATTTTTTCCAACAGGGCTAACCTCCTCCCAAAGCTAACATAAAAGTAATAACCAAAGAGGTAAAAGATTGTGTTTTAAAATTTTCAGTGTATTAAAAAAGCATACGCAGCTACAAGCTTTCGATCATCAGCTATCTGAAAATCTTAAACACGTATGACACACATCAAGTTTAGGCTGTTATTTACAGTAAAATCTTTGCAAGTTCTTGATGCTTCATGAATAAATGTAATTTATTTGCTTGTACATTTGACAGGAATATTGGCATTTGTTTAAAAACTTGTCATCCTTGGAATAATGCTGAATTCAGCAAATTTCCAGTCAGTATGCTTGCTTTTGATTTTGTTTTAAAATATACAACTTTTCTTCCAGGAAAGCATGTAACTACGCTTGTTCTTGTAATCCCCATTTGATGAAAGGTTTAGAAATACAGATGCAGGTATTGGTTTTTGTTTTTAGAGATCTGGATTTTATCACCAGTGAGGGTCACTACAGAGCTGTTACCAAATGTGAGAGTACAATCTGCAGACTTTTAAACAGAGGTTGGTCTTGTTCTATTATGCATCCGATAGGTTATTCATCCAGTTATAACAGTGTCCTAGGCTGCCAATTTATTTCTTTAAGAAATTCTCTGGAAGAGGGGTGACATCCCTCAAAATTCCTAAAGTTCAAAGTTGTGCTCTACAGAACCAGAATTGTGATATTTATTAGAAAGTCAGATAGGCACCTAAACTACTGAATTAACCAGGCAAGGAGGAGATGGTATGCATGTTAGGAAAAGTTCACAGGCAAGGAACAAGTATCTTATAGGTTTTTCACCTTGTGAGACACAATTCCAGCTGACAGAATTTGGTTGCTCCGCTGGGCATTGATGTGGGAATTCTCCATTGGGAAAGGCAATATCAATTTTACTTTTTACCAAAGCTCTGTTAGTTATGAAAAGAAGCTCGGCTGCTGGAAATCATTTACAAGGGGGAAAGGGTAGCAATAGTAGAGAGAAAATAAAGAAAAAAATATGTAGGGAAGGGTGTTCTGCTACCCCCATTTCTCAGCTACAATCTTGTGGGATCTTTAATAGTAAAGTCCAAAAGAAATAGCACTCAGCAAGTAGCACTCATGTGTTACGATCTAATGATAGCTGGTGTAGAGTAAGATAATGCTTGTTAAAAAGAGTTTTCCCTGTTCAGTTCCTTTCTATTGCTATAGAAATGTTTCCAGCATTTTCATAATTTCTTTACTTACCAGCATTAAAATCCATTAAAGTGTTACAGCCATTTTTATTTCCAGAAACATTAAATAAATTTAAAAAAATAAAAGCTACTGTTGTCAACTGCAGTTATATTCTAAATCATAAACAAAACTTTATAAACTGCTTTATAAATCTACTTTTAAGACAAATTCAAAGGGCACAATCTGATCTTGCGCTGGTATAATTCAGGAGCTGCTTCATTGAAATTTATGGGACAGGATTTTCAAAAGCACCTAAGACATATGAGCTTTCAAGGAAACTTGTGTGCCTAAGTCTGTTCGGTGTTCTTGAAAATCCCAGCTCAAGGAATTCTTTTACCAGTGTGAAACCAATGTGAAATCAGAACTAGGACCCAAAGATTTCAGATTGCTTGTGAAACTCAGTAATGAATGGTGTGACTAAAAGAAATAAAGAACTAGAAATAAAGATAATCCTGTCTCAAAGAAAATGTTGGGAGAGAGACAAAAGAATTAAGCCCCAGCCTGAGAGACTGTCAGCTGGAATGAATGAAACCACACTAAATAAAGTCTTAAACTTGCAGAGATATTATTAAATGAGACAAACTGCAAGTAGAAACTTCACTGCCAACCTCCCTTTTTTCTTGAATTACTGTATCCTGCTGTTTCAGGCAAAGTATGGAGGGAAAATCCTATTAATCTGCTGGAAAAATATTGATGAAAGAATAATAGCAGACAAAATGAACAGTAGTAGAAACTTACTAGTAATTAAGAAAACAATGGCATGAATGTTACGGAATAAGGTTCAGTCAGGGCAGTTGAATGTAATATGTTATGGGAACAGTGAAAGCATTTATTTTTTTGTCCAGCCTGTTTCCCACACCATATTTATATCCACCTCTTGATGGCGAGGACAAAAAGGTTACCTCAGTCCGCATGTTAAAATATTGTTGAAAAGACCACTAGAAAGCTGGTCTCTAAAGCCTCCCTGATTTTTAAGTACGTAATTGAAAAGTTTGTTTTGAATTTATTCACTTCAGGAAAGAGAATGTTTTATAGCAAATGTCTAAGGAAGAGAATAACTATCTGAACTGGAAATTTTAAAACCACAAAATCTCCTTCACCGCCCAACTTTTAGGCTTCCCACAAACTTTGCCCAGTAGTAAATAACAAGGAGTGAAGTTATTTTTGTGGCGGAAGTTCTGAGCTGAAACCCAATAAATACATAACCCCTACAGCCTTCTCTCATTAGCTGCATTATTATAATTCTTAATTCAGTGCTCACAGTGTGCTCAATCCTGAATAAAGGCATAAATAAAGACAGTCTCCCGGTCCCTAAAATGTTCAGGCTTTGTTTACATTAGCAAGCTTCATGGCTGTGATTCTTCAGCAATACAGTTCCACAGGTGCCAGTATCTGTGGAAGCTGCAGTGTAGATGGGGTTCAGGCATTTTTACCACCCTATTTAACACTTAAATAACAGGATGGTAAAAACATGCAATCCATGTGTATGCTGTAGTTGCCACAGATGTCATCATCCATCAAGGGGCTCTACTGGATAACTTTTGGCTACAAAGTTTTAGGGTAAATAAGGTCTCGGAGTGTAAGGATCCAATCCTGCAAACATTACTCAAGCCCAGTTAAAGAATAGGTGAAAGGAAGTGAGTATCTGTCCCAATGAGGGTGAGGGATGAAGTACCCAGGGGAAGTAAAAGATAGAGAAGCTGTGGAAAAAAGGCATTCACTCTGGGTCAGAACTTGATCTTGGGAACCTAAACCTCCTCAGTCTCCTCTTCTTCTCCATCACCCCTCCTCTTCACCATCCCTATCTTTGCTGCTTCCTTTTTCTCCATAATTTCTCCCATCCCTATTTATTCTTTACCTCCCTACCACTCCCTACCATAATCAGGTGAGCAAGGTAAGGCATATTCCCTTTCCTCTTCTATCTTGGGTGGGAAAATTTGATTTTTACCTCCTACCTGTTCCCTTTCACCCACACACTTCTAATCAGAAGGGAGAACCTTTGGTCCCTGGTTTCCCAGAGGAGGCCATGGCGGAGTGCACTACTCAAATAGTGCACTCCATCAGTAGTACACTCAACAGTACCAGCCTAGCACTCAAGAGTGGAGAGAGGAATGGCAGAGAGTGAGGTTTATGCACAAAGAATGTGCTCAGTTGGAGAAGGGAGGGGCTGCTCGATGAGTAAATACTGGGAGCTTATGATGTGTGGGGGAGGCTAATGGTCAGAGGTGACAAAGCAGAAGGTTAAGGTCTGTGAGAAACTGTGATAGGTGGGCGGGTGAGAATTCAACAGCCACATTAGCATTTACCTTTTCTTTGCTATAAATATTTATATTTCTCACATGTGGAAGGAGCAAGAGAATGTTAGCAAGGTTTGGGTTGGAACGGCATCAAATTAAGTCGGGGCAGTTCAATTTTTCATGTGGATAGCGCAGCACATATGTTCTGCATTAATTACCTCCATAAATTCAGTGAACCTAGCAAACAATGAGAATAGCATATTGGTGACATCAGTGTATTGGAAAATAGAACTGGTTTTAGCATCTTGGTTTCCTCAGCATGACACTTCTGGAGCTTTCTGATGCTATGAGCATGTTGTTCTCCCAATTCACACCAAAACATTTAACCATTTGCCCTATGGATATATTCTATACCATATGGGTAACTGGGTAAGGGCTCAAGCATGTCAGTGCAACTTGAAAGGCTTGATTCATAAAAGTTTATCCTTCATAACAATCTGTAAGAGAAGAAGAGATTAATGAAATTATGGGAGATGCACTTGTCTGGATGGCCCTCTGAACATAGTTTAATACAAAGATAGATCTTACTAATTTCTGAGCTTTTTAAGAAATGGCAAGGGTTTTTTCTTGCCTAAGCAAACTTTGAAAAGCAACTTCTTCTAAAATCTGTAATAATGCCAGTGTGATTCAACAGTCACTTGCCCTATTAGTTGACAAACATTTGGTTATTTGGGTTCTGGTCCTTGTCTCCCTGACATCAAAGAGTGACCGATTACCTAAAACTCCCACTGACTTTATTGGGAGTTGTACACATTCAAGACTCTTAGGATCAGGGTCTTCAATGTGTTTGCAGTGCAGTAATAAGGAAAGTTTCCATGATCTGGAGAGCCATTCTAGGTGCAAATGCTACTCCTGATGAAATCTCTGCTTTCTATGGCATCTGCTGCTTTCAAGAGTTCTAGAGGCTGAAGCTATTGTGTTGTTTCTTGAGTTGCTGACATATTTAACAGATATGAATAGAGTATTGTGTTCTAATGCAAAGGGCCCCATCCTATGAGGTGCTATGCTGTGTGTCCTCAACCTCTATTGAAGTCAGTAGAAGTTGAAGGCACACAGCAGCCTGGAGATGCTCAGCGTCTCTAAGGATGGGGTCCTTTGTGACAACACAGTAGATCCCAGCTTTATCAGACCCACAAAGGGCCCCATTCTACAAAACTCCTATTGATTTCATACAAGGTTTCATACAACTGATTTCCATAAGTTATGTCAAGTAGGGAGTACAGGCTATGGCCACAGGAAGAATTTTAGGGCTTGACTGTGCAAGGTGCTGAGGCCCTTTTGGGAAGTGTTCAGCTCCTATTGAAGTCAGTTGTATGGCATTTGGCATTTCATAATGTTTGGCCCTTATAGAAGGGTAAACTTGTCTTTTCCTAATTTCACACCTTCCCTAGTTATGTGGACCTGATTCTGAATTCACCCTGGTTTATATCAGTGTAATTTCACTAAAGTGAGCGGAGTTACTCGTGATTTAACATGGAGTAACAGTAGAATCAGTCCCTAAGTGTTTGGAACTTGAACTTGAAATCAGGTATTAAGGGATTTGGAAACACTGAAAAAGGGGCAGGGGAGAAAATTTGAATGACAAAGTGAATATAGACATATTGTGCCCGTTTAGGTTTGGAGTGCTCATGTGGGCAAGTCTACTTTTTTTTTTTTTTTTTGTAAGTACTGCTCTTGAGGAGGGAGGAAGAATAGGTTTAATTGACAGGAAATCTTTGTGCATTAGAATGATTTTTTTACACAAAAATAAGTTGAAGGTTTGCATTGCAGTTTGGACCTCATTAGGCTCATCCATTCTTAGTTTTTATATTCCTGGCATTATGAAAAGAACTGGCAGCATAACAACTCTACAGTAAATAGGAGGCTAATAAAATGGAAACTTTATTAGACCCATTTGATAAACGTTATGTTCCAGCACACCAGTGATGTGTTTTTATACAGTTGGAGAGTGAGTTACACACAGTACTAGCAGCACTATACTCCTTTTGTGTAAAAGTTTAAGACTGAGAAAAATCAATTTATGTTTCTGGTGGTGATCGTACATAAAAATATTTTCTAGGCAAATTGTCAAAATAACACAGACAGATGTGAGAAAATCCACCATGTATTTCCGCCAAAGCAGCTCTCTTCTGATTGGCAAAACATCTACTATTTCAGTGTTGATGCTTTCTGAGTAGAGATGCCTAAATGTGCCTTTTCTTTTATCCTGGGAGAAATAGGGCATGTTCTTTCTGTGAACCACTGAGTTAAATGGGAATATGAGGGCATTTGGCAGTCTGTAGGATCATGCTCAAAATAGATTAGTTTATACATCAAACTATTTTGCATCTCATGGCTATCCTCTGAACACCTCTGCCCCCACACTGAG
Organism: Dermochelys coriacea; assembly: GCF_009764565.3. Taxonomy (NCBI): domain Eukaryota; kingdom Metazoa; phylum Chordata; order Testudines; family Dermochelyidae; genus Dermochelys; species Dermochelys coriacea. The sequence continues at coordinate 191,015,488 of NC_050068.2, read as the reverse complement.
ATGAGGGGGAAAGTATTTTAGCATGCAGTGAGCTCTCTACATTTTGCAGTAACAACGTTTTAGTAACTTTAATTCTTCTTTCCAAACATTTTCAGCTTTATGGTTTTTTTTTTAAATACAATAATAATATTTTGCTCTTCTATACTTTTAGTGTGAGGATTTCATAGTGTTTAGCAAGCCTTTGGGGGGAGGGCACAATTGTCCTTTGTTCTGTACATGTGCAGGGGAGTTAGAAGGATGTAACTTGTCTCTAACTCAGCTGTGTAGGGTTCACATCTAGTGGGTCTCAGAGTTGGAAGCAGAACAGCCCTGTGGAACATCTCCATTGCCCGTGCAGGTGGGTGGAGAGTGAATGGGCAGGAGTGAGGAGTGAATAGAGCCTTTGGCTACCAGCTAGCACTAGTTGAGCCGACGAGGAAAGGGGGAATGAGGAAATGTGTTACTGATCTGAGCCAGCAGCAAAATACTTCCTGTATGGAGCAATCGTTGAGTCAGGGGAAAATTGTGATTCAGTCACAGGTTCCTCCTTAGTCTGGTCCTAGGGTATTGCAGTTTATAATGTAGCTCTTTATTTGTGGGCATTTCTGTAGTGCTCATCAGTGTGCTGAGTCCCCTCGTTCAGTGCTTAACAACAGTCCCGTGAGAGAGAATTACAATGAGATTCCTATTTCGGTAGCTTCTCTGATCAACCGTAGGAAGAACTGACTACCTGAATCTGGCTCCACCAGGAGTTTGGGAGCATGTTTGCTGAAAAGAATAAAACTGAGGGAAAAATGAAATTCTCTTGCTCCTGAAGTACAAGGACAATTGCCAGAAGTTGCAAAATATCAGTGTTGCAAGATTTGACATGTAACAAAAAGTCAATAAATGATTTAACCTAATATAGAGAATTTACTGTATAATAAAAATAGATTTCTGTAACACTAATAATTTGAACGGTAACTTGACACATCTGAATATGGTTGGGCTGTGCTTTTTATTTAAGTTCATAGTAATAACTTTTGGATTTGGGGCATGGCTTATTTGTTATGTAATAAACATCTTTGCTAGAATGATGGAGGCCTGTATCCTCCAGTTTGTTCTCTCTCTCGGTTGCCACTGCACTCAATTTTATGGCAAGTTGTTTTTGTTTCATTTTTTTTTATGTGGCTTTTTTTTTGCTTGTACAGTTCTGTAGTCAGCAGTTTAACCACAGATTGAAAATGGCATTTGCCAAATTTGTAATGCTCTGCACAAAATCCTATTTTGTATTGTTCAACATAAGAGGGGCATAGCAGAAAAACTGCAGTTCTCATTACAATTGTGTGTCTCCCCAAAGGCTATGGCATGGCCTTAATCTGCCAGAAGATTTCCCCCTAAGGCCCACATTTGGAATGAGAACTGTATAGCACAAAAGGCCAATTCTTACAGGCGCCTGAGTGGGAGAGCATAAGAAATAGAAAGTTTTTACTGGGGTTTCTAGGGCACTTACACAGTGAAGGATAGGTGGAGTGCAGCATGATCAGATGCCTGACATGTTCCATGTGCCAAGGATTGAGGAGGCAAAGGTGCCAGAGCAACACACTTGGACCGAGCAGAGTTCTCCTATACCAGGGGAATTCTCAGCTGGGCACTTGCAGCATGAACTACGGCCCTTTTATGCCACTTGAGCAACATAAAGGAGCTGTAATGTCACTACAGAATCTGGACCATTATGAATATATACTCATGTAAATGAGCGGAGAATCAGGCCCCAAGTCAGCTACTTTAAAAGGATTTGGGGCAAGGGTAATTTAGAATCACATGTTGTTTCTGAATGCTGTTACTTGAACAGGGACATAGCATTGGTTAGAACTGTTTATGCCAGAATTCCTACTCTCCAAACCGCTTTCTGTCCATAACCAGAAATTCCATAGAAACCCTTTACCTTATTTTTGACCATCATGATGGTTCGTCCCAGATGTCTGTACACAATGGGGCATGTCTTCACCCTGGCCACAACCCAGCTTGTCTGTTTGCAATTGCCATTTCCACCCAGAAAACAAACTCTGGGTGCAAATCTGAGCAACTGCAACTCCAGCTACCTCCCTTCTGCCTGTAATCTGGTAGTTTAGAGGAGCCAACCCTCAGACCTGTACACGTAGTTGATTAAGTGTATAAAAATTCAGGTGCGGATTGTCCTGGCAACAGGGAGGCTGCCATTCTAAAAATGTATGTAAGTATCTGAATAGACTCCACTCTGTCCCACCCCAAAACCAAATCCTGGCTAGGTTCCTGCTTCAAAGTGCCTTCTTTGCTTCCCAGAGAGTTACACAGCATATTTTGGTTATGAGCATCCTCGTTTTTTGTGTTGGATAGCCACAATAAGGTTTTTTCCCCTTTGCTAGCATTTTTCTAATAACTAATATTATTCCAAATTAACTAGAGCAGACAACATTTACGTGTATGCGGTGTTTTTTGTAACCGTGTTGGTCCCAGGATATTAGAGAGCAAAGGTGGGTGAGGTAAATCTCTCACCAGCAGAAGTTGATCCAATAAAAGATATTATCTTACCCACCTTGACTTTCTAACATTTACATGGTGTTGTTTTACTTTAACTTGAAAAATGTTGATTAGTTGAAAAATCATTTATTTTAGCCAAATCAGTGATCCTTTCTTACCTCACATGACTGGGGAATGTTTAGTGACCAAAAAAGCTGCTGTTATCAAATCCTTGTACTTTAGATCTTGAAAATTGACTGTTGGCAGGCTCTCTCCTCCAGTTTTTATGAAACACAGGCTATCTCAGGATGATTCTCCTTGGCACAACATTTTGGTTAATTGTTTTTCCTTCAGATGGGGAATGTATTTATTTTGTATTCGGTTAACTATAGAAGTTTGAACCTCACATCTTCCTTGAAGTGCTGCTTCTTTCGATGGAGAATGTGATTCTGATCCCTTCCTAGTTTTCTACCTAACTCTTTTGTCTTCTGTGAAATGACTCCTGATTTAGCATGGTATACATGAGAACAGAAACAAGTCGAAAAATTTAGAGTTTCTGTTGTCAGTGGGCCTGTATATCAAACACATCTCAAACCCCTTCATTTCGCTAGTTCCTTGTACTACAATACCTACAAAAATGCAAGCAAGCTTGTATTCCATGTGTGTTATATTCCTATTCCAAGCTCTGGGAAGAGATTCATTCTTACAATTTAGCACAGCCTGAACTGAGGTACCTTATTATGGTTTCTCTTAAATTGGGAAGTCGACTACTCTGGAGCTCAAAGCAGCAGGCAAGGAGGCAAGGCTCTTAGGAAAGAACATGTTGTTAATAGACAGCATTGCAGGTACATTGCCATATGGCATAAATAGTCATAGCGTACTGTACAGTGAACAAGCCCGTTATATGAAAGGACTAAAGCCATTGAATTCCCAAAGCAGGGATTGTGATTGTTGCTCATTTTGTAGATCACTGTGATATTTAAATACTGGCAAGCAGCAAGGTTATGAAGTCCCTCTCATCAGTATTTAGCATTATTTTAAAAACAGTCACGAGTTGTGGTCTAGTGCAATGCACTGAGGTATTAGTGAGCTGTTGATTTTTATCTCTGTCTTACAAGAACACTTCTGCGCTCATTTCTCCTTGGTATGATACTGCCATTCTTCTATGACAATTGTATACCAGTGACACCCTCCACTCCCCGGATGGGGCATAAACATTTTGTAGAGAAAAAAAGACTTAAAGTAACAATACTTGGCATTGTCTCTATTCAGCTGGAGTCCACATTACATCTCCCACAGTAACAAACCAACCAAAGAATTAAATATTGCAACGCTAGTAAGGCTGGAGGTTTGAAGGAATGAATAGCAAGTTCTTAAGGTAACATTTTAAATAATACTCTGGCTCGATAATACCAGCTGGCATGGAAGTAGAATCTGTTCTGAGCACCCTCAGCTCTCAGTGGCATCAGTGAGAGTTGAGGAAGCTGAACATTGTGCAGGACTAGGCTCAGCAGGCTTAAATCTCAGAGTACTTAAAACATTAATAAAATAAACTTCACAACTCTGAGGTAGATAAATAATCCAACCATTTTAGAAATGTAGAGACACAAAGGCATGGAGAGCTTAAGTGAGTTGCCTGAGATGACACAAGGTGAATCAATAGGAGAACTGTAAAGACACCAAGAGTTATGACTCTCAGTGCCCTGTCGTAACCATTAGACACTTCACCCCTCCTTCCTTTCCAAAATTAGCAAAACAGGGAGGTTAGTAGCTTGATTTTGGAGATGCCTTGCATCCACAGATCCTATTGAAATCAACATCTCTGAAAATCAGACAAGATGTTCAGTGCACTTGCAACAGTTTATGCCACCACTGACTTCACTGGAGTGGTTCCTGGTTATGCTAATAGTGTTCTTGTATATAATAATTTCTCATACAGAAAAAAATACTGTCATGTAAATAGCTGCACATCTTATCTACTTTTTCTCAAACTTTATGCAGGTCACCTGATTTTTCATGTTAAAACACATAAGATTCAATTTAAAAATATATATTTTTGTTCTTAATTAAGAAGTATTTTAATTGCATATTTAAAAACCTACTGGTCTGCCCTGATACACACCAGCTGAAGATCTGGCTGGATGTTTGTTTATATTACATTTAATAAGTTAGTCAGGTTGATTTTATAAATCAACATGCTGTCTTAGTATACTACAGTATATTTACCACCCATCTAATCAAATCTTTGAAGTGATTTCGTTATGTGAGTCAATAGTCTCTATAATCTGACATATTATTTTATTATAATCCAGTAATTCCTTGCAAAAAGATTTAGGCCACAAACATCTAATTCACATTTTTATTTGTCTTTGTCCTTACATTTTATGTTCTAGGAAAAGAATTTTCTCCCTCTAGATTTCTAGCATGATGGATCATGTTGTGACACATGACGTCTAGTTGTATCAATCATTTTCCTCTTCCATGCCTTTGTGCCATGCATTGTGCCTGTTGCAGCCTAATAAGGTCTAGCTGAATTAATTGTTTGCCCTGTATTGAAGTATGTGGAAATGAGATTGCATGTTTTTGCTCTTCCTCTGGGCCTTAGGAAAAATGAGCTGAATATCTCATGACTCTTTTTTCCAGTGAGCAAAATATTTATTTTAAAAAAGTAATACATGTGGGGGCAGGTGGGGTGGGAAGTGGTGTATTTCTAGATACAGATAAAGATGTTCTGGGGGAAAAATCTCTTTGAAGGCTGTTTCTAGGGAGAAAATGCTCTGTCTTCAAATTTGAGTTAAGTTCTTGATAACCTAAATCTTTGAGAAACAAAATTATCTCTGTGTTCCTATGCAGTGGAAGCCAGACTGAGATTTTCCGCCCTCCAATATGAATCCCATTAGACAACAGATGACTCCACATAGCAAAGGGCAAGATGTTTTACAAGGACAATCCATATCCCCCAGGTTTTTTTCTTTGACTGTTTTCTATCCGTGCACTTTTCCTTCTTACTTCCCACCATTTAACAGAGAAAGAGAAATTGGCTGGGTTTATAATGAGTGGGGATAACCTGGTTAGTCAAGTGAAGGTACATAAGGCTTTCTGATCCCTTTCCACCAGAGATGTAACATGCAGTAGACTTCTCAGTCTCTGCCCCTCCCAGCACAAAGTGATGGGGGATGTACAAGATTATACAGTACAAAGTTGATCAATAAGCTCAGCACAAAATTATCTACTGTTTCAGAATGACAGGTCTGGAGCATACCTTTTGCCTTCTTGAATTTATCACTCTATAAATATTTGCCAGTGTTAGCAAAATGTGTAGGATGCATGTGAAAGTAGTGTGTCTGGTGTTTCTGTTTTGGGGGAGGGAGAAGTGGAAGCAGGGACAAAAGGAACTAGGAGTTAGATGAAAACCTCTATTGCATTCAATTTGTGCATTCAACATGCTGCAGATGATAACCTGGCTGCTACTGCTTAATACTGTGCTTTTCAACACCTCACTCCCCTTTGGAAGAATTCCTCCTTCTCCCCCAGATGGATACTATTAGCTGATTTGGTTGCTATTTTTATGTCTAAATTGCAGACTTTCTCCTGCTCTGTAATTTGTTTGTTCATTCTAACTTGGTTAATGCCATGCTAACTTGGGAATAGTATTCTATAAATGAATGCTATGTACACTAATGGTTAGGATGGGGGAAACTTCAAACATGTCATTTTTATTTGTGTTGAGGTAAAGAGGCCAACTCAGACAGCATATCCACACATGCAGATATCAAACATGTGTCTGAAAGGAATGCAGTTGAGCTGCTTGGACATGCAATCAAGTTAACTCCTCAACTGTGAGGTGTAGTTTAAAGCGAGTGTGTTATAACCATAGGCCGTTTTACCTAATGATAGCCATAAAATCATAAAATGCCCTGGAAAATCCAATGTGCTAGGGGTGAGTAGCTTATCCTCCCCCACATATCTGTCATACCTGTATGCTTCCCTTGTTTATGTCTTGCCCTGAAAGACCATTTCTTCAAATAATAATACCTAGCTTGGGTGGGGTGCAACCAGGCTAGTTGCTGGTGTCCCCTGTGGCCAGTTTCTAGTGCGATTAAAAGGATAAAATGAACAGCTCCCAGAGGTAAAAGACCTGGGATTTTGCTGATGGACCTGAAGCTCAGGGGATCGGGTGAGACATTGTGGTCCTTGTGGGCCGAGGTTGCCATCATTCTGCACCCTCTGTCCCCTCCTTGTATGAAACTATGATGTTTCATACTCAAGTGTGGTAATTGCTGGCTACTGAGAATTTTTTAATGGCAACCATGGTAGGTACCATCTGAAATAAGTGGGGTGCTATGCTGCTCATTAGTCTGATAGAAGTGAGTTTGTGAAGAATGGCAGTTGGAACTGGGAAGGAGACCGCCAGGACCTAAATGCTTAGTCAGGATGATTGGTGGATTTGCTTTGCTGATGCCACAGCTCCCTGGAGCTCCAGGTACGGAAGAGGGACAGCTGATGTTTCCTCCTTGGCCTGGTGGATCAACACTTTATGGCAAGGGAGCAGATGCTGCAAGCATCTGAGTACAGACCTGGTCCTTATGCTGCAATGATGCCAGCAGAGTTAATACTGGAGTGGCATGGGAAAGTGTCGTACGGTGGTGGACGAAATAAGGCACCCCTTCCCAGAAACCCACTACACCTACTTTTGTGTAGATTAAAGTAAAAAAATAATAGCAAGTAACCTCTACGGTTTGATTGGAAATGTGTACTTACCAGAGGTGCCTTCCCTGGCATCATGCTCCATTGCCAAGTGGTCCTGTGAGGGGGTGGGCTCCAGGATTAAAAACAGTATTTGGCTGTCGGAGAGAATGGATCCTCCACTTGCCTGCCTCACACTCTCCTCCTCTTCCTCATCAACAATGTCCTCCTCGTTGTTGCTCAAGGTCACCTGGGGCTCCTGGGAGGTATCTATGGAGTGTTTTGGGGGAGTGGTGGGGTCTCCACCAAGAATGGCATGCAGCTTCTCATAAAAGTGGCATGTCTGTGGGGCAGAACCAAAATGACTGTTTGCCTTCCTTGTCTTCTGGTACGCTTGCTGAAGCTCCTTTCTTTTCACGTGGAGCTTCTGCATGTCCCTGGTGTAGCCCTTCTCACCCATGTCCCACGCAATCTTGGCATAGATGTCAGTATTTCTTCTGCTGGATCGGAGCTCTGCCTCCACAGACTGTTCTCCCCACACAGCAATAAGTTCCACCACTTCCTGTGTACTCCAAGCTGGAGCGCGTCTTCGACCTTGAGTCTCCATGATCAGCTTTGCTGGTGAGCTCTTCATGCTGATCAAACAGGAAATAAAAATTCAAAAGTTCCCAAGGCTTTACCAGGAGAGCAGCTATTTTCTGTGTACCTGGCTGACGTGCAGTGGAGTTGAAAGCGCTCTCCACAGCGGTCACAGCGGAGCACTGTGGGATACCTCCTGGAGGCCAATTCATTCAAATTACACAACGCAGTGTCTACACTATCCCCATGTCGGCCCGTAGATGTTGAATCAAGCGCTACGCCTCTCACAGAGGTGGAGTACAGAAGTCAACTTTACAGGCCACTTAGGTCAGCGGAAAGGACTTGGTAGCGTAAACACATACCATATTAGTTCAATTTAATGTGGTTTATTTAATCCTAAATTTGTAGTGTAGCCCAGGCCTTAGAAAAAATGAAGTAAGTCAGAATGTAATTTTCTTTAAAAATGGGTATGTAATTGTAACCAAAGTACTTTTGTTTTCACAGACTGGAGAATAACTCATTCGCTATGGAATAATACAATTTCGAAAATATATTTATATCCTTATAATGATGTATTGTTTTTGTCTATTTCTGAGATCATACATCCATCTTTTCCCACCCCTTTTTTCCCCTGTGTGGTACCTTTAAAAAACATTTTAATTGCTTTATTTTCTTAGTAATGGCCATAATTAAATAGCAAGTCATGAAGGATGACAAAATTAATACAGATAGCTCTACTTAACAGATTTATAGATAATTTCAGGGTTTCCCCCCCTCCTAATCCCATTCCTCTCCTTTCTCTGAGCACCAATGCCCACACCATCTGGTCCAGGGAACAGTGACAACCCTTCAGGCTTAAAAACAGAAGAACCCTACAACATAACTGACTAGATTGTTACAGTGGTTATTTCTTTTTGAAAGTTACATCATACTGAGCTGTTAAAACTCCCTTGTATATAGAATGAGATTTCTTCCTTTTGTCATTGTCAATAGTTTTTATATTGAAAGCAAAAATCCCTAATTGTAAATGATAAATATTAGAGATGCATGGATCCCTGTTGTTGTGTATTAATATGTCTCATTGACTAGGGCTAATCTTAAGACTGTCAATGATTCTTTGTCATTAATGTGTGTTGGCTCATCTGTCCTGGTTCACGTTAATAAATAAATGTGTAGTTTGTGGAGCCATGTGATCAGTTATTTCACTTGACTAGAGTCTACAAGTAAAACTTGCTTTTGTTTTTGCAAAATAGCAGTATCAGGGAATAATGGGCTTTATTGGATCTATTTTAGAGCTTAAAAAAGCCCTCATTTAATTAACTAGATACTTTACATTTCAAAGGTATTCCAAAATAAAATCTGCACTCTTCTACAGAAGGTTAAAAGAAAAAGGATAACCCTGATGATAGCTATCCAGTGGCAGTCATCTTTAAGAAGTTTTCTTGAAGTTAAAGCACCGTGGTTTAAAAAAATCTAATATTTTACTTAATATAATTCTGGAAAATACTCCATTAGTGCAAGATGATTTGGAGAATCAATCTGATCAGAAGGCAGAAAGGGTAAAGCCCTTAATCAGCATTTATTATTTATTTTTGTATGCTGAGAAAAGTATATATGGGAAAATGTAAGCTTTTAATCAAAGATTTAAATATTCACATCTCACCTGTGTTGTTAGATGCATTGAGACAAATTTCAGGCATATAAGGGGAAAACCTTGCATTGTATGCTGCAGATAGAACAGCTCAATTTCCTCCCTTCTCTCCCTTCCCCCCCGCCCTCTCGCTGTAATGAATTTGGACAGAGATCCATCCATTGCTTAGTTTTGCCAATTGTTTTAAAAGTTCTACCTCCTCTGTACTTACAATGTTTTAATATAAACAAGCTGATCCTTTCATCTCTTTCATGTAGTAAACCATCTGGCCACCTGAGCAAATCAACCACTTCAGGAGGCCCCCAAATAAACACATCTTTTAGTAGAGAGTAACTGTGGTTAAAGGGACAGAGGCAAATGAAACTCATTCTTCTTCATTTTGTCTTCTTTTATAGTTAATCTGCTGGATTCAAAAGCAATTCAAGGGGAGCTGGGCTGGATCTCCTACCCATCACATGGGGTGAGTTCACTAGACTGTGAAATGGGAAAGTGCTGCTACAGATCAATGTGCTATTTAACTACTGTTTCCTCTTCAGACAACGCTATGCTTGGGGCCCTTTGGAGTTTCAAAAATAGTCTATTCTAAATTTGAAATTAGGGTTTGTGCTGTATTAGTATGTTACCTTTTCATTAGAACATACATCATACTGCATGTAATCCCCATGGTGAGGTCACCCTTAATGGGAAGAATTAAAGAGGTGGGGCTTCCCCATTTTATGCAAATTGTCTTTAAATCTTCCTCCCTGTGTAATGTGTATTTCTAATATGTAGTGTGGAACTATTCTTCTTAGTGATGCTTTTAGATGAAATTAGAACTGACATGGAAATGTGTAGACCAATTTTCAGTAGATGTCACAAATGTCTATTTTATTGTTTGTTTTTTGTTTTTGGGGGTTTTTTTTGCTGACTTGTGGTAAAGGTGCTGTTCTCTCTGTGGTAAAAGTTAGGCAAATATCTGGATACATTTCTTGTGTGTTTTCTTGTGTATTTTCTAATATTGTCTAGAATAAATTCAACTGGATCTCTTATTTGTAACTCTGAAATTGTCTAGTGTTAGGATTCTTATACTTCTAGCTTTTAAACTTTTTGAAGCAAAAGAGACACATATACATTTTGTTTGAGTTTTTTTAAATACTTGATTTATGGTTTACCAAACATTTACCTCTTTATTTGTTATTACAATTACTGAAGGAGCGGTCAGCCATTTGATAGCTGAAACTTTATGATTTCTCAGTAGGTAAAAGAAACTCCAGTACTCCTGTTTCACAGTGGAGGATGGTTCACTTGAGTACATTTTTAAAAAGATTCTTTGCACAGTCAATTTTAAAATCCCAAGTAATGAAGCTTTCTCACTGTCCAGTGGGAAAGTAACCCACAGCTTAATATATGTCTCAGTTAGAAAGATTCCCCATTATATTCAGTCTAAATATTCCTTTCTTAATTTAGTTCCATTATGCCTCATTGTGTCATGCTCCTGGGTACCATACTAAATTATTCTTCTCCATTCTTGGTGTTCACCCCATCCCTTTCCAGCTGTAAATTAGAAGAACAATGTACAAAAAAAGAGCCATTTGGAAATCTAATACTCTTTTCATTGCTGTTCGAGTAATTGAATGTGACAGTAAAGCACCTGGGGCCAAATTCTATCCTTGGATTTGGTGGAGTCTTTATTTGGCGTTGCACACATGCATCTGAGAGCTCTGTTTGGCACATGGCAGATGAAACAATGCAATATGTTTGAATTGGGGCAGAGCTCTTTGTTCCTTTTCCTTCCAGATTATTGGTAGTTTTGATTAAAAACGTTACTTAAATAGTCATTTAGCTTCTTGTTCATGGAGATATTAGACTATAGATTGAAGGTACTTCCATCTCCTATTTTACCAGAGGTGCTCCATATTATCCATACTTCAAGGATCACTCATCTTTATCTGAATGCATCCAATGAAGTGAGCTGTAGCTCACGAAAGCTTATGCTCAAATTTGTTAGTCTCTAAGGTGCCACAAGTACTCCTTTTCTTTTTGCAAATACAGACTAACACGGCTGCTGCTCTGAAACCTGTCATCTTTATCGCCTTTTTTCCTGCCACACCTTGAGTTTGACCGAATGCCCAATCTTCTAGAGTATCCAAAGCATCACTATCCTGTGATTCACCAGCTTGTTTGGAGGAGGCAGTGGTATGATTTGAGTCAGGATTCTGGCATGTCTGTGGGTGTAAGATGACTCACATGACTAACATGGGAGTGAGAAGTTATTAGTGTGTGAAGTCTCAGATTTCAAGGTTCTGTTGGGCAGTTAAAATATTAATAAAAAAATCTTGCCAAAACTGCTCATTTGTCAACTTTATTCTGTGCATCTGTTTTGTTTTATGGATATTCCCTGTCATCACTCAGCGTTCTCTGTGGGAGCCGCTGGGCGCTGAGCACTCCTAAAAAGCAGGCCAATGGCCACTTCTTTAGGTATCTAAATGGGAACTGCTGAGTGCTGAGCTAGAAAATCTGACCTCAGGCCTCCCTATAAATAATGCAGTGTTAATTGTACTTCAGTGTGTGTTATTCTGCACTTTCCCCTATCTGAATTTGTTTGAAATCCATTGAATTATGACATGGTACATACATAAATGAAATGATGGGTACACAGAATAGTTAGTTTTCAAACCATCCGTACTGGCAGGAGAAATTTTTTTAAATCAGATTTTTCATTTCCCAGGATGATGATCCGTTTTTAACTGCTCAGTAAAATGAGTTTTCAATAGGAGCTGCTCGGTTCTGAATGCTTCTGAAAACCTGGCCAATACATTTAGATGCCTAGATGGTAGTGTACTATTTTAAATATCTGCCGCCAATTATGTGTTCTGATCATCATGTCAAAATCTGGCCCCTGGTCTTAATGCAAGCCTGGGAATTGTGAACGCCATAGCTCTGCTTCTAGTTCTGTGAGTGACTCCTTCAGTAGCTTTGGGCAAGTCATCTTAGTCTACTTCTCCAGCTGTACATTGGAAATAGCAACATTTGTTTCTCTCCCTCACAGGACTGAATTAGTTAATGTTTATGAAGTGCTCTGTGAATAGCCAGTGCCCTGGAAATGCTAAATAATATTGTTTGTATGATCACAATGCCTTAAAATAATAGTTTAAAATGTTTATACAAAGAAAATCTCTGTGTGTCCAGACGGGACCATGAGTAAGTGTTTGGATTCTACTATTCCTCTTCCTACCCATCCCACTCCAGAATGAAAAGTTTCCAATGGTTATTGTCAGACTGTTCAATAAGCAACTTTTGGTGAGTTGGGTGTACATGACAGAACTTCCCAGCTATTTTCTAGCTCATCAGTTTCTAGTCTCCATTTTGTATTTTTTTGTATTTTTTTTCCAAAGCCTCATTTGGTTCTTTTGGCAGCCGCTCTGCTCTACTCTGCTTCTCTATTGATCTCCCTGCAGCTGTGCCTCTCCTGCCTTGGAGGCCTAAAGCAGCAAGAGGCAAAGCAGCTGGCAGAGGAATGATACAGGGCATCATGATGGCTGTAAGAAAAACAGACTTGCTAGATTACTCTACCAGGACTCTCGTATCCCATAGAGCAATTTTTTTAGCCTTTGCAAGTCAGTGTTGGTTTGGGTAAGTCTACCTAAGCTTTTCCTGTATGTATGGTTCCTACCTACCATAGTATCCCTGGGGAACAAAACTGTACAATACATATAGAATTGTACTGATGTGCTTCTAAAATAATGAGATTCTTAGGTTGAAATCACAGAATAGTAAATTCACTTATATCATATCACACATATCACACTTGGTGTGATTGTGGTACAGAAGCTGGCCCCAAACCGTGTTCCTTTACATGCTGTGATATTTTAAGCTTAACAATTTAAATATACATTTTAAAAAATAGAAATAGAAAAAGAAAGTACTATGAATTGTGCCTTAAAAGTGATGTAATAATAGGAAAGTTAAATGGGAGTGGAAACGTAAAACATCCTTTTCATAGTCCTTTATTTATACTGGTTTAATTAAACCCTGTAAATACAGCTGCATCTGTCTTCCAGTTAACTAAAATATGAACTTAAACTTCAGTGGAAAAAACATTATAATAAAGATGTCACATCGTACTGAAGCATTGCTAATAGCGAGGTAGTGATTTACAAGGTAAAGCTAATAGAGCTACACTTGAGGCTGTGATTCACAAATGAGGATGCTGGTATTGTGCCAGCTCTTTTCCAAGATCCAGCAGTATTCCCATCAGAAGCCATAAATGTCAAGATGCTGAGGAGGGTTACTTATATAAATAACCCTCCATCCAGGGATTTATCAAAAGGTATCTAATAGAGATTTTTCAGGTTAATCATTTTACCCGATTCTAGAAAATAACTTGAAGTGATTGTCATGCTCAGTATTCTGTGGTACATCTCATTCTAAAATCTGATTTTATTTGGGGTTATATAACAGAAGCATTGAGAAATTGCTGAATATTTATGTTAAGATTTATAGCTCATTGGTATTCAGAGATCTGTGTGTCCCACATAACTCCCTGATGGTAGTGTTTTAGACCCCTGGTTAATAATATGGCCCTGTAAGAATGTGATCATTCCTTGAGCCATCCCACACACCCGTAATCTTGGCAGCAGTGACACCGATCTGGTCAAACTCATTCAGACCAGTTCAAGATAAAACCTTGGCCCATCCAGACGGCAAAGCAACTGCTTTAAAAAATAGAATAGCTGGGTTTGCTTATATTTGAATGTGATTGGCATCAGCCACAAAGCCTGTATCCTGCGCTGCTACCACGAGCACCTGCATGTGCAACCTTTTTGTACTGTCAGTCAAATACCCGTTCCATTTCTATAGATTTCATTAAACGGGGAAAAAGGAAGAGCTACTTAGTCTTTACAGAGTATATTATTGATATGCTGATTAAGCATAACACAACTGATCATTAACTGCAATTCACATAAATTACAGCAGCACAGATGTGGGGGGTTGGGAAGATAAAAAAGCAAGTAACTTTTAATAATATACAATACAAATGTGATGGATAATTCATGCAGGACAAAAAGAGTAGAGTCCAAATCCCATTCTGCATATTCATGTGAGTGGTCATATTGGTTTCAGGGTGATTTTTTGCATAAATAAGGTGATTAGGATTTGGCCCTAGGTTGGTGTTCTTTGGTTTGGTAAAATTAATCTCAGAAACCTTCATGTACCCGCCTCAAGACATAATATGAATATAAAAGGTACTACATGTACTACAGTATCATTAGGGCATGGCCTAATCTTTAAATGTTACCATTAATGTTTTTTGGCTGTGAAAATGTATTTGTTTTCTCTATGGTTCACAGAAAAAAAAAGATAAAACCAGTTCATGTAATTTCTTTCTGTTACTAACCATAAAAAATAAACACTCCTTGCATATAAGGTTAATATGCCTTACCTATTTGTGGATACATTTGTCTTGAATGTAATCACAGTTAACAAATAATAGCCAAAATTTTCAAACTTCGGGTGCCTATTAAATCTATAGATAGCATTTATGATCCCTGACCCCTGCAGCTTCACGTTGACTTTACTGGGGGCTGTGGTTGCCAGGACCGGCTCTAGGCACTAGGAAAGCGAGCACGTTCTTGGGGCAGCACAATTTCAGGGGCGGCATTCTGGTCACCTTTTTTTGGGGGGGGGGGCTTGAGCAGTTGTGCTCTCAGAGCTTGGGGCAGCAAAAAACCTAGAGCCGGCCCTGGTGGTTGCTCAATACTGCTGAAATTCAGGGGACTTATTGAGGTCCCTAATTATAGATTAGGGGACTTACTATAAACACTTGAACATTTTGGCTTGTGTGCCCATTTATCCCTTGCCCTCACACTCATGGGCATTTGGAAGAGAGAACTTACAGATCCCAATTAGGGAGCCTGTGGCAGGGAGAGAAGAACAGCATTTCCCACTCCTGCAAAATTTGGGTTGCCCAACTAGGGCTAGATCTTGCATCATTACAGTCAGTGAGATCTTTTCCATTGACTTGAATAGGAGCAGGATCAACCCTTAATGAGAATGAGGAAAATGGCTTATTTCAGATTTTTCAAAAGGCTGAAAATAGTCTGTCATATTGGAATCTGGTCCCACATCCCTTTGTTCTGTGTCTTGCAGGAATTTATATGGACTGCCCCCGTCATTGTTATCTTGGCACACCTCACAATCTGTGATGTATTTATCTTCACAACACCCTGATGAGGGAGAGAAGGGCTAGTATCTCCATCTTACAGATGGGGAAATGAGACACAGAGAAGCTAACTGAGTTGCCAAGGTCACATTAGGAATCTATGGTGGAGCAGAGACTTGAACCCAGGTTTCCCAAGTCCTGGGCAAATGCCTTAACTTCAGGGAGGTTAAGGAATAAACTAACAGGCTCCCAACAGGAAAAATATTCAAAGACACAAATTCAGTGCTGGGCCCTTTATTCATGCTAGTAGTTCCCTTTTCTTCACTGACTTAGACCCATGAAGTCCCACTGAGGCCCTGATTCATGAAAGCCCTTGAGCATGTGCTTAACTCTACCCTTGTTCAGCATTGATTCTATCCACTGATTTCAGTGGGACTTTTTAAAACACATGCTTCAAATTAAGCACATGCTTAATCAAGTTTTGCTGAAGTTGGGCCAGAATAAGGAAGGTCTGTGTGTGCTTTTCCTGAGACCTTTTCCTTTTAAAAGGATGCTGTAAAAAGACTCCCTGCCCCCCTTTCCTCTTGGGAAAAAACAATATTTCCATCACACCAGAATGCTAACTTTGAAATGACAGCCCCCAGCTAAACTTGTTCTGTTTCCTGTCTTTAGCTGACATACTTGGCACGTGACACCATCTTCAATTTCTGGTCTTTTTCATGGGATTTTAGAGAGAGAGAGAGGACGAAGAAGAAGAATCTGTGTAAAATATGCCTTTGGTTGTCATTCCTGACTAGATGTGGAGGAAGGAGATCTTTGTGATTGTATTTGCCTTTAGCAAAAGAAGTCCTTGGTGGGTGGTTTGATCAATTGGTAAAAAGCCAATTGATCAAACAACCCGCAGGGAAAGGACATCCACCAAGATACATTTTTCTGCCAATACTGGCATCAAAGAAGCAGAGTACTCTAGCCACTGTGAGATCCTTGGTACCCAAGGGAGTTCTGAGAGCTTGGATACAGCATGGATCCAGATTGGGTCCTTGTCTTTGATAGCAGTCTCTCAGATGAAAAAGGACAAGCTTCATCTGCATTTTTATTTATTTATTTTCATATTGCAATGTAAATATTTTTATATTAATTATGAAAAAGCTATTGCAGAGATGGGTCATTTCACAGTAGATCAAGGATTGGGGGAGCAGGTGATTGTGTGAAAACCTTTAGAACTATCATATGATCCCACGGAGGAGATTAATTTTAATCTTCTAGGTCTAAGTTGCTAGGCATTTAAAGTTGACTGATACCTTGGTCTCAGATTTTTGGCCTTGGACAGGTAACTTATCCTCTCACTTTTCCCCCTGTGTACTTGTGTCAGGAGATAGTACTTACACAACTCAGCTGGGTGTTGTGTGCTTTTTTATGAAACATTAGTAAAGTACTTCAAAAATTAAATAACTAATCATGAATGCTAAATATTGCGTAAGACAAAAAATTAAAATAGAAAATATCTACTTTATTGTTAAATACTTAAGCCTACTTCAGAATGGAAACAGGATGTGTTTTACTGTCTAAAATAGTGTGTCTGCTTATTCTCTAGAGGTTATTGAGCTCTTATTAGAATTATGCATTTGTTTTTAGATTCTCAATGTTGTGCATGAATTCTGGTTTCCTAACAAGTTTATACGTTGTATACTGTCATTTTAGCTTTCAGTGCTTGTGGATGATATCTGAAATGCAGACAGAGTATTTTGACAACTGGTTGTCAGAAAATACCATCTGGGATTCTGTCTTTGTGAATCACACACTATAACTGTTCCTTCATATGCTGAATAGTTGATTGAGGGAAATCAACTTTTTTGACATATGTGTTATATGATTCTTGGTCACTTGGAAATGTGCTGTTTGGGATATATCTTAAATATAGCATTTTCACCTTTGGGCTGATCTGATTAAATTTGAGAGCAGTGTTACAATTCATACCCTACATATTTTTTCTTCATTTCCTTGAAACTATGTATAAATGTGTGTGTGAAGTCTCATTCCTTTGGATTGAAACTTCATTTTCAATATTAAGGCAGATTTTAGTGTTTCTCACCCTTAAAGTGAAGAATTTTTCTTTGTATTTCCATGAAGCTTTTAAAATTTCTCTCAGTATTTTAAACTAAAATGTCATTCATTTAAATTGTCACAGCCATGAGTCAGATTGTGAAGATGAAATTTTTGTGTCAGTGTTTTCTTCATTTTATTTAATGATAGCTGAAGTCAAACAGTCATGTCTGTACTGTAAACTCTTCCTCTTCAAGGCTACTATACTTGGGAGCTTTAACCGTAGGATATGCAATACAATTTTTTTAAAATTGTTTGAATTCTGATGTGTAAGCCTAATGGCAATATCACTCTTTATCAGATACATGTTCGCAGCTTCTGTTGAAGTGAATGGAAACCATGCACATACATTCAAGGATAGACTTCTTGTGTACATTAGTCAGATTTGATGCTTTTTGACCATTATATTAACTTCAGTTGCTAAGAACAGTTTTAAGAATAAAAAGTCCAAGCCAAGCTTTACAAGTTAGAAAACAATATCATCATCATTTTTAGCTGGAGCTGAATGAAAAAGAGGAGGTGGGGAAATAATTTGAAAACATTTTGACATTCGTATAGATTTGTGAATTATTTTTCCAGTGCTACTGAGTGAATATTAATGAAAAACCTCTCATTAAAATGTTTGAAAAACTGCCAAATTCATTATATAAACTATTGGACTGCTTAGTATATTCTATTCTTAATCTGTGTTCCTTTGATTATTAAACTGACTGATTTACAAATTCAGTCTGATTATAGGAATGGTTGTATCTTGCCACGTTTTTTGATAACTCTTTGTGGAGTAATAGAAAATTCATTTTTATTCCAATTCAAATTTGCTCTTTCCCACAGCAATGATCTCCTATTATTATTTTCCTTTTGGATATTAGCCTTTTAAGTTCATCACCACACTGCTTCAAATTATTTGCTGCATTTCTGTTTTAAAAAAAGAATATTACACAAACAAAAAAGCAGATAAGCATAGAGGAAGTGCAATCCTCTTATTTAGTTTTGGGGGAAAATATTGAAATTCCATCCTATTTCATTAGTTATGCAATCAATCATTCTGCTATTTGTATAATAGGTTGTTGCAGGTTGAGTATCATTTTTCTCTGGTTTCAAGAAACGCAAGTTTCAACTTCCATTCCAAGTCCTAAATAAAGCTTTTATTTGGAACTAGGATTGTACACATTCCAGAGTCCCATTTTTCCTTTGAACTTCAAAGTTTAGAAAGAGTATAATTTCCTTTGTGGGCAGGAATTTTATTTCTTTCAGTCTGTCAGGATACATTCAGACTATTTGTGGTAAGTTATCAGAAAAGAGATGACCACTGAACGTTTTTCTCTTTCTAAAGGAATGTTTTACCTTGACGTTTCTAATGTGTCCAGTTCTCTGTTGTGCAGAATTTTTTTGCATAAAATATAATAACTAAGTACTAAAGACAATTGGGAAACAAAAAGAAAAACATGGTGTGTCATATAGTGTCTTAAATGCAAAGAGTAGATCATATTTGTGACAGGACTACTCTGAGAAAGATTAGGGAAAAATAAATGTTTTCTAACAAGTTGAGCCAGAAAACTGATGGCTATAATTTCTACTAAAAATCCCTTGTAATTTTTTTTCTCTTGATAATGTTGCTGTTACTGCCTCATAACTTTTACCATCTAATTCGTTTGTCTGTGGCTAATTAATCTAATTTTCTAAAATGTCAATAATATCTTTAAAATTAAATATCTCTCCACAAAAAAGTAATCCAGTCACTTGTGAGTACTAGTTTGCATGTGTCGTAGCTGACTTGTGACAAAAATCAAAGATTACTTTCTAAAGGGACACTTGGAGGTAAAGGAATAAATGGAATAATTTACTATTGGAGGTGATGTACTGGCAAATAATGGAATTAATAAAACAGCCTTCTGGGCCTGAGCCAAGTAGGCATTATCTCTGCTTCTGTGTCCATCAGGCAATGCTCCTTGATAAGGACTCAATGACAATCCCCATTAACTATCTATTTGACAATGCAGCCTATCCCTTCTACCTTCACAGATACTATTTTCCTCCCTGTTGCAGTCCAGTTCTGCCTATTAATTGATGTGGACTTCTGTAAACACATTAACTTGTTTTACAAAATGCGGAACTGTAAAGTACATCCTGTACATGTAGGTAGTGTCATATTTTATAAATGCTCTGGAGTCAGATTGGCTGAGGACAAGGGAATAGCACTTTATTAACTGCAGGAGCAGTTAGGTCAGTCTGCTCGGGCTTCTGACAACATCTTGTTCAGTCTGGCAATATCTCATTTGCCCACTTCCTCATATAGTCTAATTTTGAAGCTGGCAAGTGAAGTATTTTTAGCTGAAGCCCCTCGGTGGGTTATCAGCATCAGGAATTGGAACCCTGGACTTCTGGATCAAAAACAGTGAGTCTCTCCGGCCTGAGCTTAAAGACTGAAATCTGATAGCTCAATAGCAGGCTCATCAACCTCTGTTGGCCAGCCTCCAGAGAAGACAAAGCCATGCTGTGTAAATGTGGATTATGATATTTTAGGAGTTCAGCTGCTTGTCCCCGACAATAGTTGCACTACTAGCAGAACCTCCTCCTCCCTTTCCTCTAGGCCTGGACCCAAAGGCTCTTCTGTGCCTCAGGTCACTTATACTGCTTCATCCTCTTGTTATCCCCAGCAGGCAGCCAAAGACATCCATCTCCACCGGTGTCAATCAGTTCAGCTGCTTGTCCCCGACAATAGTTGCACTACTAGCAGAACCTCCTCCTCCCTTTCCTCTAGGCCTGGACCCAAAGGCTCTTCTGTGCCTCAGGTCACTTATACTGCTTCATCCTCTTGTTATCCCCAGCAGGCAGCCAAAGACATCCATCTCCACCGGTGTCAATCAGTTCTTCCTCCTTTGCTTCTACTTTCCTCTCTGCCACCCTTCCCTCCCTCTGCTATACCCCTAGCAGTCCCTATCCTACCTAGCCTCACTGGAGGGTGGGATCTCTGTTTCCCGAGTCCTGTTTCTCATGCACTGTGCCACTCTGAAGCAGGGATTAAAAGTAGCAGTGGCTTGGGCTGAGTTCAGGAAATGTTCAGAATGGAATCTGAGCAGGTGACCACAAAGAAGTGAAGATATTCATCAGATATATTGGGAGGTAAGAAATGTCTTGTGAGTTTGTGGGGGGAGAGGTATGGTAAGCATGTGCAGATAAGGAACTTCATTAACAACAAAATCAGACATTTCATCTGGCTATTGGATTGGATAATAATCCGGCTATTGGATTGGATAATTTCATCCAATGGCCATTGAATAATTTCATCCAATAGCCATTTCATCTCACTATTGCATTGGATAATAATCTGGCTATTGGACTGGATAACAATTGGGATAGGATGCTTTTATTAGGAGTATTGCAGGGCTGATCTAGTCAACAGTCACTCCCATGCTACCATTACACTGTCTCATTTGCATAGATACTCCAATATTGTTGGCTTGATACTTACCCTTATGGTGTATACAGATACTTCCAGGTTTGTCTGGGTTTTTTTGAGGGAGGTGGAGGGAGCTGAGAGGGGGAAAAAGTTTAAAACATGTTTAGCTGGACATACCATTTCTCAAATATCAGCTTGCATTCATATTTCCGCTTTTCATCCCAAAGGATCCAAAGCACTCTACAAACCATATGTATTTGAAGCACTTGAGCCTCTTCTAAAATGCAGCTGCCTATGGGTAGCATGCTGCAGATATTGGAGGGCAGGGTGGGGAGGGGGGGAAACATTCAGAAACACTAAACAGATCAGTACAGGAAGTGAAAAAGAAGAATGCATCTAACTGCAAGGAAATATTAACATGAAAAAAGTGAAATAAGTTATAAATTTTGAATTTGGATGTTACCAGATTTCAGAGAACCTGCAGCCAGACCATTTTATATTGTGATCCCATCAGATTGCACCAGCTAAACATGGTTGATCTGAATCAATACTTGGTTGGGAGATGTTGATTGAACATTTGGGTGCTGCAGGAAGTTGTGTTGATGGTTTAGTAGGTGGCAATATTGTAGAAGTGTATCAAACCAGTCCTACAGGGTTTTTAATGTGCAGTGTCATGCTAGAGGAATATAGGTAAAACTCATCTAACCACGTTTGAGTGGACATGGTGGTATTCTTCACTTTTTGCCCTGAAGTTGGTTAGACTTGCCATGTTCTCTTAAGCAGCTGCTATGTTTTAGCCCCAGAGGCAGAGATGTATTGGGTCTGGGCGAAGTAATACTGATAAGTAGTTTACAGTATATTCCCAACTATCCAAATACGCTGGGGGGCACTGATTTTATTTGGATAATCAGGAGTTCATATGCTTGAGAATTCAGGAACCATTCAGCAGTGGGGTGGCCTCCCCTGCAGACCTCCCCTCCTCCTCTTTCTCCTCGCTGTGGGTCTCTGCTCTGCCTTGCCAGGACTGCACCCTCCCACACAACACCTTGCGCCTGCTGGGATCAGGTGTCACCAGCACTGCAGCAGAGCAGAGAGCCCCCTGCAGCCCCACTGTCATGGCCCCTGCTCCTTCCCGCTCATGACAGCAGGGCTCCAGAGGGCTCCCTGCCCTGCACAGGAGCCATTCAGCAGCAGGGTGTCTTCCAGGAGCCCATCCTCTCTGTACTGGCTGGGGGACTCTGCTCATGATCTGAACCTACTCGTCCTCATCCAAATCCTTTCTTTGTCCCTCAGCATGAGATATGTACTGCAGAGGAGTGATGCACAAACTTTTCCAGTCACGCGGCCCCCTTACTATTAATGGATCTGTCTGTGCCCCCCTCCATTACTGCGCAGTCAAGGCTTCCTCAGCAGTGGTGCTGTGGCTGGGAGCAGAACTGGGGATGGGGGAGGAACTGGGGCAAGAGGTGAAGCAGGACCTGGAGGTGTAGCTGGTCTGGGGACAGAACTGGGCTGGACGTGTGACACTCCCTCCCTGCCCCCTATGGGGGCTGGCTTGAGCCTGGAGGCAGAACAGGCCTGGGGGCTGAACGGGGTTTGGGGAGGAGTGAGGCTTGGGGCAGAGCGGAGCTGGATGTGTAGCGCTCCCTCCCTGCTCTCCAAGGGTCTGGCCCGGACCCTTCTGTGCACCTTCCTCCCCCGAACGTTTGCGCTCCACAGTTTGGGAACCCCTGCTTTAGAGGGCTTGTATCTCATGCTGGGATTTGGATAATATGAAGGTTGGATAATAGGGTTTCAAATAAATGGGATTACGCTGTGTATTTCAGTTTATGCTCAAAAGGCATCCTTTGGAATGAAAGGTGTTATACAAGTGCAGGTTATTTGTATTATTTATATTCACTGTTCTTAGTCTGTGACTGAACTACCATTAAGCACAAAGTGAGGTGCATGGTGAGGTCAAAGGCAGTATGCATGATGTGTAGATACTGTCTTACAACACACATAGCACAGTAATGAAATCTGTGAGTTTTGCTGTACTATGCTACATGAGATTTGGTCCTTTCATCAATATGTTAGTTTCCCTGCCTAATAGCCATTGATGCCACTCAGACTGGAGCTACATTTTCCAGCTGTTGAAAGAGTTGATTTTCATACACCCCAAAAAGGAAATAAAGAGATGCAGAATGATCATCAGCTGCCGGTTAGTCTGTGTACACACGTACTGACACACTACCCTACAGTGTGATTGGTGAGCTGAACGCACAACTCATTGGGCAAGTAGAGGCAGTTGATTCAATTCTTCCTCAAATGACTGAGAATGGATTTTATTTAGACTCCAAGGAAGAAGTTTGGAACAGCTCTGCATATGATCTTTGATTTTAAAACAAAATAATAAATTAAAACTAAAATAAACATTTTATGTACAGGACATACATGCTAATAGGATGAATGCATCAGATTTGTAGATTCCAAATATCAGTCACATTACATCTCATGTAGAAAAGGGAAATACTTATCTTTGCTGTTGAGGAATCTTTTCTTGTCCCTTAGCCATTCCTTTCTGCTATAATGCCAGTGTACAAGCTCTATAATAAAAATTAGCTTTTAACCAGCACTCCACCTGTGTTCAGGTCTGTCCAGGTTTAAGTGATGTGGTTTGAATTTTCAATAGTGACTTTGTGTGCCTTAATTTTTGAGACCTACTTATTTAATTGCTGCTAACAAATATTGGTGATTTTGGGAGTTCTGTAGCTGAGGCTACAATATTTAAATTAGAACCTATTTATCACTCACAATAATCTGAAATTACTCCTTGCTGCTGAAATTTCTCTTGTGTGGGTGACACAGATGATCTAGCCTGGTCTTGCTAGGTTTTGATGATGTGCCCATTACCATGTTAGCTTCCATGAGGGACTGACATGCAAAGAACCCCAGCTGGGGTTGCAGAAGGGATCCGAGAAGTGGGATGAATCTGGAGTGTAGTTGCTCTGGCATTGTCTCCTGATGAAAGTTTCAACACAGAAATTACCTTCAAGCAGCATTCACTTCCATTGTACCCCACCTGTAGTTGCTGTTACTCAACAATGCGGGGACTTGACCAATAGCAGTTTTGTTCCTGAAGGAGTGCAGATTTTATGGGAAAGAGGGGACAACAAAATACTATGGATCAGGCCTTCCTTGCAGAGGTTTTTACCTCACAGGTTTAAGGCTCCACTTCTCCTGAGCTCCTGGAAAATTAAGAACCTATGTCCCACACTCACTCTCTGCCCACAAAATCACCTTTTATCAGATGAGGCAATTGGCTAGAAACTGGAAAGTTTCCTAGACCCTTTTCCCCCTCCCATTAGTTTCTCCAATGTAGATGATGATCTAAGTCATGGTCTCTGCCCAAAAGTGTGGATGGGAGGGTTTCCTGAAGTGAAGGGTGTGGGTTTTTTATTTAAAAAAAATGGAACTAACTTTTGAATTGTGTGTTTGGAAAAATAAACCTATTTCTTGGTATAAAAAAGAGGACCACATGTATTTACATTTGACTTACGCAAATCAAAAACAGTTGAACGCTGAAATGTGGCAAGGCAATAGACTTCACTGAAGAGTATGTTCATGATGTTATTTGAATGAGAAATGTTAGAAATTAACAACCAAATTTGAGAGAACTGAATATTGGATACAGGGTACATGCAAGTGGAAGTTGAAACTAAGTTGTTGGGATACTCATATGGTTAAAAGAAGCTGGATTTGACACTAATTTAGGAGCTCAAATGCACAGAAATCCAGTGAGCATGCATTCTTTTCATTGCCTATTAACTGTAGTGTTAGGCCTGAACCAAAACCCCAATCTGAAAATCTTAAACTTTGCAGGGTTTGGGATGTCCCCAACATAAGCAGTCATTAAAACTCAAGACCTCTCATCCCTCAATGCCCCACATACCACCTGTCAACACCTTCAAGGATACCCAGACTCTGTCAGTCCTCTCCTGTTCTTGTAACCACGACAGCCACCCCAGCCCTTGCTCTTCCACAGCCTCTTTGCCTGGGGAGTATCCCTCACTCCTCCTGGCCCTCTCATGGTTCCTCTGAGTCTAGCTCTCCAAGCTCTAAAGATGTCAGTGGGTAAGATCCTCTGCTGTTCCCCTTCCTTCAGCCCTCTCCAGCCCTTGGCTTAGAGCCAGCAGGCATCTCTCTCTGCTGCTATTTTTGCCTTCAGATCCCTCCAGCCCTCTGGCCTTGGCTCTGACTTGGGGACGCCAGCCAGCAAACCCATCTTCCCACTCTCCTGCTTTTAGTCTTTTCCCAGGAACCACCTTCTCTTTCTTTGTGGGACCTTCTCCAGTACAGTCCCCTGTAGTTCTGTGTTTGGCAATTCTCACCTGTCTCTGACTGACTCAGGAAGCTCACTTTCCTTGTTCCTCCAGTCTGTGCTCTCCTAATTCACTGGGTGTCTCCGTGTCTCTGATTTTACCCATATCCTTTATCACCCCCAGGTGTGGCCCCACCCTCCTAATTGGCCATATGGCAACTCTTGCCCTGGAACTGGATCTACTTCATTCACTGGGGCATCCACTCCATCGCAAATGAAACCTACAGGACAATCAACATGGCTAAGCTCATGTTGCTGCTGAAACTTGAGCTTTTGCATTTCCTGATATTTTTGTGGCTCAGCTGTGAAACCTTACTGTTGCATTAATATTTGTGTTGCATTTATTGCTATTTATCCATGAAGGTAATTTAATTTCACTATGAAACCTGTAATAAATGCACAGACTGCAGAGCATTTG
The DNA here is from genome assembly GCF_009764565.3 of Dermochelys coriacea. NCBI lineage: Eukaryota > Metazoa > Chordata > Testudines > Dermochelyidae > Dermochelys > Dermochelys coriacea. The sequence continues at coordinate 190,989,689 of NC_050068.2, read as the reverse complement.
TGGAAATATGCTGTAGCCTGAAGGAATGTTTTGTGGAGGAGCTGATCTCTGCCCCTCCTGCTGGCACTGTAATTCAGTGGCATCCATTCAGGAGTAAATGATTTTCAAATGAGAACATTCTCTGACCATGAAAACATCTACAGGGGTGAACATTAGCAGAATTGATATCATCATATTGTTTGGATTGGGAGGGGCAGGGGGCAGAGAGAGGCAGCTCACAAAATGAACGTACAGCCCAGCTGCAAACCTCCCCATTACAACACTATCAGCTGGCATGGACCATCTGAATCTTTGTCCTGCATAATAGTCTATTATATGCAAAAAGAGCTCCTCACATAAACTGGTAACCCTGAGGGGGTGAGCTTACTTGAGATGTTACCATGATACAAATGTTACCGGCTATTAAAGAAATGAGGGTGTGTGGGAAGAGAGGACAATAAAGTAAGGCAACAATTTTGCACAGTTGTGTAATTACAATTGTCATCCTGATGTAGAAAAAGATAGGATAAAAATATTGTTTTCCCCTATAATTATAGCAGAGGGTAGAATGCAAGCCACCCCAATTATCTCTGTTTCTCAAATGTTGGCAGATTTATTTTAACTTTTTTCAATGTATGTTGATACATTGAAAGCTGGGAGAAATTTGGGGAGAAGAAAACATGGAAATAGAAAATGAATATGATGGGACTGCTATCCATGGGGCTTTTGAAGAAATACTAAGACTGTTTCTACATGAGGAGTGCTTTATCAGTATAGGAATACTACATAATTAAAGGTATGGAGTACCTCCTTGTGTGGATGCAGCTACATTGGCAAAACTGCACTTTATACTGGCGCAGGAAAATCACCCTCCATGAGAGAAACAAGCTGTACTGGTAAAAACATAGTTTTCCCAGTATAATTGCATCTGTGCTAGGGGCTTCTTCTGGCACAGCTACATCAGTGAGGAATTACACCTCTTCATGCTTCTGACCAACACTGCTGTGCCGGCAGCAGTCTGTGGTATAGATGTAGCCTGATAGGTACTTGTATCAACACTGAATCATGGAGCTTCAGCTGCTGTTTACGATCAGCGCCAGTGCAGTTTCTGGTTTTACTAGGCAGAGGGCAGCATTGAAACCATAGGGCTAAATCATATATTTGGTTAGAACAGTTAATAACACAGATGCACATAAATTGTTGAAATTTGTATGATTCACTGTATTTGAGCCTGGAACACTGGTGACTATGAGACCTGCATACAGACAATGAAGTCTCATGCGGCCGAGAGTCACTTTTCAATCCGAGCAGACTGAAAAATGGCAGGGATCTATTTTGAAGTTGTACAAGGAACAAAAGGGTTTGGTTATGATCAAATAGCATAATCTCTATTTTTAAAAATGAATATGAAGAATGGCAGGATCATGGAAGAGGGACCAGTGTGGTACATGATAATAGCTAAAAGTGTACTGCTGGGTTCTTTTTGAGTAGTTTGCATAGTAATATCATTGGGGAGCATCTGCCAATGTGTTTTATGTTGCATGTAACGTTTGTGTTTAATTGTGTCTGACATGTTTTGAAGTAAATTTTTAAAACCACATGTATCGTAGCTGGTGCATAAGAGGTATTTAAAAACATTGGTCAAATGTGATGTGTGTTTGTTTAACCTAGTTTAGTAGTTGAGTTGAAGGCATTGCAATGAATGAATGTAAACAAGTTTTGGCATGCCAAGTTGCAGGGCATTTTGTGTAGAAAGTCAGTTCATTTAGTGAATGGGGCCTGGTTTTCATCTGTCTAGTTATTCCTCATTTATAAGACCTGATTTTAGATATACAGGATCAGACTTTCCTTTTCAGTTCTTTTGTAAAACAGAGTAGTGGGCTTTTTCTTTTCTTTTTTTAAGCAAATTTTTATTCATCTCTTAACCTGTTTTAAATTCTCAAGGATAGTAAGATTTACCCAGCCAGCAATGACTTAGGAAACAGTCGTGCAACAACCTACCCATAATTTGTGAGCTTCCTGCAATCAGAAGAAGAAACAAATGTGGTCACTCTATTTAACTTGAGCTAGTCTCCTTTCTTGATGCGGGTAAATTTCCTCCTTGACCCAATAAAAGGAAATTTATAACAATAGAACACAATCTTACACAAACAGGAATATTATTCCCTTGACCAATGAACACCTTTGACCCAGTTCTTTGGCCACTTTGCATAGCACAAAAGGCCAAATCTTATTGACTTCACTGAGAGAATTCACTCACTAAAGACTGAGCACCAGGACACGACTTCCTCCAATAAAACCACTCGGAGGGGGTAAAAAGTAGCGAATTTTCCCTCTGCTGCTGTACTGTGGACTGTGTTTTCCCCCTGTGCAGAATAAGTTGTGGTTCTGTTCTCCAGCACCAGGAATACTGGAGGAAATGTGGGAGGTCAGGACCATCCTCAAAATTGCCCTGTACCTCATCCCTGCCTTTAGGATCCTAGTAATTCTCCCCATTCCAATGCAGCTTCAGTGAAGGCCTCACTTCACTGCAGCTCCCCTCAAAGTCCCTTTAAGGTGGGTTGTCAACTATGAAGGGGTGGGGTGTGTGCATATACTATACACACATCCACACTCCTATGTGGATTGATCTGAGTGTGAACACAATGACTGTTTTAGTGTTATATCCTGTCATAATTTTTATACCCCTCACATTGGCTTTAGGGGTATTGCCTATCTGGAGCAGTGGCACACAGCCTATGGTCCGTTGGCAGTACATCTGTTTGTTTTAAATTTTTAAAACATGAACATTGGCCTTAGCACATAAACCTTTGAAAAATCAACTGTGTTTGTGCACCTAAGGCTTTTTAAAAATTTTTTAAAAAAACTTTTTAAAAATCCCGCCCAATGTGGCTTTACACCAGGGTGATGAGCAGCCTAGAAACACCTCAAATATATAGGCACGGTAAGAGAGCTCACTTGAACAAATAGTTTATGAACATTGCATCAGAACAACAAAGTCAGCAACATCAGCTCTTACTGACAGAAAAAAATGAACTAGAAGCAAAACATTAGGGAAAAATAAAGGCAAAAGACACCATTGCTTCTAATTAGATGTGAGGTGAAAAGTAGAGAATTTTCAGTTCAGACAAGCATCAAAAATAATCAAATTTTTACTGTGGAGTTTTCTGTCAATACACTCCTTGCGACTAATGTAACACAGACGCTCCAGATTGTTGGGCAATTTGCACTGGTTTTTGCCCTAGGGCCTAGCAGAGAAGCTGCTGCTGGATCTCAGGTACAGTACTGGAGAAGATACTACTGACAACACTGAGATGGAAAACATGAACAGCAATTATCTAAACTGGGAGAAAAAGCTATAAATAGAAGAAATGGGAGCGAATTAAGCAAAATTACATTGAGTGACTCTCAAGGAAACTTTCCTGACTCTGATGCTTAATAGGATATAGAATATTTCTCAAGGGAGTGATGGTAGCTGCATTATTCAGGGCAAATAAAATAGACTGGACAAAGAAAGTATAATGTTAAATTACTTTGCCTTTCAACTAAGCTGTATTTACATTGGTGGAACGTGACCCATTGCAAAAAAAACATTCATGCACGCAGTAGGACAAGGATGGGCTGGATAACCAAATGGGGGTTTTTCATCTCTATTGTCTTGGTTCAGTAGTACTCATAACCTGGACTTTTTTGTAAATGTGACAAAAGTGAAATGAAAATAAAAAGTATTAAATTTCAACAGAGCACATTTTGGAATACGATGGGAAGTTGGAGTGAAATCCAAAGGGATAAAGTCATGGAGAGGAAATAAGTGCCCAGAGATAAGTTATTGGTCTCAAATGGCTGTAAATGCATTTGCTGTGAAAAGAGAGAATGAACACGGAAGTGTAATAAGCAATCAATGATGAGTGGAGTAAGCAACATATAAGATTACAGGATGGTTAACGACCATATAAAATTGATAGTAAAGGAAGTGTGCAAAAAGGTCAAAATAAAGAATAAGAAGGTATTAAATTACTTGAGGAAGAAGTGGTCAATGTAGGAAGTGGTGTAGCCTCTTAGAAGCAAATGGGATAATTTAATGACCATAAATATTGCTTAATTCAAAAGTGAGTTAACGATTTGCTTGAATGACCACAGTTCTTTGGCCAGGAAGATTACAGAAACATGTATACCTTTATAATGCATTTCCCCAGAGAAAAAAAGAAGTAGTGAAAACAAGATTGCATTGAAGTAACTGATCATGGACCAGTTCAATATTAATCAACTTGTTCACTGAGCACCATCCATCCTGTGCTCTGAAAGAAGTGGGGTTATTGCAGAAAAGATAGTAGATAATGTAATAAAAGTCTATCATAAATCTTGCGCAGCCGGGGACATAGTTAAGGCTTTGTAGTTGCAAAGGAGAAAAGTCAGCAAAAAAGTGGAAAAAATAGAGAGGTGGAAAAGAAAAATGACAAAAGACAGGACAGAGAAGAGTGAATAGTCAGTAAAGAGAGAGAGAGGTAAGAAGATGGTGGCCACTGTCAAGGGTACAGTGTGAAAGGGTGTGCATCTTCCAGTTGTACCCTATGGGAGAAAAGGTGAAGAACCACTGTAGTGAACACTTTCAAGCCTCCAGAAAACACACAGGTCCCATTATTTGCATATGTGTTTAAAGGCTGATCAGAGATTAGGAAGGAATAAACTTTGCCCATAGTTTGCTATGGCAGTAGTGTAGAATTAATGTGGCATCACACCCTTCTGCATGGAAAAGGTAGTGGCAAGTGGTTCTTTCCCCTAGATTTCACAGAGGGCTCTCCATGGGTCTGGAGATACACATACGAGGGTCTGAGTGAAGGGGCAGGAGTAGTGCATTGTTCCCCACTGGCCCTCCAGAAATTCCTCCAGAAATCTTAGTTAAATGCTTTTGTTGGGAAAAAAAAGAAGAAGTCTTTCTTACTAGCTCAAATTTCTAATTAAAGTTGTTGGGATTTTTAAAAAAAACCCATTAATTTAAAAAACATGCCATTTGTACCATTCCAGGTAAAATATGTGTCTGTGTTTTTACAGCTTCAGAAAATAAGGATTTGTTGTATCTGTAGGTAAAATTTGTTCCTCAATTGTTTGGGGGGAGTGGGGAATTGCTACCTATGTAGTATTCTAGCTACCGACTTTGGGGGTGCTTCCTTTGGTGCCTTTTATCTTCTGTGTTCTTATCCATGATTTTAAGAGGTATTTTAGCAGGTTAAATGAATGCAAAGAAGACATCCTGGTTTCAACTGTACAATATAAAAAATTACATACTAGATGCTTTTATTAATCTACATTTTTCTAAGCATAATAAAAGCTTCCCCTGCAGTTTTCCCTTACAAGGTTACTGATGCACACACATTTTATATTCTCTTGCTCTCTTTTGCATGATACTGATGTAGCTGAAACTATAGGCGCTTGATTTTTAAAGTCACATGCTGCTAATTCTGTTTGCATTTTTCAGTATATGAACATGTACACTTTCTTCCTGGCCCTTCAATAACGTATTTGTTATCTATAAGCTGTATAAATCGACAGTTTCCGCAAGTTTGCAATGAGTTTGTTTAATGAATTAATTTTTGGTGAGTTTGTCATATGATTTTACAACCCAACCGTTTTTTTTTTCCTATACTGAAGATGAAACTCAAAATAAAAGTAGTGAATTTTGTTCAGGTCCCTGCACTGCGTATGGCTTTATAAAGTGTCACAGGAGTTTACTATTCTAAAGACATACCCTGTGTCCCACTGTCAAATGTGTTGTCATGAGACCAAAATGAAAGCATGAGTCTCTGTCTTAGAAAGGTTAAAGCAGCCGTTTTAGTCTGTATTCGCAAAAAAGAAAAGGAGTACTTGTGGCACCTTTAGAGACTAACAAATTTATTTGAGCATACGCTTTCGTGAGCTTTCGGTTGCATCCGATGAAGTGAGCTGTAGCTCATGAAAGCTTACGCTCAAATAAATTTGTTAGTCTCTAAGGTGCCACAAGTACTCCTTTTCTTTTTTGTCTTAGAAAGAAAAACTTTGTGCTGTCTCTGTTTAAGAATGAGTATTTCAAGTTCTGGTGATAGATTTCTGAGGCTCAAAAGTTTTGTACAAAACTTTAGCTGTTTGCATTTCTCCATTCAAATCTCAAAGTAGCTGAGTTTTTCCTTTTTCCAGGATTTTTGTGAAAGGTTCAGCTCAGAGCCAGCACTTGGAACTTGATAATTTCAAGGATGTTGAAAAAAGAAAACCATAACATTCATGCTATACTTTTAAAAATGAAAAGTTTGTGGCCCTTTTCCTTGAGAAGATGGCTTTGAAAACTTCTTGTAAACTGATTAAAGGAACAAGCAGCTGCTCTCCACTTCTGCAGCATTTGGCTGGATGTGGGGAGTTCATGTCCTTCCCCTTCACGTACACCCCCAAACTTAACTGATTCATCTTACCTAATTGGTGTATCCCAAAAATGGTCTCACTGCCTTCCCAGAATCATCAGGCTGGTCCTGTGCATAATAAGATAACAATGGGAGCCACAGAACAGTTACACTTGGACAAAGAACGGAGGACAGTAAAACTTGCTTTGCAAACCTGCCCAAAATACTTTACCAGGCTCTGGTAGTTATGACTTCTTACAACTTCTGCCATATCATTAAAATGCAGAAGAAAAGAAAATTATGGGCACTAACTAATAATGGATGTTATCTATTGGACCAACTTCTGTTGGTGAGAGAGAGAAGCTTTTGAGCTACAAAGGGCTCTTCTTCAAATCTGGGTGTCAGAGCTGTGTGTGGCTCCAAAGCTTGTCTCTCTTACCAGCAGAAGTTGGACCAGCAAAAGATACTACCTCATCCACCTTGTGTCTCTAATAGCCTGGGACTGATGCAGCTGCAACTACACTACATACATTTTCTGAGATATACAGTAGTTGTGATAGGTGCAACATCAAGGGAACCCCTTTTCCAGGAGTGCTTTCTGCAGTGACTGCCTAGTCTCTTTTAACCTCGCCCAGTACACAGCTTTCTTTAAAAAAGAAATACTTATTTCTGGGGCTAGCCCTTGAAATTTGGCAGCCCTCAATAAGTCATTTTGTAATGGCAGCGGCATTCTTCTTCTCTTGCAGCAGCTAAGTGTCATGAGTTTTCCCTTTCTTACTGCTGAGGAGACAGCACATTCTTTCACTTTGTAATTCTACTGTAACTGCATTTACCTCTCTCCCCATCCCCTTCCCTGAGTTTAGTTTAGTTTAGTTTATCTGCTGCCCCAAATAACCTAACTGTAGTACTTTTGGGCAGCAGCTATATTATTGTCACAATCCACTGCTTGTAAGTGGACTTCTCGACCTTTTGTCACCACCTTGAGGGCAACTCCCACTTAGGGGTCAGACTGCTAGCTATCCCAGAACCCTCCATCTAAACTGCAGATTTACGCTGCAACCCCTCCTGCAATTCACTGTGATCACCTTAGCAAGTCTGAGTTTAATTCAGCACCTGCAGTTCTGTTGTCTCAGGGACAATGACATTGACAAAGTTAACCAGTCAGCTGTCATAAAGCAAAGGAGTATTTACTCAGCATACAAGCATTGGAGAAAACATATCTTGAAAACAATAAAGAGCTTGTATGCAAGTTTTAGGCCCCGCCTGTGCTACAGCGGCTTTTCTGTCCATGTGGGTAATCCATGTCCGTGAGAGGTGTTAGCTAGATTGATCGAATAATCCTTCCATCAACCTAACTGCGTCTACATCAGGAGTTAGGTCAATCAAACTACTGTGCCAAAGGCACAGAATTTTTCACACGCCTGAGTCATGTAGCTAGGTCAACCTAAGTTTGAGGTCTAGATCAGGAATTAGCTTACCAAGCAGTCATCCATTTTACACATGGAAATACTGATTGGACCCAAATACTTTCCCACCCTTTCCACAGTGACTGTGCCTCTTGGTCACAATGTCATGTCAGTTCTTCCATCGAATGACCTACTTCCCGATGTCAGGTTGCTCACTTTATATAGGTTTTCTTTTTTGTGGGGGGTGCGGGAAGCAGCAGCGGCGGGAGGGGTTGATTTTTTTTCCTTTGGTAGCTTTCTTCAACAATTCAAGCCTGTCTATGCAGTTTTCCCCAGGGGAGCAGACTCCTCCAGTCTTGCTACCTACCTGGGGATTTGGATTAATTCCAGTGATGTTAGTTCCTGCAGGAAAGTCCAGAATACAAACTCTAGCCCGTGCAGATATCTATCTATCTATCTCCTAGAGTTTGTATTCTGGAGTTTCCTACAGGACTATATCTGTATGGGATATATATATATATAACATTTATAAAGTTGATACAATAGTCTTTGGACATTTCAGGGTGGATCATTGGATGTAGCATTGGACTGGGACTCAGGATGCCTGGGTATCTCGCAACTGGCTTGCTATGTGAACTTTGGCAGGTCATGTCCCCTCCCCGTACTTCAGTTTCCCCATCTGTAAAATGAGGATAATGATGCTTACCTCCTTTTAAAGTGTTGAGACCTATGGATAAAAAAGCACTGCATTAGAGCTACATTATTAATATTATTATTTTATTTTATTTATTATTATTGCTATTTTGTGTTGTTTTATTATTTATTATGTGTTGCACATAAATTGAGTGTGTGTGTGTGTGGGGGGGGAATATGACAATCATACAATGCTCTTTAAAACATGGTTTAATCATTAATTATTTTCTTTCCTTATGAATAAGGGGGCTTAGGTCTAGGGACAAATAACATCATAAAATATATTACAATTTTTGCTAGCCACTTCAGTATCCTGTCCCTGACACAGCTATGTTCATTCTTCCCCCAGGTTTCTTTTTGTTGGAAGGGTTCCCTCTGTAGAATCCTTAATAATTTCTGACCTATTGAGGATTTATAAAGTCTAGTGGTGTAGGGTTGATAAGATGAGAGGGAAACTTTTCAATGGATATGATGTAAAAACTTTCTTTATCTGTTGGGTTAAACTGAACCCTGTCTCGGCAGCTGTTCAAAATACTTAGTGAATGTAAATTTGTCTGTTGTACTAATTTCTTCTCAAATCCTTATGTCAGTTCCCATTTTCTGGAGGCATCAAGTTCTACTTGGGTCCAGGTGTTTCCCCAGTCTGTTCAGTTTTCTTTCCACGTTATTCACTTTCCTTTAACAAGATTTGAAACCTGCTTTAAAGCGTGTCCTATTTTTCAGTCAGCTTGTATATTCAGTCAGGCAAAGATTTCTAATACTGCTTTCTGAGGCCTATTCTCATCCCATGCCTGCAGCACAGGGGCCCTGCCCATAGGAGAACCAGTGCACAGGTGTAGGATGGTGGGAGCCCAGGCAAATTGTATGTGCTACAGAGCCCCAGTTCTATGATAGGAAGCACTGAGGGAATTAAAAGAATGGATGGGGGTGGGTGTCATAGTCTTTTTCATCCTATCCAGGCTACCTTCCCTACTGAGTCTGCGGGAACAGCTGTGATGATTTGTGCGGCCTTTTGAGAGGTTGGTGTAGGAGGGTAGAGAAATATTCCTCTTCTACAGAGTTCCCTTACACCAAATATCTGTACGCATGCAGGATCTCACTTCAGGAATATGAGCAGATGAATAAAGTGATGGAATCCACTCCCCTGGAAGATGTGGTTTGAAGCTTTTATTCTTGAATTTTTGAGCTACTCTGATACAGATCTGGGCTGTTCTCCTATGAAGGAACAGTTTCCAAAGTTTGCTGTGAAAAATGTTTGGTAAATTAAGCAACCAGCTAGGGACCAGTTTATCCATGTGATCAAATGTATTGCCACTTAGTCCTCCATATATTTTGTTTTAAAGTTTCAAGCATGTATCACATTTTGATCAGTTTTACAGTTAGATATTAATTTGTATTGTTATGGAGGGAGTCCCAGATGGTGCTGTTACACACAGCCTTACACATTTTTTCTTAGAGCACTTGGAGCACTGTTCATTCGTTACAGAAATGCTTGGATTGTTTTGTGATGCAATTTTGTTTTGGGGGAGTTTTGGCAAGCAGTAAGGAAGTTTGCTTTCTGCTTTAATTATTTTAATTAGATTCAAACCTTGAGGCAGAACCAGGCATTGGTGTTTTGGCATCATTCTTAAAAGATGGGACTTCTCTCTCTCTCCTGGCATGGGAGCTGTTATCAATGAAGTGTAGTACAAGAGGGCAGTTGTGGATACCTATAGCATATAACATCCAAAATATAGCAAATACGTATTGATTTGAATTATAAGAGACTAAATAGTAATGCTTCTCACAATTCTAACATGCCTGTAATATGTTCTGGGAATCTATCTTATTTCATAGTACTAGTCAGTGCATGACTTTTTAAAAAGTATGTGTGCATATGAAAACAAACTTTTAAATATCTCCAAACAGATTAAAAATGCACACTTTTCATAGAAGTTGGTAGAGTAACAATTATTGGATAGACTACATTGCTTCACAATATACCAAATCGCTAAATATAATACAGAATGGATGAAGAGAAATGTGGCCAAGTTATAGAAAACAGCTTTTATTTTAGTGAAAATGAAAAAATGAAACTAATGCAGGAAAAGCAACTGTAGTAGAATTGAGGGTAATTCTGGTTACAAACCAGACTGTTATATTGATATTAAGTACTTCATGATTAATGGTACTACAATGAATACCAAATTAACTGAATAGTTATTGATCCTTTACTATAATGAGTTGACAATGTACAATATAATGTCTTCCCAAGTTTGAGTTGTTTCTCATCCTTAAAGTAAAGGAAACCTCTTTCAAGGAACATCTTTCATTTTTGTAAAAGAACAAAGCATGCAGCATGAAAAAAGAAAGGAGACCAAACCTTGCTTGCCTTACTCTCATGAACGGTCCTGTTTGATTACTATGGGACTTAGACCAGGGTATGGCAAGTAGGATTCGACGCAAGCTATTTACCTAATTTGACTTACGCTTTAAAATATTGTCTCTTTTACCATGCATTTTTCCTGTGTCTTTAGATGTGAAACCTTCCTATTCATAATTAAGAAGTTCAGCTTTTCGGTAAATTCTGACTTGGTGACCTTACTATTGATCTTATAGTGGATGTCAATCATTTCATGGTTTTAGAGACAATAACATCTGGTAACAAGAGAGAGGTCTTAAAGATGTATTATTTGCAGTTACATTTTCTTATGTAACAAGAACTGAACAGCTCACTTCTTATTTATTTGTTGTTTGATGCATTTATGTCTAGTGCTGTATGCTGAATCCAGGAATGTTTGGAGTATTCAGGCCTTTCAGTGCAAGAAATTACTGCATTAGTCTCCCTAGAAACAAAGATTTAGCTACAGAAAATGAAAAACAGATTCCAGAGGAGAGATGCACTGAACGGGTTTGTGATGATTATACAAACGACAGGGAATTTAGGAACTATGGTGGGTGCAGATGATATTCTGTGCTGCACCTAGAAGAGGTATAGCGCATAACACACAGCCCATGGGGTAGGGGCTCTATGGTAGTTTTAAGCTGCTCTTGCGATCCTGGACTGTTCCAGGGCTTGGAGAGTTGAGGCCCCAGCATAAATTAGAAACCTCTGTGGGCTTGACTAAGTTATAACAAGGCAGTTATATAGCTGTCTTCCACTGGGGGAATCCTCCTCCTCCTGTTCAGTCAGCAGGCTTTTAGGGCCTCTTTCTGCCACTTAGTCCTCCTATGTGATGATCTCACTCTGTGTGTGTCTGTAAATAAATATCACACATGGAGATTTTACATATAAAAATCTCTTCATGTGTGTGAGGTTAATAGCCATCTGACAAATGCCTTTATCATGTACCTGTGAACTCTTCACCTCCTCTATATTCACTGATCCACCTCCTTTCGGGCTATTTCTTTCATTCCAAAGGTCTGAGTAGTTTCAAGTAACTTAGAAAAATCATTTTGACACAGAAATGGGTTTTCCTCACCACAAATTGTGAAATTAAAGCAGCCAACATTTCCCTGGACCTAAGGCCCATGATGGGCTATATTCAATCCTGCATTAGTGTTCAGTTTAAACCATGAGATATTGCACATTAACACTGTAACATTTTTAAGCAGAGAAAAGCTGTTCTAGGTAGCTTTTGAAGGTTTTTATGGCTTCCTCTAAGCTCTTCATACTTGGCTTGAAAGAATGAATTCAGGGATCAGCCCCTTGCAATCTGATGCTGACCAAACTTTCGTGCCACACCAGGTGTCCTGTGTATGTCATATATATGCAACAGCTTACAGGGACTCCACCCACTTGTCTGTCTTTGAGGGGGCCGTCATCGTGTCCTCAAGCACTAGGCAGGAAACGTATCTATTCTGGGAGGATAACTCAGATGCATGTTTGTTGTGCAGGACTGACCCTTAAGAAGCTAAGCACATTAACTTGAGAGTGAAAAGATGAAGTGCTACATTCTGGAATGTCTGGTGCCTCCACCTGGGGAAAGGGCTCTATGGTCAGCCCTCTGTAGAGATAGAGGTGGTTAGGGACTATTTAGAAAAGCTGGACGTGCACAAGTCCATGGGGCCGGACGAATTGCGTCCGAGAGTGCTGAGGGAATTGGCGGCTGTGATTGCAGAGCCCTTGGCCATTATCTTTGAAAACTCGTGGCGAACGGGGGAAGTCCCGGATGACTGGAAAAAGGCTAATGTAGTGCCCATCTTTAAAAAAGGGAAGAAGGAGGATCCTGGGAACTACAGGCCGGTCAGCCTCACCTCAGTCCCTGGAAAAATCATGGAGCAGGTCCTCAAAGAATCAATCCTGAAGCACTTAGAGGAGAGGAAAGTGATCAGGAACAGTCAGCATGGATTCACCAAGGGAAGGTCATGCCTGACTAATCTAATCGCCTTTTATGATGAGATTACTGGTTCTGTGGATGAAGGGAAAGCAGTGGATGTATTGTTTCTTGACTTTAGCAAAGCTTTTGACACGGTCTCCCACAGCATTCTTGTCAGCAAGTTAAGGAAGTATGGGCTGGATGAATGCACTATAAGGTGGGTAGAAAGCTGGCTAGATTGTCGGGCTCAACGGGTAGTGATCAATGGCTCCATGTCTAGTTGGCAGCCGGTGTCAAGTGGAGTGCCCCAGGGGTCGGTCCTGGGGCCCGTTTTGTTCAATATCTTCATAAATGATCTGGAGGATGGTGTGGATTGCACTCTCAGCAAATTTGCGGATGATACTAAACTGGGAGGAGTGGTAGATACGCTGGAGGGGAGGGATAGGATACAGAAGGACCTAGACAAATTGGAAGATTGGGCCAAAAGAAATCTAATGAGGTTCAATAAGGATAAGTGCAGGGTCCTGCACTTAGGATGGAAGAATCCAATGCACCGCTACAGACTAGGGACCGAATGGCTCGGCAGCAGTTCTGCGGAAAAGGACCTAGGGGTGACAGTGAACGAGAAGCTGGATATGAGTCAGCAGTGTGCCCTTGTTGCCAAGAAGGCCAATGGCATTTTGGGATGTATAAGTAGGGGCATAGCGAGCAGATCGAGGGACGTGATCGTTCCCCTCTATTCGACACTGGTGAGGCCTCATCTGGAGTACTGTGTCCAGTTTTGGGCCCCACACTACAAGAAGGATGTGGATAAATTGGAAAGAGTACAGCGAAGGGCAACAAAAATGATTAGGGGTCTAGAGCACATGACTTACGAGGAGAGGCTGAGGGAGCTGGGATTGTTTAGTCTGCAGAAGAGAAGAATGAGGGGGGATTTGATAGCTGCTTTCAACTACCTGAAAGGGGGTTTCAAAGAGGATGGCTCTAGACTGTTCTCAATGGTAGCAGATGACAGAACGAGGAGTAATGGTCTCAAGTTGCAATGGGGGAGGTTTAGATTGGATATTAGGAAAAACTTTTTCACTAAGAGGGTGGTGAAACACTGGAATGCGTTACCTAGGGAGGTGGTAGAATCTCCTTCCTTAGAGGTTTTTAAGGTCAGGCTTGACAAAGCCCTGGCTAGGATGATTTAACTGGGACTTGGTCCTGCTTTGAGCAGGGGGTTGGACTAGATGACCTTCTGGGGTCCCTTCCAACCCTGATATTCTATGATTCTATGAAATAGACTCCACACCCATAAACTTTACAGAGAACCCCATTATAACCTTAATGGGACTACAACAGTTACAATGGGACTACTCACATGAGTAAAGTTAGGTAGGTGCAGAATCCTTAAAGGGATCAATAAACACCTTGACAGTGGTAACCCAGGAGATGTGCATTCAGCACTAAATAACTGTATTTAAGAATGGTAGGAACACTGACAAATAGAAAATTGCCTAGTTTTCCTAGGGGAAAAAAGCCTAGTTTTGAAATTCTAGATGCCTAAAATTAGGTAGTTAAAAAAGCCATATTTTCAAAATGACTTCAGCTGGAGATTCAGGTGCTCAGTATCTGAAAATCATAGCAACTTACTTTCAAGAGCTAAGTATGGCTTTAGGAGCCTGACTTTTTAGGCACCCAGGTTTGGTTAAATTCAAATTAAAAATGTTAATAAATAGGATACACTAAATATGTTTATGTCAAAAAAGCTGCAGTTGATTATTACTGAACAATTACATGTCCATTAACTGATAGTGATATGCGATACATAATATTTGTTTGATGGCTGTAATTGTTAAGTGTTTCATTATGCTAAAGAATGATGCTGATGTGGATCCTGATCCTACCAGGTGTTGGCACTCAGAACCTGACTGCAAAAAGAAAAAGAGTACTTGTGGCACCTTAGAGACTAACAAATATTTTTGAGCATAAGCTTTCGTGAGCTACAGCTCACTTCATCGGATGCATTCAGTGGAAAATGAACCTGATTGGGCATTTTGTGCACTCATAGTGTTGTGGCCTTCAAATAAATCCATTTTTAATTTGAAAGTCATGAGGAAAGAATGCACCCACTGACAGACAAGTAATTTGCGATGAGTCTTTCCAAGACTGAAGAATAGTTTCAATCAAGATGTCTGAGGGCTTTTTATGCTTTAGTTAATCTTTTCTGTAATGCCAGTTGATTTAAATATTAATAAGGAAACTCACAGGGTATAATTCTGATCTCACACTGCTTTTATTCTGGTGTAATTCCAGTAACTTCAGTGAAGTTACTCTTGCTATACACAAGACCATCGGTGTGACCATCAGAATATGGCAGTGGTTCCCAAACTGGGGTTCGTGAACCCCTGGGGGTTCTCAAAATGTTACAGGGGGTTCTCAGGAAAAAATTCCCTAGTGGCGGACAGAGCTGTCCCTAGCGTCCCCGGGCAGCACAGGGCCAGCAGCCCGGAGCCTCTGGACTTCCAAGAACTAAGCAGATCAAAGCAAGCATATCTATCCCACTGAACAGATTTAAACTTCAAGACTCCTTATAAGAAACGGAAAAGGAGGTAGATATTTTTTGCTGTTTTTAAAATTAAATAGGCAGCTAGTATTGTTTTTAAAATTATTATGAAGAACAAGTTTAAGCTTTGTTGTAACGTGCATTGGTTCCCTGGACTGCTCAAGACCTGAATGCTTGTGTAGGAGGAACTCTTTGAGTTGGCTTCTTAAATCCCTTCATGCTGTTTCACATCTGATATTCCTTCATGAAACATAGGAGCCTTGTTTTATAACAGGCTTATTCAAAGTGAAACATGCTACGAAAGTGAGCTCTTGGAAGAGTGTTGCCGTTTTCATAATGTAATAAAAATATTGTAATGATAAATAATAATTAATAATGCATAGTATGTAATCATGTCATAAAACAAATGTTATATTTCCAAGATCACTGCTTTTATAATTTATACTCAGGTAAAGGAGAAAATCTCTGGAAATACTCATTTTTAGGAGGGGGTTCGCGAGACTTGACATTTTAGTGAAAGGGGTTCACAGGTTGTTAAAGTTTGGGAGCCACTGGAATATGAGCTAATAATAATTTTATCTAACTTCCTTGTATTTATTACAGTGTTTTCCCCACAAAAAAAGTAAATGGGCAATGGTGATATCAGATGTTTTGATATATTAGATATTAAATATTTTATATATTAGATTATTATTAATCAACATAAACTTTTCTTATAATTAATTACAAGTAGGCAGTTGAATCAGAAAAAAATAATTCATAGTCGATTTTATATAATTTTGGTTGTTAGGGAAAGCACTTCCTTTGTATCGGTGTTTTAGAGGTTATGTTTATTTGAACATCTAGGAATCTTCCATTTATAAAAAGCACAAACACACAAGTAATTAAAATGAAAAATTGGTGAATATTTTTAGACTAAAATGAGTGGTGTATGTTATTCAGTGATGGATATGAAAAAGAGAGGATTTGTTTATCACAAAGCCTTTGTGTGTTTTTTCTATTGTGTGTTTTTTGCAAAAAGGAACCAAAGTGCCAGTCTGAGGCTGGCCGAAAAACTGGCATCAAACCAAAAATTTTATTTTGTGGACTACAAAGGACATTTTTAAGGAGAAGCTGTTAGCTGCTGTTTTTTTATTGGTGATTTCTAGCTGTTGAGGTAGTAGAAAATAAAATGAACTAATGCAAACATTAAAAAGACCAAAAAGCTCCCACCTTCCTTCTGAGCTCTAAACTTTTGGAGACGCACCCTTCTCAGTGTTACCAATAAATAGGGTTGCAAAAATGCAGTGGTTATTGGCATATCAGCGATGATGGTTTCTGCATCTCCTACCATTGCACTTTGGACTCCTTAGGTTTGATTTTCAGAGCTGCTGAGCATCTGCTGCGCCTGTTGACTTGGTTTGGAGTGGTTGGTGCTCCATTCTTCTGGAAATCTCATCTACCATATCAAACTGTGTGTACAGGACTGCCTTAAAAAAGGGAGGTGTGTGTATGTAAACAATAGGTAAGGTGCCAATAGATGGTACTTAATAATAAGAAGCATTTTTTCTGGACTTCCTTGGATCAGCATTGCACCTGTTTAAAAAGTCAACCAAAATTGTAGGACACTTCTGGAAATGTTGACTTAGTGCTTAGAGCAGGAGATTGTGAATCAGAATTCTTGAGTCATAAGACTCCCGTACTTCACTTTACCAATCTGTAAAATGGGAATGATATCTGCCTCCCAGGAATGTTGCAATGCCTAATTAATGGAGGTGATTGAACATCAGAATTTCCATCTCAAGAGCAATTTCACTATTTTGAAATGTGTTTCAATCCCAAATTGGGATGAAAAGTCCAAGTGTTTGAAGTTTTCATGGAATGACAAGTTCAGAAAAAATTCAGTTTGGGAAGTGTTTCATTTAGATGTGTTCAATTGAAACAAGATGTTTTAGCATTCCCAAAACATTTTGTTTCTGTTTGTCAAACTGAATCGAAATGTTTTGCTCCAGCATGGTTCAACATTAAATCTGTGCCCCTTTTGGCTGCTCGTGGAAGTTACAGTTTGTGTACCTCATGCCCCCATTCTCCTGTGTGGACTGGTCTCCCGGACAGACTGTGTTTATATAGATTTAAAATTAATTATACAGATGCCTATCCAAGGCTCTAGGCACCCTAGTATATCACTGATAAAACTCCACAGCCACTTACCCACCCAGCCGTCTACAGAAACTCCTTTCTACCTCTTCGTCATTGTGCAAAACATACCCTCTTCCCTCTTTTGCCATGTGCTCAGAAGATCACCAGATTTGGACTCCCTTGATGGATTGTGGTCATATGATTCCCATGATGTACCACAGCAGTTCAGTCAGACTGGGCGCTTAGGTGCATCTTGGGAGATGTTGTCCAGCCATGTGTCCTGATTCATAAAGGGAAATGGGAGCACAGGGAATCAAACTACAGCACCCATGAGGCACTATGGCACCCTCAGTTGGAAACAGATTAATGTTGAACTGACCAGAAGCTAAACATTTCAGTTTGGTTTGACAAACTGAAGTGTTTCAATTCAGTCTGATTTTTACCAATAGAAAATTGATTTTTTTTTGGAAAAATTGAAATTTTCAGGCATAAAGTTTTTATTTTGTAGGAATTGCATTTTCTGACAGAAAGTGACTATTCAACTCTATTATTTGATGCTTGATTCCAAGCATTTTGGGATCTTCAGATGAGGCACAATGTTTGTCTTTCACTTATAATTTGAGTGTGTGTGTGAATATATCTGTATTTATCAGTCATCACAAATGATCCAGTCAACAGGTTTTTGATATCCAACATTACGTTTAAATACATTTTGACATATAAATATATGTCTCCCTTCATGGCCATTACGGAACTTTACATTGCCGAGCATATAATTTTTTTTTTAAAAAAGAGAGATAGGAAAGGGGGCATCCTTAATATTGTGTATGTCTAATAAATTAAGGTCTTTTTGAGACTTAACAAGTAAACATATTTACTTGTCATTTTTGCCAGTCTTGTGACCAATATGCTTGTTGAATGTAAGGTGTGGGAAATGTATTAAATTAAACTCTGTTGAATATTTTGTAAAATAGAAGGGATGATATTCTAGCTATATCAAAAAGTTTTTATATAATTTTTGGTAGGTGATAGTGTATGAGGGATTCTTTAACAGTCAATAGGTAAATGAATTGCAAAGTTAAATTCGGATTATGGGAAGGCTGAGAGGATAGAGGAGATGGAGGAGCACAGAATGTTCATCGAGGCTATTGCTCCAAAAACAAAGAAGAGTTACTCTGTTGTGGAGCTGTGTACTTAAAGTAAAACAGAGCTGGATAGGAAAATAGAAGGAATTGACCAAAAATTAGAGGGTCAGGAGCTGACAAGATTTGCCTTTGATAAACATAGGAGGTTACCACTGTGTCTCCAGATATTTTCTGATTTCCTGTATTTACTATAGGAAAGATCTTGAATAGTGAGATAAACTTAGCTACTGAAGGTGATTTTTAAGGCAAATTGTTACTGGTGACCCCTGTAAATAGATGCTACATTCCAATGTGTGAGAGGTCAGGGTTGTAGCAAGAGAACTAAATTACAGGGGGTTGTAACACAGTGTGAAGTAAAACAGCTTTCTTCCAGCTTTCTTGTAGGTCCCCCCCTGCCATTTCAGCCACACCCTTCCACCCTTTGGCACACAAATTACACCCATGTAAATGCATGTAATTTATGCCACATTAACCACATCTTCAAATTTGGTCCAGATTGTGGAATAAATGCCTAGTGCCTTACTCACACCATAGAATACTGTTGGTATGCTTGTGAAAATGAGATCAGCAAAGTTTGGCCTTCACATTTAAGGTTTTTCTATATGTTTTGGTTTATTTAATGCAGATGTTTTCTTGTAAATAATTTAATGATGTTACATTAAATAGACATCAAAGACATGCTTCTCACCCATGTCTCAGTATTGTCAGTAGCAAAATCATACATAATGAGACATGGGTGAGAAGCATCCAGTATCTTTAGTGTCCCAATGGTTAAAGGACTGAGTTTATGTATTCCAGTGTCAATTCATATGGCTTTTGGTGATATTTAAAATGATTCGGTTTATATTTGACCGGACAAATAATAGAACTTGTTTTATAAATATATTTTGCAGAGAGCATGCATGAACAAAGTCCAAGAGGAAAATATTTTGCTTTTTTGATAACTATAGCACAAAAAGGGAGCACACAGTGTACAAAAAGACATGCTGTGATATTGGAAAAGAACAGGGAGGTAAGAAGGAGTATTGGGTAGAGGACCCCTGTTATGGGAAGATAAAGGAGTTCATTATTTGTTACCCTTTCTGTTAAAACCAGAAATATTTATTCTGCTGTAAGTATAAGAAGTGTGCTTGATAGTATAGAAAAACAAGGCAACCATACGAGGAAAAGAGACTCTTGTGGGACACTTGAATATTGTAAAATTTTTTTTTCAATGGATCAGCACCAAGGTTGTTTTGTGCAGCTGTCTCTGTAAATGTGATACATAACCAGACAATTCCAGCTGTGTCATTTTATAGTGTGTCGGCTGTGCATGGTACTTCAAGAGAAAAGAAGTGAAGACACACAATGCGGTTCTTTGCTTATCTTTGCAACTCACTCTTTTCTGAGCTTTCAAAGAAAAGAACATTAGGGGGTGAAAAGATTTAAAGTGGTGTGAGGCTGGGATAGTCTGACCTTTCAGACCCCAGGGACAGGACCCAGGCATCCAAAATATCAATGGAAACTAAGCACACTATTCCTGTGTTTACTGTAAGGATGTATTCACACCCAGTGTAGGCAAGAAGTAGTTAGGACTTCATCATGCTGTCATTAACTTATATGAATATCTATAACTTGCTGGACGTCTATGGTTGGGGGATGGACATTCTTGGAGACAAACTGAAAAGTCCACCATAAAGTACTGTTGCCAAAAGAACTAGGGGAAACTCGACTTCATTCTAGACTGTTTTGTTGGTTTCCACAGTTTGCTTGCAGAGAAAACAGTTCCTGGCTCGTGACCCTAAGAAAAGTGATTGTAGTATTGTTGTTTGTTAAACTCAAACATATGTATTCCCCAAGGTGGGATATCTTTTTGAACTAAACCCAATATGACTGGTGTCTGTTCCCTGGAAGGAAAGCTGGTACTCTTACACTATTTCTTCAATTGTTTCTTATTTATGAACCTTCCAGATGGGAGCCAAGTGCCATAAACGTGCGCCACATGAGGAAGCGAAACAACCCTGATTGAACCACAGAAGTGAAAGGTGGAGAAGGCCTTTTAGGTCATCTAGGCTATCTCCCTGACCAGCAGGATTGGTTCCCATAGTTCATTTTTGAGTGTTTCATTCAGTCTAATTTTAAAATCCAAACTAATCCAGTGGGGCTTCCAGCACATCCTTTATCTCACTGCCTGGAAGTATTTGCTGATGGTCAGTCTGTTACATCTTAGCTTTTTAAATTTTTCCCAAGAAGTCTTTTTTTTTAACTTTACCCCGTGTGTACTACTTTATATAATTCCCCTGTTGTTTATACTCTTCAAATGTTAGACCATCGTCATGTGCTCACTTTCTTCCTGCTTGGGCAAGTATACATATCTAGCTCTTTCTAATCTTCCCTCCTAAATCAATCCCTCAAGTCCTCTGATCATTTTTGCTGTTTTTTCTCTGAACTCTCTTCAGTTGTCAATATCTTTCCGATAAAAGTATCCAGAATTGAATGAAGTTCTCCATATGCAATCTTCTCCCACTGTCTGGAGGAGGTTAAAGATGTTAGCTATATTTAAAAAGAATACGTGAAACAAGTATCTGTGACAGAGGCAATGGGTTATTTAATAATTACTTCAATGGAACTGCTCATGTGAATAAAATTAATTGTATGTAGAAGTGTTTGCAGGGTCAGGGCCTTAGTTCTTATTTTTTAATAAGCTGAAGTTGAAAAACTGCAATTATTTGTGTGTGAGACTTTTACATATAATTCAAATGCAAAAGGAACAAGATAAAATAGAAATATGAAAAGACAAGGAAACATTGTTTATACAGTATCATAAGTATAGGGGCTGCTCTTTATCTTTTGAGAGAGGGAAGATATCTGGCATTCATATTTTGATACCACCAGAGGTCAGGATTCCTGATACAGTGGAGAGCCATCAACAAGAGCTCTCCCAATTTAATCTTTGACATCTTGGTGTTGCTGGTTCCAGCCTACTTGAATCAGAGCACAACAGGGTAGTGCCCAGCACTTTTGTCTTTTCAGAAATATTTTAAATTAATGTGAATTCAGATATGAACTCTGCAGTCATTCAAATGGGATTTTTGTATAGAAAGCATATTACACCCGATTAAAATTTATATAATCAACTTCACCATGAGCACTACTCCCATTTTTCACTGGAATTTGAAGTTCTTTCATTTTATGGAACTTGCATGTCTCCCTCTGTACTTATTTCTGCCTGATTCAGGTCAAGCTACGGCAAAGTTGTAGACCAATTTAAATCTTGTTTTGTTTGTTTGTTTTTGTTAAATTTACTCATGCAAACTCAAATGAGTCAAGTGTGCTGATCTTCCAATTCCATTCCAGAACTTAATTTACATTCATTTGATTCCTATAATATATGTGACTTAGATTCTGCGTCTTTGTAACTTTTATGTATGATTGTGTGGGAAAATCTGATTACCACCTCATCTTTTTTTAAGAATGCAAGCAATTTCACTAGTTCCTTTACATTGTTTAATTTTTTAAACTTTGCATTTGTCTTAAGGATTCTAAAAGTAGTCTGTTAGGTCTTGCCCCTTTTTCTTGGAGTCATCTTTGAATGCGGCATCTGGAGCATTGATTGTCCCAGACAGTTTTGATGATTGTATATCCATATCAGAAGAGCAGAATTCTTTGTTTTTCTTGTGTAGGTAATGTATTTGTTTAATACGTGTCAATGATCTCGGCTACTGTGGCTTATTCTTAGTTATCTAGAAATAAAATTTAACTAACGGTAAAACTTCATGTTGTTTGTGCCATCTGGAATAGCCTTCATGTGTCTCTCTGGGAGTTACCAACATGCTATCTATTTTCAATTTTTGTGTTTAAAAGATAATCCATCTCTTGTCTTGTCAGTCTCAATGTTTTATTTTCCCAGCCATTATTTTTATTTTATATGAGTAATGTCATTATTTAACTTGGTACACTAAGATGCAGTTCATGATACACTTAGCAACATATGGCCCTGTTCCCGGAAACCCTTCCGCACCTAAATAACTCTACACATGTGAGTCCCTTTGAAGTTCCCATGACTGCTCATGTGTCAAGTTATACCTATCTTAAAGTTTGCAGGACTAGGTCAATTGTATTTTATGAATTCATTTTTTTAAAATCATGATTAGTCTCATAATGCTCTCTTTCTCTCTAATAACAGGCTTCAGAGTAGCAGCCGTGTTAGTCTGTATTCACAAAAAAGAAAAGGAGTACTTGTGGCACCTTAGAGACTAACAAATTTATTTGAGCATAAGCTTTCGTGAGCTATAGCTCACTTCATCGGATGCTTCCGAAGTGAGCTGTAGCTTACGAAAGCTTATGCTCAAATAAATTTGTTAGTCTCTAAGGTGCCACAAGTACTCCTTTTCTTTTTTTCTCTCTAATAGGATATATAGCTAAATATAGGGAGAGTTCACTTTGTTCTCAATAGGAAGATCTGAATGTAAAAGACAAAGTGATAGGAAAAGTAAAACCAAGTTTAGGTTTAGGCATTGGAATTCACCTTGAGGTTGTGGAGAAGTATTTGTCCATTGCTGAGAACCTTGCTTGACAGCTGAAGAGGGATGGAATTCCCACAGTTAGGTCACACATACTGACCATTGCTCTGAAGGTTCATCATATTAGTGAATTTGTTGGGGGGTTGCAAAATATAAAGGTCTTAAAAGAAAACCAAAAAATAAACAAAACCTACCCATCCTTATTGGCATTTCATTAGAAATGTTTAAAGCACCAGAAATCCACTAAGAGAAGGGCTAAAGGTTGGCAATGAATTAAAAAAAAATCTTGAACTCATTTAAAAGCTGCAATTAACATGGATCACAGGTGGCAAGTAAAAGTTTTAATGATAGACTGGCCCCGGCCTTGAGGTAAATTATGCATAATTATTCATAACTGCTATTTTTGGCTTGCCTGCATTTGTCCTAGACCTTTGCCTGAGGAAACAATTTGAAATAATTAGTGTGCTAGTGCATTGACAATGATGAATGAATCAAATGCATCTGGTGCCAAACATGGATCTTGATAAGAAGCAGATAACTTTGGGAACTGTGGAATTTTTGTTTTTAAATCTTTGGGACTGGAAACAGTTTGTTCTTTTTATTAGGCTGACATGTTCAAGGTAGACCTCTATCGGTAAATGCTCCATGATCAAAGCAATATCAGAAATTTTAGCATTGCAGCCACAAAAGTTGCATTATATGGATAGTGTGTCTGCAAATATTCAGTGCAAAGGAGCTTAAGGGAATGTTAAGATTGAGAAATCAAACACACACAGCAGGAAATGCAAAAGTTTAAGTTTTTGCATCATTATTAACTCTACTACATTGCCTATCTTGAATGTTCTGTGGTGTAAGTTTAACTGTACACATGGAATAATATGAATTTACATATGGAACAATAAAGATGGGAACAGAAAAGATTATATTCTGACATATGCATTGTGACCAAGTTTATAGCACTCTAGGAACCTTATTTTTTTTCCTGGCTTGCATGCTCAATTTCTCATCCTTTCTATTTACTTTGCATACATTTAAAAACCCGAATCAAATTTGCCTTTTTTTTAATTGAGAAGTTAAGTTAAAAAAAAGAGGGGAAACATTTCATCTTGGTAAATAATCTCTCTAGGTGTATGTTCTGCCTGTAAAGCAGCTCCTGAGTCTCCCATGGGGCGAGGAAGAAGTCAGTTCCTGTGCATGGCCAGAATAAGTTGAATAGAGCACTGGAGAATAGGGAACTGTGCTGCATATAACTTACTTTGAAACCAATATGGCTGCATCATGGTTGAGGTTCTTATGCCAGAAATATGAATTATACAATTGGGAAAAAATCTCCACAATGGGGGAACTGAGCTGTTTTCCCACTTTCAGCTTTGGCTATATTAACTAAGGCTATTATGGCTATTTTGTGACCATTTACATTTTCCTGTGGGTCAACTTTTTTAAAAAGCAACCTCTTGGTGGAACTCATTCACTGCATTTGTTCTTCCTTTGCAATCCAAACTTCATTTGATTTAGTCTTTTTAATATTAGTTTAAACTTGCAAAAGATGAAATAGAGTCAGTACACAAGCTGTCATGTATAATACTTTGCATTTATCTAGTAGTTAGAATACTGAAGTCTCCCCCAAAACTTCCCAAGTTACCGAATGGACACGCTATGCAATTCTACTGTATTGCAGGTGATTCTGAGGTAGAAGGTGACAGCCAATCAACACATTAGGATAATGGACAGAAAAGAAAATTTTGACCACACATATCAGGGCAAAACCCTATTCCTAAGAAAAGCGCCATTATGATGTGGTCTTTAACTAAATACTTTTCCATTGGAACCTGTCCTAGGCAGGCCTGAGCCAAAACCCTCTGAAGTCTGTAGGAGTTTTTCATCTGATCTCAATTTGTTTTCTCAGTTCATTTGATCAGGCCCTTGGTGTATTACATGGATTGTGAACGAGCCAAGAGGATCCTGTGATGAAGGCTAGATCTGCAGAAGCCATAATTTTACCAGTACAGGGGTTTTATGTCTGAGTATGAAGCCAAATATTGAGCAGCTACCTCATAGCTTAAGCACTATCCAGCATGCAGTGAATGAGGCAGGGATTCTAGGGGGGGAAATGTAATATTATTTGACTGAATCATAATGTATATGCCCGAGGGGACAGAGTTAAGTTTGCATGCCCCTAAGATCTTACAGTTGATCGACATCCCCAAAGAATCTGGGGGGTATAAATGGAGTGGTCCTTCATTGGCTCCATTATTTTCTTTTGAGGATCCAGTGGATAACAATAGGTGCTGTAGATGGGAGAAATGAGAGGATGTTCAGCACAAGGTTCACAACTCTGGGATTTATCTTCCCTTTTGGTTCTACAGAGCCTGCATGTGTGGATTTTCAGGGCATGTGCTGAGGCTTGTCTCTATCAAGGCTTTCCTTGAGAGAGTAGTTTGAGTGGGAGGTGGGGAAAGGGTAGGGTTCTAGCTTTGGGTAACAAGAGCAGTGTATTTGATTCTGAAGTAACTTTTTTTAATATGTCCTTGGAGCGCTAGGTGAGTGTGTTTTCCCAAAGTGGACGAAATGAACTAATTTCAAAATACCCGCAAGCTATCTGTGTAACTGGTCTTTATCACACAGGGTGTAGCCTTTTACTTCTCCAAGACTCTGGCCATGCACTGCAAAATGCTGCAGTCCCCTCTTACTCTTTTCCACTTGGTTGTGTTTTCTCATACACAATGGTCTAAAGTATTATAAAATGAAGAATATTTGTAAATTATATTAGTTTAGATTGAATTATACCCAAATGATTAACTAAATTAAAAAACAACAACTATATTGCTGCACATCTGCCTTTCACAGATGAGAAAAGTATGTGAATGGTTGAATGCAATACATTTGTTGGTTTATGATCTCAAAGTCTTCTAGAGAGTATCAGATATCCACTTGGTGCCCTGTGTGCTAGATTTTGCATGTAGATCTCTGAGTTTAGCTGAAAGATGTATAAAATCACTTGTAGGTAGACAGCTCCCTATTGAGTAAATTCCTGCTAGGGTTCATGTAGATTTATACCAGGAAGTACATGGAATATATTGCACTAATGAAATATCACTCCTCTCCAGATACCCTAGCCTGTCTCCTAGCTTCAGACAATATGCAAAACACTGGTGCAAAAGGCTACGCCCTCCTACTTTTGGTCACATTACATGCTTCGTTTAGTATCTTCAGTGAGCGTTTCTTTAAATAAGGTCATCTATCATAATGCATGCACCGTTTGGATGGGTGTTTCTTCTTGCCCTCAATGTGTGTTCTGTTCCCCTGTTTAGTAAAATGCATGTAGAAATTGCTCAGTAATCTCTTCATCAGACATGTTTGTATGCCTGATAAACAGATGCATTTAGGGCTTGAAAAGTTCAAGTTTACTCTGTACTGACTACTTTGGTTTTGTAACAATTCAGTTCTGCTGTTTCTTGTCCCCATTGGGGATAAGGGACACTTAAAAGACTTTGCTTCTCATCGGAGTTGGTAAGAGGTTCCATGTATATAACAGTATCTCTCAAATTATACACAAACATTTCTAGCAGGCTTTCATGTTCTATATGAAAGCTGGTCCTTATGAATGTTGTTTATTAAAAAAGTGCATTGTAGATTAGTATAACAAAAATCTAGTATCTTCTGTTGATTATTTATAAGGCCACTTCATGATGGTGGGGACTAAAGCATGCAAGCAATATCAGAAATGTCTGCTGTCCTGAGCAATACATTTTTTCAGGTAGAAGCACGGTAGGTTCGATTTCATGGTGTCACAACACAAATGTAGATAGTCATGGAAACAGAAGCAACTGTCATAAGTGATTAAATATCACTAATCAGAATTAATGATGTTTTCTGAGTGTCAGAAGAAATTAATGCTATCATGCTGAGTAGTGAGCAGGGTAGTTTCTTCTCTCTCTCTCTCTCTCTCTCTCTCTCTCTCTCTCTCTCTCTCTCAAGTGTTGTTGAAGACTACACAAATTGATATTTAGTTCTTGAGGATTTTACTGAATGAGTGATACCACAAGGAGGTGGCAAGGAGATTAAGCATGTATGTAAATCTACTCTCCGTTTCATAGAACAGGACTGAACAATAAGGCAACGAAACCAGAAACACAAATTACTTCACATGGACGCACATAAATATTTAAAGTTTATCAAATTTTGAATTAAAATGCCCAGAAAAATTAACAGATCATCTTACAAGTAAACAATCTAGTCTTCAAAAGCTATTACATCAAAAGATAATGCTAAAAGTAAGCAGACTTCCTAGTGGTGTGGAAAATGCCATGGCTCCTTTTTTATCTTCACAACCATTGCTATGTACAGTATTGTACATGCTCTGTTCTGTTCTGAGGAACTATTGTCGAGACAGTTCTTTCCCTATTTTTGTACAAATTCTTCAAATATTTATTTTACAATATACATTTACTCGTGTCCCATATACAGCAAAATTGGAGAAGGATAATTTCTCTCAGGCAGCAGGGTGGGACTACATGTCAGTTCTCCCCAGATGGAAGCTTAGTGTAAATAGGAGCACATCTTTGGAAAGAAGACTCTAAACCACTTATCTTCTTTGTAGTGGGTATGACCTATTTTATCGTCAGTGTATGAAGCCATCAGTCTACTAGCTGTGTAGTAATAGCTAGCTTGAAGGTTATTAGCATCTTGTTATAAATGCTAATGGCCGCACAGACACAGAGGATGGGGTTTTGTTATTTACATTATGAAACTAAATGGGAAAATCTCCCGATTCATATTGTATCCATGCCCCTTATTCACATTTCAGGAGCCCATTGTGTGACAAAAAGTTGTCAGATGTTAGCTGAGGTTAGTTACTATTAAGTAGCAGCTTGCCATTCAAGGCTGAGAAGAGGGATATAGGGGGAGGAGAGAATAGTGGCACAAGCAGCTAGGTGGTGGCCAACTGGCCAGTAACACATACACAATTTAATGTAGCTCAGCTGCACCATGCTGCACAGTCAGGGCTGGCCTACAAAAGGTACACATGTGTCCTTAGTAAGCTTCATTAACTCCTTTGGAAGAGGGTATACTTCTCTGACATATTAATTAGTTGCTGTGATTTCTTTTACTCCAACTTAACCTTTGCATTGGTCACTTGATTCAAATTACTGATAATTGCAGGGCTGTTAGAGTCCTGTTTATGCCAAGCATACTTAAAGGCTTCCCTGTCTGAATGAGTAGATGACTGTTTCATATCATTGTAGGGCTGCTGGGTTGTGCTATTTTTATTTTGCTTACTTATTTATTTATTAAAGAACAAATAAGGATGAAACAAAGCAAAGAGAAGCTGCCAGAAAAATTGTTACTGTTTAGGAAGCCAGACATTCTCTGGAGAAGAGAGATTATAACAAAGGCAGGGTGGTTTGATTCAACATTTACTGTCAAAGAAAATAACTCTGAGATAATATAGTGCAGTAGATTTCATATTTATATTAAGTTTGTTATATGAAGGATCCATAACATGCTTTACTGAGACAAGCAGAAAAGAGTGAGGACTTGGGCTGTTGATTTAGATAAGTTATACTTTTGTAGGCAGAATGGGGCTGAAAATCTGTTCGGTGTAAATTGATTTGCAGTGGCTCTTCACATGGGCTTGACAAAAGTTTACTGAATATTTTCTTTACACTACATATTCTATCAGTTAAGTTTATATTAGTTAATGAATACTAGAAACTCACAAACTTAGGGCTTGAGTCACCCCTTTGGGAGAATCTTATCTTGTCCCACTATGAGTTATATGCTTTGTGATCCAAAGTTCAGATGAGTTTCACAAAAGTGCTGCCACAGGTTCTGAGTGTATCTGTTCATATGCATAATCAAGTATTTTCATGTACACGTAGCAGAGTAAGTACACCTTAGCTTCCTTAGCCTTAGAGCTATTAAATTCTGTAACTCCTGCAGTGAAACCTACTGTGCTCTTCATCTGTGATAATCCTTTATAAAAAGGGGGACCCTCTTTCTCAAGTCTACACTTCAAAATAATACTAAGTATTCTGCGCTGTTTACACTGTAAGCTTTTCAGGGCAGGGGCCCACTCTTTTTTTACATTTGTACAGTGCTTAGTTCAACAGGGTCCTGTCCTGTAGGTGCTACCACAGTGCAAGTAATAAATAACAATAATAGTAACAAAAGGATTTGTTTAAAATATATGTTAAAGATTTTTTCCAGAGTCATGCCCCATCCATGTTGGTAATACCACCATATTTATCTGATGACAGTCACCGGGTTGGTCTTGAGCTCTTAGCCTGATGGTATAAACCACCCTCCACCACAGCCCCTCAAAGGAGCCTGTGTAAAGGGAGCAGGACTCAGAAAGGGGTTAAAGCAGCATATAAGACCTTAATTACCATTGCCTTGCTGCACCTGGGGAAGGGGTTTGTGTCTGGTAGGGCAGAGTTATAAAGAAGAAAAGCCCAAGGTAGTGGGGGGTAAGAGGTGAGCCTGAGAGGAAGGGATGAGAGCCTAAAGAGGGTGTTAACTAGGGAGAACAAACAGCTGGTGGCATAGTAAACCTCATCAGTAAACCCTGTAGGAAGAGAGGCCTTGGAAAAAGGTCCAGAAGGCTGAGGATGTCAGGAGGACTGCAACGGGCAGGAAAAGCCTGAGGTAGGACACAAGAGAATGGAGGCTGCAGGAGACAAAGACCCTGTTGGGGTTCCCTCCCCACTGTGAACTCTAAGGTACAGATGTGGGGACCTGCATGAAAGACCCCCTTTCTACCAGCTTAGGTTAAAAACTTCCCCAAGGCACACATCCTTCCTTGTCTTTGGATGGGTACTGCTGCCAGCACCAAGTGAGTTAGACAAAGATTTAGGAAAAGGACCACTTGGAGTTCCTATTCCCTAAAATATCCCCCAAACCCCTTCACCCCCTTTCCTGGGGAGGCTTGAGAATAATATACCAACCAAATAGGTAAACCAGATTCTTAAAAAACAGAACTTTATTATACAGAAAAAAAAAGCAAAAGAAGCACCTCTGCAAATCAGGATGGAAGGTAACTTTACAGGGTAATCAGATTCAAAACACAGAGGATTCCCCTCTAGGCAAAACTTTAAAGTTACAAAAAACAGGGATAAACCTCCCTCTAAGCACAGGGAAAATTCACAAGCTAAAAACAAAAGATAATCTAACGCGCCTTGCCTTATTTACTTACTCTTTTTGCAATATTGAGACTCATTTTAGGATGGTTTTAGGAGGAGTTTTCCCATTGGTCCTTTTGGTCAGGTGCCAACCAGGTTATTTGAGCTTTTTAACCCCTTACAGGTAAGGAGGAATTCTAGGCTACCCTTAGCTGTATGGTTATGACAGACCCTCACTATGCTGGATACAAAACAGGGTCTAGTGAGGAACTGAGAGACTGGATTAGACCACAGCGGTGGGTCTGCTGGGGCTGGAGAGATTTGAGCTATCTGTTTTGAGGGTTCAGGAAGGGGGGCCAAAGGTAGAGTGACTGTGGTTTTGACTTAGGTGTTTAGGGACTAGGGATTTTGGTACTCCAGAGGAGGTGTGACTGTGAACGTGAGCTGGTCATGGGGCTTAATTGAAGGAGAAGATGAAGCACTGGATGCCCAGAGGGGCTGCTGACAGGTGGAGCATGAGAAAGAAACTTGGCTATGCAGTGTCCACGCACCAGAGGGTAGACAAACCAATAGGCCACTCCTTCACGGACTTTTATTTATTTATTTATAACTTTCTAGTATATAGAGAGGTTTTAAAGTCATTTCTCTAACTTTTCACAACAGACTTTTTGTTCCCTGTCTGCAATCTCTGTTGACAGAGTAAATCTAGATTTGTCTTTGTCCTAGTTTAATGTAGAGTAAGTCATTTTAATTTTAGCTCAATCTTCAGCCCTGAAACAGTGCCATATTTTTATGACAGTAAAGCATGAATAATAACAAGGATTTGGGTTCAATTGTGCAAGGTAGATAGGTTTTAAACAAATTCACGAACATAGAAAGTGAGCTTGTTTTGAAAACCAAGAAATGAGCACTGTACTTGCATAGTTTCATGTCAAGGTAATTACATTTTTCATGGCAGGAGGTTTGCTAGAAGGATTCTTATTCTGGTTGTTTCTAAAACAAGCAAAGCATAGAGGCAGTTGGTGAATGTCTAAAGATATGCTGTTTATCTATAAACTGGATAAAATAATGTACTACCACTTGCAAAGAAAAAAAGATGCTTTCAAGCTCCTCTTGCACTCTGACTTCCTAGAATACCTTCAATAAAGACAGAATGACCTCCAAAATGCTTCTATATTGATTTGAGAAAAGTAACACCTTTTTATATTGGCATGTCAGCATGAACATAAAGGGCACAGGCTTTTTCCTGCATATAGTTCCAAAGGTATAAGAGCTAGTAGGAGTTTCTGAGTTCCCTTCTCACCAGCTTGGCATGGTGAAGGGAGTGCAAAGAAGGCAGATTATTTTGTCTGCTATTATATATCTTTATTATTATGTTAGTTCAGGAAGGCCCTGTTTTACATAGTTGTACAATTCCCAGGCTGTATCCTGTCAAGGATGGACTCTGAGTGGCTTTTTAGCCCGCAGATGCTATAGTCATGAGCAGGTGTGTACCGCCTATCCACAGGCAGTACAGAAAATCTGGCCTTCATTATAATGGATAAACAACTGGTTTCGTATGATTACTGAGTGTCTTGTCTGCCTTTCAGGTGCCAAATCCGGAGTACGGAGGTAAGTATCCTGAGTGTCTCACATTTTTTCTGTGCCCCATACCCAATTTGTTGAATTAAAATGATCTGCAGCAATAACAGATAGCAGGTGCTGTCTGTGAGTAAGACAACTGCTAGCAGGTTGTTGGTTTTTTTTGCATGGAGCACACGATGGCGTGCATACATATTAGTGGGTAGTCCCTACATTTTACCCTCCTCCATGTCCTGTTCTCGCTGTCTGGCTATGTCTACACTTGGAGCTGTGGATGTGATTCCCATATCAAGTAGACATACTTGCGCTAGCTTGATGAGTAGCATAGCTGTGGTAGCACAGGGAGCAGTGGCATGGGCTACCTGTCCCAAGTACACACCTCCCCTGGGCGGCTAGCCCATGCCACTACAGCTACACTATTCATCAAGCTAGCATGTCTACTTGAGCTGAGAATCACACTCTTACCTCCAAGTGTAGAGGTAGCCTCTGTGAGCAGTATGTACCATTCCTCCTTTATGCCACCCCATCCCCATTTTTACTAGAGTAATTAGTATCATGGTGGCTATTTGCTTCATTTTCTCTCAGAGGAAAGAAAGATAGCACATGTAACCCTGAAACTCATAGTTATAACAAACACTGACCTTATCTGCATCATTTCCAGTTGAGTAGCAGCCTATGCCACATCATTTCTACTTAAAAAGGGGGAGGTGGGGACCTGTTGGTCCCTGATATAATTTGTTTTTCCTCAGCCAAACTGTGCAAAGTCGATTGGTATTTGCGTGCAGCCAGTGGTTGATGCCATCTATTAGCACAGTGGCCAGGTTCTGATGACAGAGTTACGCTGGTGATGCCTGGGGACATCATCTCGATACCTACACAGGATGTTTAACTCTACTTTTTATAGGTCTCCCTTACTACCGCTCAGTCACCGTGTGTGCTGATGACCAGTAAAAGCAGTTACAAACAGAACAATTCTTAATTAACGCAACAGCTGGCCAGACTTGGAAATGTTCCCCAGAGTCCTGACAGAGTGGCAGTTCCTGTGATCTGATCTTACTCTTCACAGCTAGGATCACACATGAATAGGCTTCCCAAAATTACTAAGTAACAATGACCATAGTGATGCCTGACAGAAAAGCAGAAACCAGTAAATTTAAAACTACCATTAGTATATGTATAGATGAGATGTTTCATATGGGGCAGTGCTTAAAAACAACCCAGAACACAAAGAGGTCTGACAGAGAGAGAATTGCAGGGATCAGACTACAGACACTCAGAAGGACTTGGATTCTGTTATTAGCAGTACCTTAAACTCTCTCTGCCTCTGTTTCCCTTCAGACCCTTTACCTTTTTAGATTGAAAGCTCTTCAGGGTAAGGACAGTTTCTTATTGTGTTTGTACAGTTCCTAACACAGTACTAGGGATCAGGCCTGGTGGTTTGACAACACCATGTTCATGACTAGGACCCCACTGAGAGTTAAATGAAAAGGTCACATATATGCAACCACAGTCTTCCTAGCTAAGTCTGCGCAGAATCTTTAGGCAGAGCACTGGCACAGAGACAGCTAAAGCCAAACAAGAAGCTAAAGAAACTGCTAAAGAAACTGGCCACTCCCTTGTGGTAGAGACTGTGTGTGCAGTTGCCACCAACAATTACTTGGTATGAGTATGGTGTATAAAGAGTCATTCTAAATCTAACTCTGGTTTATAATATTACAATAGCCATATTTTTGTAGCAGTGGAATATAGGCAAGCTCTGACTTAAGGGACCCAAGAAGCAAAAGGTTTAAAATTGTCAAATTCTTTCCTCTTACTGCTGGCCTAGCTCCTCCCAAGTCCCCAAATTGTTCCCAACCAGCTTGAGGGTGTCAAAAGCCTTGATCACATCATCTCCCTCTTTATTATTATTATTATTATTATTATTACTATTATTGCACTCATCCAATCTGAGAAGAGCAATAACACCACAGGTGACTAGTCCCAGAGTGGAATCAGTAAATAGCGAGTCCATACAGCGAAGAACCATAGGACAACATATAGTCCGTTTGAAGTTACTAATGAATTTTTAGTGCAAAATTTTCATACAATTTTATAAATATCTCTTTGTGAACAGTGTGAAAACAGAAAAGGGGAGAAAGAGCTTGTTTGCTTCAAAAAGTTCATCCAGATTTCTGTCCAATATAAACAGCCTGTTCCCATGTTTCTAGACCCTTTCCAACTAAGTAGTTAAAAGATATTTTTAGTCCAGTCTTTTTTAAATTGCAAGTTTTGCAGGTGCAGAATACAGTCATTGGATATTTTTAAGAACTAACTTTGAAATAAGTCAAATTATATTCTAATACAATATTCAGAGGCACAATTTAATTACTATTGGAAACAAAAGCTAATATTTTGAACTTCCTATCTTAACCACTGCAATTCCCTCCTTTTGAGTTTTCTTAAATCACTTCTCTTTAAGGGTATGTTGACACTGGGAGTGTGTTTGCCAGTGCATGTAGACAGACGCATCTCTCCATGCTAAAGATAATAGTGCAGCTGGGCGTAGGATGGGTGGCAGCTTGGGCTAACTGCCTGAGTTCAAACCAGCTCAGGCTCCCAGGTTACGTACTTGGGCAGCTAGTCCAAGCACCCGAACTTACTACCCCCAGCTGTGCTGCGATTTTTAGTGTGCTAGCTCAAGGAGAGCTAGCACATGTCTGTCTACCCGCTCTGAGAAGCACATTCCCAGTTGCAATGTAGACATACCCTGAGTATGAAGGAATCCAGGATGCTATAGCCAGACTGCTCTTCTGCTAAAAAAAAGATTGTGTGTATCACCCCCGTCCTTTGTCCACTTCCTGACTTTTGAAACACTCCGTGGACTTGCTCCATCATCCCTCTCTGGCTTTATTAACTGACCTGTTCTCCGGGCTCTGTTCCCTCTGTCCCTTCCCCACAACTCTGCATAACGGGGAGCGGCTCTTGCACTTACACTACCTCATCTGTTTTTACATGGTTTGCTTTCTCGCCGCCATCATTCTTTACTTTCAAGGACTTTGTTCCCACTCTCCCTCCTCTTTAGTTTATGATTGTTTTTGAATCCTACCCACTTTTTTCCTCTGGATTCAGATGACCGTTGGTTCATTTCTCTTTTCCCCTTCTTAATTTCAGCCATATTTACACTACTTTCCTCTTCTGTGCCATTCACTATCCTTCCATTCTCCTGTCACTTAGGTTAGCAATTCTGACAGCATCTTTGGCCCCACACTCCTTTCCTTTCTGATCCGCAAACACTTGGGCTTTAGTTATTTCTTGTTTGGTTTTTCTTCCCATTTCTCTAAAACAATCCTTTCCTCTTCCTGCTTGGAACATAGTCTTGCACTTAAAGACAGAGCAGCACAAACAATTCACAATGAACAACTTGTTCAGTACATTTTGACTTTTTTTTCCTGCCTGTAAATTGCCCATGCACAGACTGTGCTCATTCACAGACTTGTCTGTCCACATTTGAAGTAGTTTGAATCTTTAGTGTGAACAAATTTCAACCAATGGGTTGCTCACAATGATTATCGCTTCCGAGATTTGCTGTGTGGTTTTTCACAGTATCGCATCTGTTTCTCTGAGTACACTGCCCAAACCTTATAAATAGAGCTGGTTAAGAATTTTCCCCCCGCAAATATTCAACAAAAATGAAATATTTTCATTGTAATTTTTGTGGATTTTTTTCAAGTCTTTAGTGGGGAAAAAAGGGAGAAAGAGAAGAAAATAGAATTTAGAACTCAAAATTACAATTTCATATTTGAACTCAAGCTATGTGTCTGTGTGGTCATGCACTCAATGGCAGGTTTATAATTGCACTAATGTGCTGCTCTTATTCTGGCAAATAAGAAATTGAGTCTGCAGAGTTGTCAGTCTGGCACTTGCCATAAGAACAGAAATTCACACAAAGTCTGAAAGGATTTTAATAGACATTGTGAAATAAAATAACACAACAGTAATGTCAACTGTACACATGCAGACAACATAGTCCAATTGTTCTAAAGTTCACTAAATACTAATCCGATACACTGCTTTTACACATAGCACATAGTGTGTCATTTCTCATTAAAACTGTAGCTCTAACAAATTTTCTCTTTTCCTTTTCACCATTTTACCATTTCCATTTCACCATTTATATTTTTTGTCATTTACCCTGCATAGCTAGATAGATTGATGTAGTAACGTTTATCTATGTTCTAGCTCTGTCAATACATGGTGTAAGTTTTTTTTATTTTGTTTTCAAAATCTCATAGCCAATAAAACATTAAACAGAATTAAATCTGATACTGTACTCTGAATAAGCATGGAATTATTTCTCAGGTTTTTTTACTGACCTGTTAAAAACATCATTAAAACCAACATAAATGGATATTTTCTAAGCAATGGTACATTTTTGGTTATGCAATTATATTCCAGCCAGCAGTACTGTTACTTTTTGTGCAGTGCTATGGATATGTTATGGGCTAGAATCATTTCAAGGTAAGCGTGATGCCTCATTTAATAATTAATGGGGGTTGGTTTCATAGTAGTGGCCTATATCAGTCCAAAATGTTTTTACATCAATACAGGTGTTTGCGAAAGTGCTGGACACAAAATCAAAGTTTAATAGCTTCCCATCAAGGGTATCCATGAAGTAGAAGATAGCCAACATTTTTTGTGCAGAATTTTTTTCTCCTGACAAAAAAAAATGAATTTTTTTTTGCTCTTTAAAACATTTTTTTTTTGGGTGGGTGGGAAAATGTCAATTCCGATGAAAAATTCCAGTTTTCCTGCAGCAAGTTTTGACACAAAATTTGAGGGTTTGGTGCCACTGAGGTTACAAAGACCATTTAACGATGATTAATCTTAAAGACTGAGTACCTTGGTTTGGATACCACACCCCTCAGACTTGTCTGAATGACTCTGCCCTAGTCAGTTTCTTCATTGTCCTTTCAAATAGATAGGTTTGAATTTTTCTCAATGTCAGGCCCCCACTACCACATTCCTCCCCGCACACACATTTTCCTTAGTTCTGAGCTATGAATTAGGGATAGATGTTCGGGGTGTCTGTCATGCTATCAAACAGTGCCAATTGTGATGCTGGCTTTTGGGCATATGGACATGAAACAACTTCATGAACAGTGATGCAAGTAAATTGGTATGGTCAGGTATACTGTACCATTAAGACATTTATTGCTGGTACGCCATACTGGAAAGACACATTTGGTATCGCTGAACACCGCAGGGCTCTCTTGGAAACTGCAGCAGCGAAAGGAGCAGAAGGTGGGGCCACCATGTGGCCCCACGCCAGCAGCTCCTCTGGCACAGCTGTACCACACCCAACCCCACCCTGGGCCATTTCACACCGCTGCGTCTCCTTGGGTACAGACAGAGGGCTGGGGGCAGGGCAGGGAGGAGTCACATGGAGGGGGTGTCACGTGGGCAGGTCATGTGCCACCCTTTAGCTGGTGTGCTCCTTTGTGTCCCCTCCCATGAATCGTCGTACCAGTAAGAGTTAAAATCTACTTGCACCACTGGTTTCAGAGTAGCAGCCGTGTTAGTCTGTATTCGCAAAAAGAAAAGGAGTACTTGTGGCACCTTAGAGACTAACAAATTTATTAGAGCATAAGCTTTCGTGAGCTACAGCTCACTTCATCGGATGCATTTGGTGGAAAAAACAGAGGAGAGATTTATATACACACACACAGAGAACATGAAACAATGGGTTTATCATACACACTGTAAGGAGAGTGATCACTTAAGATAAGCCATCACCAACAGCAGGGGGGGGGAAAGCTCAGATCTTGGGAGACAGACCAGTCCTTGCTTACAGACAGCCCCCCAATCTGAAGCAAATACTCACCAGCAACCACACACCACACAACAGAACCACTAACCCAGGAACCTATCCTTGCAACAAAGCCCGTTGCCAACTCTGTCCACATATCTATTCAGGGGATACCATCATAGGGCCTAATCACATCAGCCACACTATCAGAGGCTCGTTCACCTGCGCATCTACCAATGTGATATATGCCATCATGTGCCAGCAATGCCCCTCTGCCATCTACATTGGCCAAACTGGACAGTCTCTACGTAAAAGAATGAATGGACACAAATCAGATGTCAAGAATTATAACATTCAAAAACCAGTTGGAGAACACTTCAATCTCTCTGGTCACTCGATCACAGACCTAAGAGTGGCTATACTTCAACAAAAAATCTTCAAAAACAGACTCCAACGAGAGACTGCTGAATTGGAATTAATTTGCAAACTGGATACAATTAACTTAGGCTTGAATAGAGACTGGGAATGGATGAGTCATTACACAAAGTAAAACTATTTCCCCATGGTATTTCTCCCTCCCACCCCACCCCCCACTGTTCCTCTGATATTCTTGTTAACTGCTGGAATTAGCCTACCTTGCTTGTCACCATGAAAGGTTTTCCTCCTTCCCCCCCCCCTGCTGTTGGTGATGGCTTATCTTAAGTGATCACTCTCCTTACAGTGTGTATGATAAACCCATTGTTTCATGTTCTCTGTGTGTGTGTATATAAATCTCTCCTCTGTTTTTTCCACCAAATGCATCCGATGAAGTGAGCTGTAGCTCATGAAAGCTTATGCTCTAATAAATTTGTTAGTCTCTAAGGTGCCACAAGTACTCCTTTTCTTTTTACTTGCACCACTGTTCATGAAATTCACGTTTCAAAGTGTATTGCAACATTAGTTAATCTGTATCATTAGATGCATATTATAGGCTATAAATCAGTAGCAATACTCGTATTTTTCTACTCCCTGTGGATTGCAGAACAGTCTTAATCACCTCTTTTCACATGTGACATTTCATGTTACGTACAATCTACATGGCACAAGACTGTTTGAGCTCCAAGAGTATCCACGATTCATGACAGTTTAGATTCCTTTCTCAGAAATGTTTGTCTTCTGTATTTCATTCATAGGCTAACTTTCCTAATCAATGTACAGTATATTAAAAAAAATTATCTTAGGGTATGCATGACGAGCCTTTGCCTTCTGAGACTAGAAACAGAATGAATTTGGTGATCTTATCTCACACCCCTCAGACTGCATCGTTTTTAATCAGAAGCACAAATAATATGACATAGTAACTCAATTGCTAACCTTTGTTCAGCGAAAGTCCAGAGGATTGAGAGAGCATGAAGGTTAAATCACCCCTTATCTTTGGAGCGGTGGTTCTTCTGTTGGGGCTGAGGTCATTGTCAGGGCAGTATGGATGACTGTATGGTTAATTACAGTGGGTCCGACTGGTAGACAAAGAGAAGGCTTCATTATATGCTACTGCTGCTTATACTTTAATGTATGGAGCCACAATTCATCTAAATAAATAAAACAATGAATTCCTTGTCTGATTTCTTCTTCTTTTTCACATGCAGGCAGAAACAGAATGAACAGAGTCAACCATACTCACACTTGTAGATGCATGTTCCCAGTAGGGTTTCATTTGTGTTTAGTGCTGCAGTTTGGTGAAAAAAATCTTTCGTGTGTAGTTGTTTTCAGTTTTTGAGCTTGTCACAGTGTGTGATCAGTGTCTCACTGAGAGCAGTGAAAATTTAACTTCATTTCTTTACCATGAGACCTAGAGACTGGGTAATTTGAATATATGAATACAAAAACTGCAGATGCCATGCATCTATGTCAAGGCTAGCTATAGTAACGAAGTAAAGCCTGAGTCAATAAAGTCTAAATTATCTGCAATTTAAAAATATTTCTATAATGAGGACTTCTCAGATCTAATTGTAAGAATTCCTGGTACCATATTTCGTCTCCAAATTAAAGCAGGAGCAGTGATGATAAAAGTAATTAACCCTTTTTAGATATTCAAAGCACTTTACAAGCCCTACAATACCACTGGGATGTAGGAATGTAAATATTATTACTTCCAGATGCAAAGGATGTTGTCCATTTCAGAGCTAGAATTGTAACTCGGGAGTTCCTGTACTTATGCAGATGTCATCCTGTCTCGTACATAGGTAATAAAAGTACACACATAAAATATGGTATTTGGATCTGTGGTTTTGATCCAGGGCTTTTCAAAAATATGAGGCTGGCTTAATTTTAGTCTTGTGTGATCCCCTTCCTCTGTAGATGTTTGAGCCAGAAAAACCCGGCCTTATGGTTTGGGGTCTGAATTGGACACAAAACTGCAACTGGCCTGTCTTCCAGATAGGGTACAGCTGAAGCACAAAATGGAGGCAATGTCATGAGAAGAACTGCTCTTGCAAGATTTCTGTTTTGGGTCACCATTTTGTGGTATCAGAGTAGCAGCCGTGTTAGTCTGTATTCGCAAAAAGAAAAGGAGTACTTGTGGCACCTTAGAGACTAACAAATTTATTTGAGCATAAGCTTTCGTGAGCTACTTCATCGGATGAAGTGAGCTGTAGCTCACGAAAGCTTATGCTCAAATAAATTTGTTAGTCTCTAAGGTGCCACAAGTACTCCTTTTCATTTTGTGGTAAAAATTAATGATGTGTTTGGTAACATTGGACCCTATATTACACCTAATTGAGACCTGAAAATTGCCTCTTCACCCTATTGTTATGGATGACTGATGCTTTCTTACATACAAAACTATATATGCCTCATACTCTTTTTGCACAGCTCTGTGTGTATAACTCATCACACAATGAAATGAGAGTGTCATCTCACCAAGTGGTGGATTTTCAGTCTACTGTATGAGAGGAGCTTGAAAGTTGGTTGAAGGTCTAGGTTTGAGCGGGTCCTTGTTGAAATCCTGGTTAAGACAGCTTTGCTTACATTTCAGAAATTGGGATATTAAACTGAGCATGAGTTGTTCTTATATACATAATGCAGCATATTAACATCAGTCATTGAGTGGTATTCTAGAGTCATGAGAGGTGTGATGGGGCAGTCTGCCCTTCAAGGGCTGTAGTGGCTAGTGGTCAGCCTGCCCTGTCATGTGGCATGGCCTTTCAAGGGTTGGAAAGTTCCAGCAGACAGCTATATCTCTAAGAGCCTACAGAGGAGATGGATAGAGAGGAAGCAGCCCCAGGAATGAGTGGTACTTGGGAGGAAATCCCATCACTGTAATTTTAGGGTCCCAGAACCAGGAGCCTTTCAGAGAGAGCAGGACAAGGCTACCTTCTCCCCAAACCAATTGGGATGAACTGGGAGAAGGGGAACAGCATAAACGCTGCGTTCTCCCTGATGGTAGGGCAGACACCAGGAAATAAGAGCAGGAGAAGGGTGGCCTGCTGAGCACCCACAAGCCTGATGGCTAATTAAAGGAAAGAGGCCAGCTGAGGGCGAAGCTGGCAAAGGCCCTACAATTAGTTAACCCAGAACTCAGCTCCAGAGAAGAAAACTGAAGACTCCTACTTAAGAAGGACAAGTGAGTCTGATTCACAGAACTCAGATCAGAGAGGAGAGCTCAGGAAGGAGTTGCTTAAGGTGAGAGACTGCAGGACTAATTAATACAGCCCAGCTCTAAAGAAGAGAGCTGGGGACTACTGCTAAAGGGAGGGTGGAAAAGAAGTAACTGTGAAGAGTCCTAGAAAGAGAGACTGTTTCCAGGTGCAGGAAAGAAGAGTATCCTGCAGGAAGGAGCTATGGAGTGCTAGCTGTACTGAGCCTGAGATGACAAATGCCCCTGAATGTATCTGAGTAAGGTCATACTTATGCTTATGACTGTTGTTAATCACTGAAACCTTTGCAAAGGGGGTGCTCTTTGATAAAAAAAAATGTCTGTCTGGATTTGTTTATAAGCTGAGTGAAGGGAAACTGTGGCAGGGCTCACCTGTGGCTTAATGCCTGACTGAAATTGCATGTACCGGGTGATTTCCACGCCATTACAAGAAGTTAAGGGCAATGTGGCTAGCAGTGCAGTTAATAAAACACCTGGAGACTAACCCCAAGATTCCTAGACTCTGTTCTTTTTTTCTGTCTAAATAAAAAAAAGTTCGTCTTCCCAAAATATGAAATGTCAAACCACAGTTTTTATGTGAAAGAAAAACATATTTTGCAGTTGAAATAACTGGAAATTTACATGCATGGAATTAACTTTGTCAAAAGCCATGGTGGGGAAAATAATTTTCATAGTATTACAGTGAAAATGTAATTGTCATTGCCCCTTTGACCCAGCATTTGACAAATTAATAATGGGCCTTCAATGAAGGATATTTACTTATGCAGCCTTATGCATACTGACTCAGCTCTGCTTTCAAAGTGTGGTTATTTTTCAAAACCATAAGAGGTTCATGGATTTTAAAATGTGAAGCAAGTGGAATAAGGAAAATAAATAAACTTTAATATTTTTACTAGTCCTCTTAGTATGACTTTTGTAGCACCAGCCAAGTACCTCAGAGTGATCCATAAGCATTACTGATTAGATGTCACTATATGCCTTTGAGGTAGGTAAATAGCAGTGTCTCCAATTTATGGAGAAGGTAACTGAGGCATGGCATTAAGTACCTTGCCAAGGGTTGCATGTCAAGTCAGTGGCGCAGTGAGTAGTAAAACTCAAATCTTCTTTTCTTCAGCATCTTAAGATTTAAACACAAGACCATACTTCCTTTCTTACATTGTTCACTGTTTTTTTGCTGTGAATGCAGTTTCTATTTACTGCTTTTGTGTTTGTCATCACACAGGTCCACAGAGTGTTCAGCATGGTTTTGGAAATCTCTCTCATCTATATTATGTGATTTTTAAAAAAAAAAAAATCAATTATTGGCCACTATGATGTCTGAAGGGCCTGTAGAGATACAAACACTGTTTTCCGTGTATGAGATTTGTTTGTTGCAGGAAAGAGCATTTCTTTCTCAGTGGTTACCATTAAAAAGTCAGCATTTACCATCCTATTGTAATAAAATATAACAAGGTGACAGGATTCTGTGGTTGAGCCACCTTGTTAGCAGATGAGATGTTATTTGATCCTGCCAACTCATTGTGGCAGATATGAGTAGGTTAACTGCAAATCTGATATAGGGAGATGGGACTGGCCCTCAATGGATAGGGAAGTAAAATATTTTCTGTTCTTATGTAGTACCTGTAATCTGCAGATCTCAATGTACTTTACAAAGGA
Source organism: Dermochelys coriacea (assembly GCF_009764565.3). Classification (NCBI taxonomy): domain Eukaryota; kingdom Metazoa; phylum Chordata; order Testudines; family Dermochelyidae; genus Dermochelys; species Dermochelys coriacea. Next base: position 190,946,855 of record NC_050068.2, on the reverse strand, counting down.
GAAAAGAAATCATTTCCACCAGTTTTTCAAATGCTGTCATTCGTAAATGAAGTTATTTAGAGCTAATGAAGCTTTATTCAATCAAGCTTTTTTCACTTCTAGATCAGTTCTCCACTTAGGTCATGCTGGCAAGGAGTGGTAGAGCGTTCCAATGAATCCTAGATGTTACAGATGGAAAACAGCCATTGGGACACCTATTTCATTGCCTGACAGTGAACAATTGTTCCCTACCGTTTATTCTAAAATGCTTTGGGAGTAGTTTGAATATTACAAGCATAGCACCCCATTCCTGCAATTAAGTCAGAATCCAAGGGACTACATGTGGGAGCAGGGGCCAACCTCCTTCAGTCAATTGTAGGATCAGGCCACAGTTTGAATATTCCAAGTAATAGGGTTACACCAGTTCCTTTGAAAGACAGGTCATAGAGCTGTAAATCTCAATAACAGGGAACTTTTCTTGATGTTCCTCCTAAATTTTCTTTTGCTAAATGTCCTGAGATTGTTCCTCATTTTGCCATCCTCAATGATTCTTCTTTAAAACAAACAAAAGGCAGTATTTTTTCACACAATGCACGGTCAACCTGTGGAACTCCTTGCCAGTGGATGTTGTGAAGGTCAAGACTATAACAGCATTCAAAAATGAACTGGATAAGTTCATGAAGGATAGGTCCACAAATGGCTATTGGCCAGGATGGACAGGGATGGTGACCCTAAGCTCTGTTTGTCAGAAGCTGGGAATGGATGATGGGGGATGGATCACTTGGTGATTACCTATTCTGTTGATTCCCTCTGGGGCACCTGGTATTAGCCACTGTCAGAAGACAGGATACTGGGCTAGACGGACCTTTGGTCTGACTATGGCCGTTCTTATGTTATGTTACATTTATGGTGCATACTTCCAGAAGGCTTTGTTGGGTTTATGCTGCTGGCATGAAGATGCCAAGCTTTCCCATTCATTTTTCATTGACAAAACGAGCAAATATTGTATAGATTTTTTTAAAATATAAAAGTTATTTAAAACATAGCATCTCATCCTGTTTTGAGTTCAATTGTGAAATAAGTACAAGTCAAATTTTTCTTTGAGAAGTATTTTGTACATATTTGTGTTACTTGTCCTTGTGTAGTAGTACTGCCAATTATATTTATTAGCCTTAAATATTAAACACCTGGCAGAATTCCATTGTACATAAATAAGACATTCGAGACCTGGAAGAATGCCATTTCTAATTCAGCCAGCTGGTGCTTTTTACAGTTTCATTCAGCACAAAACTACTGAATTTCACTGTACGTTCAGTGTCGTGTTAAATAGGAGTACATGCAGTGAATTGGGATTTCTATAGGAAATTCCATTGTGTAGTAATATATTGTTTTGAAAGAGGGAGTGTACCAAGGAAATGATGTATTATGCACCTGCTTGTGCAGTTTGATGTAAACATGTTTTTTGAGCTGGCAAAATGAAAGCCAAAAACTTAAAAAAAAAAAATTCCAAACATGAATTTCATAATGCTTCAGTGTTGCAAATATTTTCCCCTTTTATTATGATGGTGGCCTTTTTCTTTTCAAATATTCTTTCTTTCTTTCTTAGCTGTACTTGGTACATAAAAGGATACATTTATATTTGTTTAGGTTGGTAAACTGGTATGATCATCTCTTTAATCTGTAAATGTAGGCAGTGGCAGATTAGCCACTAGGCCAACGGGGCCCATGCCCAGGGGACCCAGCCAACTGGGGGTTCCCGGAAAAATGGGTACCCCCCATACCCTGACCTGCTCTACCCACCTGGCGCTCCTGCTGCTCCCCGACCCCGCTCCCCAGCAGGAATACCAGGTAGGCAGAGCAGGACAAGCCCCACACCCTGACCCCATTTCCCCAGCATGAGTGCGGGGTTTATGTGAGTTAGGAAGGATTGCAGGCAGAAGGGGTAGGGATGGCCCCCCACTTGCTCTGGCCCAGGAGCCCCACAAAACCCTAATCTGCCCCTGCCGCCCCTTACTATGTAGGAATATATTTGGACTATGCCAGTTTGCTAACACTGGGACAAATTAAGCCACAGACTTTATCTTTGCAAGTTACACTTTGTGGAAATTAGCCATGATATAAGTTATTTATTCTGAGCTGCAGGTTAGGACACAAAAGTGAAATCACAATTTGCCCTTGTAAGACACTTTTGATGCCAAGATTTGCCTCATTTTACAGAGGGGGACGCTGAGGTACAGATGGGTTATTTGACTTGGCCAAAGATACCTACCAAGCAAATGATAGTCAGGATTAGAATCAATTCCCACTCTAACCAGTATACCATAGTTATTTTTTAATCATTTCACGGTAGGTTGCCATCTCATAAAATAAGGAGGGTTTAACTAGGTCAGGACTTGTCTGGCTGTCTTGTTGCAGGAAGCTGTATTAGTGAATCATCAGATAATTAAAAGGAAAAGCACGAAAAGCTAGATTTTATTAATATTAATAAGTATTGATCAAGAGCCCAGCATCATGCTACGAGTCCTACAGATGGACATGCCATTCTTTCACATGAAGTGGAAAACCCAAGGACCCAATGGAATTTTTCATCAGACTTAGAATTGTTCTGCTCAATGTCTTGGCAAGTTCCAACTTGGATAAAATTCTGTTCACTGAAGTACCCATTATGCTAAACAGCTGCTGGATTCTACTCCTTAAGTAGCTGCATTTTATGGGGTAGTGAAGTGTCCTGTATCTGGTTTGTAAAGCTCCTTAGGATGAAAAGTGCTGTTTTTACATACCATGATGATCATAAGGGACAACAGCCAAGGGTGGTATTGTGCTAGAACACTTAAAAATTTTAATTTCTTTTAAAATAATAGTCGCTTCTTAAAAAAAATTGAAATCTGTTTCTCAAGAAGTACAGTTAAAAGGAAAGAACTGTAAATATTGTTTTTGTTTGCCTAAATTCTGAACTGGGCATCTAAATGGTATATTTGTTAAGTCCCCTATATTAGAAAGTTAAGTGTCCAGACAGTTTCTTTGGTAGAGCTGTATTTATTTGTTCATGATTTAGTGAATGTTGCTTTCAGGAGTGTAAAAGGCAAATATCTTTGAGATGGGAACAGATGGACTATTAAGTATCTAGTCATTGAACTGGAGAGATGCAAAAATAGTGATAACTAAAGCATATGAAGATAAGTAAAGGATTCCTTACATTGGTTAATATCACCATTTTTCTCTTTTACTTGCATGCATGTATATAACCTATGTATGTGTGTCTATATAATGTGTGTTATTTTTGGAAGCTGGAAGGAAGGGTTTCCTTATTTTTTTATCCTTCCCAAATTTCACTTTCCCTTAAGCTAAAAGTGAAAAAACCAGACAACCTCTCGGTCTATTTTTCCTCCAGTGTAGGAGGAGGATATTCAAAATTTAGGTTAATTTGTATTAAATTGCTATGCTCTCTCTAACTAGGTCTGTTTAATTGAAAACGGGTGTTTCAATTGTTGTGGCAGTGTATTTTATCGGTGTTCTATCAGTTATACTTTAGATAGAGAACATTTTCATGTACTGTTTTCAACATACTGCTATATACAGAAAGCAGACATCTATATGAGCATGTTCTGTTAAGACATAAATGGCAAAAATGGAATAGCTTTTTCTTCAGAAAAGCTTGCTGTCACCATTTGGATTTTCAGAAAACCTGCACCAAAATTGGAAGTAGTACAGTTTGTGTCCTATCTTACCAGAACATAGAAAGCTTGAAGGAGGCAGTCTTGGATAAGGGTTTTCTGTTTTCCCCCTCTTCGGTTTCCGATAAGTATTGGCAAATCTGGAGATGTGTTTGTTTGGTAAAAGCTTGTTGGTTGGGCTGTTGTTTTGCTAACTAAAACTAATACTTGGATATTTTGTATCTGTATCCTACTGTATTAGAATCCTCTCCCATGCCTCTGTTGGAGGCTCAGATAAAGGGTTCTGATATTGTTTTACTTAGTCAAGGTCAAATGTAATTTTTGCACAGAATAAAAACATAATTCTGCTCTTAGAGCCACATGGAATTTCTTATTGCTTATTATTTTGCTTTCCTCCTGCCCCCAAAATCCTAGAAACTTCAATGAGATGCCTGTACAGAGAGGGAGAGCTGAAAACTGGAATCCAGGTCCACCAAGTGGATCTGAGAACAGCATTCTGTGATAACTAGTTTTGTGCTAGTATGTCTTTCTCTAAACTATGTGGCAATGACTTCTCTATTCTGTTTAATTTTTTTGTTACGGTAATGCTATTTCATCTGCACTGTGTATCTAGTGAGTAAGAAAATGCAGGCTATTTAAAAGGCTGTAGAAAAGCACATAAGGGTCTGTATGGATTTGTGCATTTTGTCAGGGTGGTAATTTTTGTGTGTGTTTATATTTTAATGGGAAAAGTACTGGAATGCATCTCCCTCCTCTTCTGGATGAAATAGAGGGGTTTTTTTTTTCAAGCTGGAGAAGGAAAACAGAAGATCCAGCCCTGCTAAGTAATTTTCATTGGCTCTTGAACACCAACTACAGAGAAAATGAATGAAAGAATAGTTAAACCTTCCAAATTTTGGTCTCAGCTGATAGGTATTTATGAGACTCAGCCTCAGTGACTTTAGCTACATCATGAGGACAATGTTTATATACTGATGATCTGATTTGGAATATTTTTCTATTATATTAGTCAGAAATAGGGTTTTCTTTAATTTCAGGTATTCACAATTCTTGGTTCCAGTCACTGTTTGCTTAAACTTTTAGCCAATATATGAAAAGATTGCACTTTCCATTTATGTTTGAATTCTCTTATGCTCCTGTCACGCTGTCCAGAGTGGCTCACAACCATGAGTATCAGCCTCAGGGCAGACTGTCAAAAAGCAGGGCACACACCCCAAACTGGTTGTACATTGTATAATTAGATTTCACCAGCCCAATAACAAATATGAACTCCTGAAGCACTATAACAGTCTTACCATGGAGTCACAGACAGTCCCCTTGGGCATTTCAGTCTATCTTGCCACCCAGGCAAGCTGGACTAAGTGACAGCTGGTTGCTATACACTAAAGATCACAAAAAATTCACGTTGCTTCCACTCCGAAGAGACCAGTCACTTACCTCAGGTCAGTTTATACCTCCAATATCACACTAAAGATGACAATGCTTGTAGCCAATCCTATAGTAAACTAATTAAGGATTCATTAACTAGGAAAAGAAATAAGTTATTTACAGGATGAAACAGGCAACATATAGACACAATTGAATTACTAAAATGAAAAGGAGTACTTGTGGCACCTTAGAGACTAACAATTTATTAGAGCATAAGCTTTCATGAGCTACAGCTCACTTCATCGGATGCATTTGGTGGAAAATACAGAGGGGAGATTGATATACACACACAGAGAACATGAAACAATGGGTTTTATCATACACACTGTAAGGAGAGTGATCACTTAAGATGAGCCATCACCAGCAGCGGGTTGGTGGGGGGGAAAGGAGGAAAACCTTTCATGGTGACAAGCAAGGTAGGCTATTTCCAGCAGTTAACAAGAATATCTGAGGAACAGTGGGGGGTGAGGTGGGGGGGGAGAAATAACATGGGGAAATAGTTTTACTTTGTGTAATGACTCATCCATTCCCAGTCTCTATTCAAGCCTAAGTTAATTGTATCCAGTTTGCAAATTAATTCCAATTCAGCAGTCTCTCGTTGGAGTCTGTTTTTGAAGCTTTTTTGTTGAAGTATAGCCACCCTCAGGTCTGTAATCGAGTGACCGGAGAGATTGAAGTGTTCTCCGACTGGTTTTTGAATGTTATAATTCTTGATGTCTGATTTGTGTCCATTTATTCTTTTACATAGAGACTGTCCAGTTTGACCAATGTAGATGGCAGAGGGGCATTGGTGGCACATGATGGCATATATCACATTGGTAGATGCGCAGGTGGACGAGCCTCTGATAGTGTGGCTGATGTGATTAGGCCCTATGATGGTGTCCCCTGAATAGATATGTGGGCAGAGTTGGCAACGGGCTTTGTTGCAAGGATAGGTTCCTGGGTTAGTGGTTCTGTTGTGTGGTGTGTGGTTGCTGGTGAGTATTTGCTTCAGATTGGGGGGCTGAATTGAATTACTGTCTGTGGTTCTGAAAGGTGACAGGGTTGTAGAACTGACAGAATGTCTTTTAGGGCTAACCCAGATTGACCCTTGGGATCTCTGCTTCGGTTTCATAGCTCCAGCCCTGTGAGAGCCCAAACAGTGGGGGGAGGGGGAGAGAGAGAGAGAGAGCGCGTTACTCCTGGTCACGGATTTGTATCCCCTCCACCTCGGAGCCCAAAGTGATGGGATGAGTTGATGCATAGGTCTCCAGGAGGGAGTTAGGAATGCAGGGCCTTTGTCCTTTGGTGCTACACAATATCTCATTTACTTTCAAAGGGCCATCTTGTATGCAGGATGGGCACTTTACCTTGATTAAGGCTGCTTTTCCTGTTTTGGGGGGATCACATAATTACAGAGGTTTACAATGTAAACACTCAATATAACTTTATACCATGAGGTAAATATATGTGGGTTCAATACATGCAACATCCTGACAAGCATTTCATAAACTCTATACCTATTCTTATTAACTTAACATTTTAATATGTATTCTGACAATGCTAACACACACATAAGCAAGACTGGTTTCTAGCTATTCATTTGTAAGTGTTCAGTGAGGCCTTGGCATGAGCTGGTATCTGGTCTGCTAGCATCACAGCCCCATCTCGCGTTATATCATAATGTACACTGGAGAAGTTCTGAACTCTCTTTCCAACTTACATAATACTTTTTGGGACCCCCTACAAAATCCTCAATTGTCATTCTCCAAGGCTTTCTACATGTAATGTTTTGGCATTCACACAATCACTGAGACATATTTACCTTATCATTTCTTTCTCTTGCTTTGTTCCACATGTTGTGAAGCTGAATGATGAAATGAGAGAAAAGATACAGGAACTGCGGTATCATGATATTTTCTGTAATGCTCAGTATTTGCTGAAGTTTAGCACTACAGTATAAAACATTCACTAGAAAACTATCATCTTAAAAACAAAAAGGCACCTAGTCATTCCTTTTTATCTTTGCAGTGCTCTTTCCAAAAATGCTATTAAAAAACCATACAAACCATTTAAAGTCTTTAACAGAGTGGAAAGTAGAAATTAAATAGAAGTATTAGTGTATTTCCCATATCATATGGAGACAGCAGTTTAGGGCCTGATCCTCCAAAACCATAACTCACAAAAATAATCTCTGGTAAGTGTGGTCCAGTTGAAACTAACCAGAGTACTGTACTTGAATGAGTGCTGAATATATGTGAGCATAGAGTTTTCAGGATTGGCACCTTATGTTGCAATGATATACAGTAGGTAAGATATTTAATACCATAAATTATATTTTTAGCTAATTAAGGAGAAAAAAAGCAGAAAATTACCTGAAATAATTTGTTAGTGTCATAAAAATTTAACTAAAAAGAAATGAGGACTTTTCTGTTGATGACTCTAATGACCATTGTTTGGCAAGTAGGAGGTTTGTTTATTTATTTTGTTGTGCTATTTATCAATATTCTTGTTTTCCTTTCTTTGATTTGGAAGCCTCATAGCAGAAAGAGGTCTCTTCCTGTTACTATTAAAGTTAATGGCACAGCTCCCTTGGGGAGTAAGATTAAGGGCCTTAGGTTAGTTTCAGGTTTACACCAAATTGTGTAAGGGCTTATGTGAGATTCAGGATTAATAGATAACTGGCAAAGGGCTCACTATAGCTCTAATGGTTATGTAATGCTCAGCTTTCACTCTACGAAATATTTTGTTTACTCTTACACTTTGGAGAGGATTTCAATAGAATTAAGCTTTGGTTAAGAAAATACTGGTTGACTGCATTTCTTTATACTCAAAAAAGCAGTGAAATTCAATGGACTCGCTATCGATTAGTGACAAATTAATTTCTATCAACTACTTGTTGAGGGTATAATATAGAACTGGTAAAAAAAAATTGCCATTCAAACAGTTTTTGATGGACTATTGATTTTTCGACTAAACAATTTTTTTCATACAAACTATCTGCTTTCTGATGATGATTTTGAGTGTTCTGATCCAGCTTTTTGGTTGAAATCCAGTCTTCGTTTTCTTGACAAAGAATCAAAATTTTCTACCAAGAAATATACCCATTTTCCAACCAGGTCTAATATAATACAAAATATTATGAAGTACGTGCTTGTTGTCCATTATTGGTGACAGGCGATCTCTACCTCTAGGAACTGAATTATGCCAAGGATGCTCAGGACTTCTGAATATTAGGCCACTTAGATGCTGAAAGGTGGTCCTAGATACTGAACTTTAGGCACTTAAGTTTAAAATGTTAGCCAGAACTGGATTATACAGTAATTAAAAAAATTAAATAAAACCCATCCATTGCCTACACTAATCCTGTAGTTATTAGTGGGCATGTGGCGGAGGGCTTCTGAGAACTCAGCTAGAGTGAGAGGCAGCTCTAGCCGGTCTCGGTCGCCCGCGCTGACCATCGGGAGTCCGTCCCAGAGCACCCTGCAAGCGTTAGGATCGGTCGGATCCGGGGAGAAAAGGCGTGCGTAGCATCTCCGCCAGATCCGTGAGGGGGAGTGGTATCCTCCGCGAAGAGGCAAGTGAGATGCTTCTTAGCCCCCCTCTTTTTCTCCAGGGCATAGAAGAAGCGGGAGCCGCAATCCATCTCCCGAAGGAGGCGGATATAGTAGTAGGCACTGAAACTGAGCTGTGTGTTAATACGTTCCCTTCTTTTTTGCTTACCTTTTGTAAGTGCAATTGCTTAGCAACCAAGCAAAGAATATGATCAGTCCCTTTGTATTCAGTTAGTAAAATGTTAATGTTCACATACAGACTATCTGAAATCTGAGATTCCCACTGCAGTGATTATATTGTTTAGAAGAGAAATTCATTTAATAAATAGCAGAAGGTTGAAAAAAATAGTATAAACATGTGTATATATCCATCTCCCAAACATATGAACTAAAGATGTTTTTCCTTCTTTGCTGCAAAATTTTACTGAGTACCATGGAGAAAACCATTAAACTGAGAGTTATGACAATTTTGAACATTATCAAATTCTGTTGCCTCTGTTAGGAGCTCGGTGGTGGTGGTGCTGCTATTGCCTGTGTGAGGAGCTCACAGATTGCACATGTCAATTAGGCTGACAAGAAGAATATCAGACAAAATTTATTTTTTTATTTGGAATTAAGTGGTTATTTTCCCCTTCTCTCCAACATGTCTGGGGCTTGTTAGGACATGAAACAATCTTCATGTGCCTCCAGTAACTTCCAATGGTTGTTTCCTCTTTGATTTTTTTGTCAGCAATGTGTTCTTGGTATGTTTTCTAGTAGGGTACAGTGCTGTGTGTCAGATGTGTTCATTTATATATCTTTTAACTGCCAACCATTACAAAAACAGTAGTCTAAACATGGGGAATAGTTGAAAGTAATCGTGAACAGTTTGTGTGTCAAATCGCATCAAATACCACATTTTGTAACAAATAATAAAAAATAAACTTGTAAAAATATATTGCTCAACCTATTGCCTGAGACTGTCAAGGAAACCTGAAGGAGTTAAACTCCTGACTCCTATTGAATTTCAGTGGGAATTAGGCTGCCAGGTCCCTTAGGTGCCTTTGAAAATCTTGGTCATATTGTTTAATGGACTGTTGCTCACTTACGGTAATGGTGATGCAATACCAGAGAATTGCAAACAGTGCTATGATCTGAAACCAACCGGGACAGATTCTAGAAGTAAGGTAGAGTGGACCAGATTTTCTCCTGAGTTACACCAGTGTAAATGCACGGTAACACCATTGAGGAGAATGAAGTCGCTCTGGGTTGTACACTGGTATAACTAAGACCAGAATTAAGTTTTTGGTCTCATCTGTCACTGTTGGGTACATTATATAAATACAAAATCCTATTCACTTACCTTGCCAATGTCCCAACTAATTCCCTTCCTCATCCTCTCCACCCAACTGCCACCACACCCTGGACATTCTGCAACTAAATAATGGCACTTCATTCCTTCTCTACTCAGTTGTCCCCCTCTGTCTTAAAAGAAAATTGCCTAATCACAAATCCACAGCTCTCTTTCAGTTCTGCCATGAAACTATGTACTTCTACATAATCTCTCTGTCCACCTTGCTTCCTTGACTCAGAATGGACCCCTAATGTGAGATTGCAGAATAGGGGTTTAGTGTAACAGTGGAGGTGGTGGCAGCTTATATTGAGATGAGAAATTTTCTTCACAGGGAAGAATGAATGAAAGGATCAAAGAAATGTCAGGGTTGAGTGTGTCCATCAAGTTTCATGCCTAAACAGTTTCCCATGTATCATATTTTTTCTGCGTTGGACTGTCAGTCTTTGAGGCAAGGGGACCTTTCTTGTTTGTTCTGTACAATGCTATGTACACTAAGAGCATTAGAATAATCATCTTGAGGGAAGGAGGCAAGAAGTGATCCAGTCCAGAGGCAGTAGGATAACTGTATGAGCGTGTTAGGTTGGAATCATCTGAGAAGTATATAAATTCAGACTGGAACACTTCAAAAATATCTCATTTTGGACAGCTGGGAAGAGCCAAAGTTTGAGTGGCCTTTCTATGCGGTTGATAAGTTCCTGTCATTTGGCCTCTTATGTTGATGGTACTTAGTTGTAAACATCTCTCGACATATTTTAATTACTTCTCTGCATCCACGTTTCTGATTACCTTGATGAGGTAAATGTGTGGCTCTCTCCTTCTTTCAACAAAACATGTTCAAAGCTCTCCTCAAGCATAGCTCTTTCTCCTCCGTTTTTTCCTGAACTCAGACTTCCTGGTTGCCTCAGTCTATAACTATCTGCCTTGAACCTGAAATTTTCTTCCTCATCTCATGCTTCTGCCATATCATTTTCTATCTATGCCACTGCTTTACTACCACTTCTGCCTCAATCCTCATCTATGCCATGTCCTCTCTCATATTGGCTATTGCATTTTCCTTCTCTGTGACCCCAGCTGTCCATGCTCATGCATAGTCAGAATGCTGCCCTCTACTTCACATACAGAAAGAACTGTGATCTCATCACTGCAGTTCTCAATAACTCCCCTGGGCTCTGCATTTACTGGCATTTCTGGGTCCAGTTCAAAAATGTCCTTTTATTTGAAAAGCCTTCCATACTTTTTTTTTCCCCCATTTGTCTTTCTAATCTTCTCTCCGCTTTATTGCTGGCCCTTTTCAAAATCTCATTACTAAAGTGACAATCTTCCCCACTACAGTTCCTGTTATCTGGAACAGCCCTCCTGTATAGCTACACTTTTTACGCTGTATTTCAAACCTCAGCTGAAAGCAACTTTATCTCATGTTTAGTCGTCTATTTTTTTTTTCTCCCTTTACTAAGCTTTCTGTCTCCTAATGTGATTCAGTCTGTAAATCGTTACATGTAAAATTACATTGACTGTGTGATGATGCTCTGAAATAGGCGTTTCATTGTTTCCCCTTTGATACTTAGCCTCTAACAAGCTCTGTAATCAGAAAATATTCCAGTGGCATTTACCTCTCCCTACCAAGCTAAAGTATCCATTTATTGTAATTAAAGGTTCAGGTGACTATTTATTTTGTCTGTTAACACATACGATAAAAAATAGAAGTAAATTTGCTGGTGCCAACAAAAGTGCTGCATTTTAGGAGTTCTAGATTTATTTATTTATTTATTTAGGAGTCCTAGAGCATTATCTGATCTGTTTCTATACCAACAGAGCTCAAGTACATCATAAAGGGAGTACTACAACTGCAATTCTGGAGGGAGGGTGATGGTTTATATCTCAGTGACCTTTACGTTAAAGAGAGCTCACTGTTCACTTTTCTGATGGTATGAAGTAGGGCATGAATGTAGCACTTAGCAACAGTCAACAACATGGGCCTTGGGATTAGCCATGTTCAGACCAATCTTGTGCATGAGATGTCCCATAGGATATGATTGATCAAAAGGCCCCTATAAATTATGCATATATGCCTTCATAGGATTAGATGTCATAGCAAATGTGGGCTGTGCTATTCTTCATTTGAGTAAATTAGCACTGAGAACAGCTGTCTCATTTATTCAATATTGCTAACTTATGTAATTGTATTTTGAATCTTATGGTTTTTTTTGCTCAAAGCTGGAATCATGTGAATATACCAGAATCTTACCCTTCATTATTTATTTTTTCTTAAAATGAAAGTTTCCAGCCCTCATGGTTGCAGAGATAAAGTTGATTTGAGCATAAGCTTTTGTGAGCTACAGCTCAGTCATCGGATGGCTTATGCTCAAATAATGTGTTAGTCTCTAAGGTGCCACAGTACTTCTTTCTTTTTGCGGCTACAGACTAACACAGCTGCTACTCTGAAACCAGCCATAAAAGTTGGAAAAATGTATTGAATGAAGAGGAGTTGTAGCCATTTTGGTCCCAGGATATAAGTGAGACAGAGTGGGTGGGTAATACCTTTTGTTGGACCAGCTTTTGTTGGTGAAAAGAGACAAGACATCCGAGCTGCACGGAACTGAAGAAGAGTTCTATGGAGTTCAAAGAGTTCAAAAGCGTGTCCTTTTCACCCACAGGTGTTGGACCAATAAAAAATATTACCTCACCCACCTTGCTCTCTTGCATGAAGAGTGTAATTTAGGGGCTCATAACACAGCTTGTTTGTGCCCAATCATGTATCTATTGAAGTCAATGGCAAGGTTCCTGTTAACTTCAACAGAAGCAGGATTGGGCTCTTATTCAGAAGTGCCTCAGTATTTGGAGCTTTCCTGTTGGAGCAATTGGACTGAAATGGCAATCTGCAATCATTTACATGCAATTTGGTCTTCATTACAAATTAATGAAGTGACAATTGCTTTTTTGAAGTTGTCTATGTGGAGAAGATGGTGCTATTTGCTTTATCATACAATTAATACGTCTACATTCAAGTGCTTGTGTAAATCTGGCAGCTTAGAAAGTTGTTGGGTTAGGGTTCGGGAAACTGCAATGAAATTACTGCAAGAAAATTGCATCTTTTATTGAGCAATTCTAATTCTGCAAATAGAGTTCCTATTTTTTGTTTGTATCTATCATAGGAAGTGTAAGTATATTAATGTATATATTGATGCAGACAATGGTAAATAAATCAGTTGTAAATCATTGATGAATTATTTAAATTTCCAGATAAAATACCTGTTGTTTGCAAGTGCTGGTCCCTGTGTGAATTCCACTGTGGTTATTTATGCTCTCCATGCACCTGAGTTTAGAAGACTTTTTTGCTAACAATGTCCATTGGTCTCCACCTTTGCCCTTCCTCTCCTTGTGCTCCAGACTGAGGGTATCAGAGGTGGTGCTGACTGCCTGTCTCTCCAGTTCCTTTCTACCTCTACCAGGTAATGGTCTGAAATGGAACCCTCCAGTGTCCACAGACTGGTCCTTCAACTTCCTAATCCGTAAATATTGTAAATATAAATATTTGTTGTTAGTTTAGCTAAAGGTTTTGGGAACCCCTCCTTCCCAAGCTTCCTCTCCTCTGCACACTCCCTGGTATGGGACACCTTTTCTTGCTTCAAAAGCTGAATCTCCTGCCCATGGTCCTTCCTGGTTTAGCAACAACTATTAGAGCTGCCTATACTGCCCCAGAGAAGCTCATACGTCCACTAACTGTAGTATCTCCTGCTCTTTTCCCAGCTGAACCTGGCAAGCAGAGGAGTTCAGACTTAGGGGACATCTCAGGCAAGAGTGCCCTGAGGCCCAGTCTGATCTGGGTTGGGCAGACCTCCCTCCCACCCCCGTACACTGGATAGAGGTACTGAGGCGTGAGCCACGAGCCACTACCACTTCTGATACAGGGGCGAGCAAGGGTAGAGCCAGAGACTCCCAGGCTCACCATAAGGGTAGAAAGCCCTCTCAAAATCCTAAAGAGAAATCCCCCTCCAGATCTACCTCTAAGTGGAGGACTTTTTCACCAGCACCTTCTAAATCAAAGTGACTCTGTGCCCAGTTCTGGGGGGATCAGAGTCCATAAGGATCACTATTACTGATCTGCAGGCTCCAAAAATTGAGTGCCTTCTATATTGGCACCATCGACAGGCGCGGAACCTTTGGAACTGCGCACGGAGAGACAGGAGTCAAGGCCAGGACAAACATCAGTAGTGACAAAGTAAAAGCACCAAGAACCACATGCAGCATCATGCTTGCAGAAGCAGACATCAGCTTCCAAGTGCTGGCATGCTTCCGCTTGCGGTCTCTCTCTCTGAGTGGGGATAGATGTCATCCGTCAGGATCCAGAATCTCCCCTCCTATCAGATCTGGTCCTTACAAGGGAGATGCTGACACCATTGATCCATGAACGCTACAACAGAAGTCAATCCCCCTTCTGCCAGTCCTGCATCACAATGGTCCTGATGGCACCACCATTACAAATGGAACCTACATTTTCCTCTTTGGGTGAATCTGACATTGGGAGGGACCAATATCATCTCCACTCAGAGATGGGAATCCAGGTAGGGGATCCATAATCTTCTGGGACCTACTTTGACTTTATAAGATGGGGTACCCCCCTTTGGACTATTGGTAACCTATCTCTTCGAGAGCACTTTAACCAATGCTGGATCTTTCTCACTGGTCTTAATGAGCACCATGGGAGCTGTCCATGCAATATCCTGAATTGGTACAACCAAGGGAGCAGAGTTTTTGTTCACTCATCCTGCCCCACACTTTTTTTGGTGGTTCAAGATGCCACTGAAAGGAGTGGACAACAGTTCCCAAAGTCCACCCTCTCAGATGAAGAAGAGGCCAAAAATTTGGACCACCTCAGAAGGAAGGTATTTACATCAAATAGGCAATTACTAGGCCTTGCTGTAAAAGTATGATTTTGTGAACTGCAGTAAGATTTCAGAATTCAGAGGCAAGTTGACTTCAGAGGACAGAGAACAATTTCAAGCCCTTATCAAGGAGGGTAAATTGGTGGCTAGAACATCCCTATAGGGGATGACAGCCTCAAGATCAATGCTGATTGCATTGTTATGCTGGGCAAATCCTGACTTTATTCCTCAGGCTTCCCCAGGGAAGTTCAATCCCCTGTGGAGGATTTGATGAAAATAGCTTATTTAGTGAAAAGACTGAATTAAAGACTCAAGGGTGACCCTCTGCTCCTTGGGGATATATATGGAGACATAGAAGAAGAAGTGTCATAGGCAGCCTCACAAGTACCACAAGCTTTCTACCACCAAAGGGGATAGAACTGCCACAAAAGTGGTAGAGGTGCAGAGAAACACAACACTCCTCCTTCCCAGCCTCCTGTCAAGAAATTTTTTTTGACTGGACTCATGAGAGCTGCGATCCACCTCACAGCCATATAGGGCATCACATCCTCCTACTTAGTAGGTACTGCTTGTCAGTCACCCATAGTGGAATATACACAGGAACCATCACTTGAAGAAAAAGAAGTTACTTATCTTGTACAGTAACTAGAGTTCTTTCAGATGTGTTCTCCCTACCTGTATTCCACTTCCTGCACTCCTTCTCCTCTGTCTCAATCCTTCACTCATGATTCGTGGCAGAGAAGGAACTGGAGAGATAGTTGCTCTGCACTGCTCCTTATGCCCTTGGTCCAGAGCACAAGCAGAGGAAGAGTGCAGTAGTGGACCAATGGGTGCTGCTAGCAAAAATTACCCTGTCTCAGGCGTGTGGAGTACATGATAATGCCAGAGAAGAATATAGATAGGGACCACACATCTCAAAGAACTTCAGTTACTATAGAGATTAGTAACTGTTATTTATTATCCTATTTAATTTAATCTTGAGAGATTTCAATAATTGACCTTATTTGTTCTGAAAACCCTACATTTCATAGTTGTGTGTTGTGTGTATCTCTAAGAGAGACAGTGATGTGTGAGGTGAATTTCTGTAACAGCTAAAAACAGCCAGACTTCAGTATGACAACAGTTGTATTCAGTGATGAGCTGCCAAAATCTTAACAACCGGTTCCCTATAAAAAGTCCTGATTTAAGGGATGTGTCCCAGTATGTATTTTTTTGTACCAACATACGTCTGTATTTTCCCGGGAGGAATTTTTAAAATTTAAAAATTCCTCCCGGATGGTGATTTAAGAACCAAAAAGCCTGACCTTTTTAGTCAGGAAATACGGATGTATGTTAACCCTGCCTAAAATTCTTTTTTAAAAAGATGGACCTGAACTAGAAATGAGCTCCTTTTCACATGTGTGGGTCCCTGCCACTCCCTGGGGGTGTGCTAGGGTGACCAGATGTCCTGATGTTATAGGGTCAGTCCCGATTTGGGTCTTTTTCTCATAAAGGCTCTGATTACCCCCCACCCCCGTCCTGATGTTTGACACTTGCTGTCTGGTCATCCTAGGATGTGCACATGTGTGGGTCCCAGCTGCTCCCTGCCCCCCTCATTGAAGCAGGTGTGCAGGGTTACTGCCCTGGGAACTGCAGGGCACCAGTGGATGTGGGACCAGCTTTAGACGGGACGTGGGGCAGGGCTAGCTAGCGGCAGGGTGTGCGGAGCTGGCTGTGGGCAGGGCAGGGGGTGCAGAGCTGGCTGGAGACAAGAGGGTGTGGGGTTGACTGGAGGCAAGGGGGTGTGGGGCTGGCTGGAGACAGGGTAGGGGCTGACTGGAGGTAGGGGCTGGCTGCAGGCAGGGCAGGGGGGTGTAGGGCTGGCTGGAGACGGGTTGGCTGTGGGCAGGGCAAGGGGTGTGGCAGGGGCTGGCTGTGGGCAGGGCCGGGGGTGGCTGGAGACGGGGGCTGGCTGCAGGCAGGGTGGTGGGTACTCACACGGAAAGCAGCAGGACACAGCCCAGGCCCAGCAGAGCAGCTGGGAACCACCAGGCAGCATCAGGAGCCCCAGGGCTGGGGAGCGGGAGCAGCAGCAGCAGCAACAGGGCTCGTGCCCAGGGCCAGGCGGCAGCCCACATGGCTCCCACAGCGCAGCGCCCCTGGTGGCCGGAGGACGAATTACATCACTTCCCGGCTGGAGCCCATCAAAGCCTCAGCGCCCCCTGCAGGGAAGTGGGTTAACAACCAGTTCTAAAACTGCTTCAAAATTTAACAACCGGTTTGCGTGAACCGGTGCAAACCGGCTCCAGGTCACCACTGGTTGTATTCCCGTGTGTACATATAGTCCCTTTAAAACTATAAGAATAGGTTTGGGAGTTGTAACAGGTATTTTATAAGTCTCAAGGTTGGGTGTATTTTGTCTGTCGGTTTTCTGTTTTGTTTTAATTTTAAAATGTTAGTCTCATAGACTCATAGATATTAAGGTCAGAAGGGACCATTATGATCATCTAGTCTGACCTCCTGCACAATGCAGGCCACAGAATCTCACCCACCTACTCCTGCGATAAACCTCTCACCTATGTCTGAGCTATTGAAGTCCTCAAATCATGGTTTAAAGACTTCAAGGTGCAGAGACTCCTCCAGCAAGTGACCCGTGCCCCATGCTACAGAGGAAGGCGAAAAACTCCCAGGGCCTCTTCCAATCTGCCCTGGCGGAAAATTCCTTCCCGACCCCAAATACGGCGATCAGCTGAACCCTGAGCATGTGGGCAAGATTCACCAGCCAGATACCCAGGAAAGAATTCTCTGTACTAACTCAGATCCCACCCCATCTAAAATCCTACCACAGGCCATTGGGCCTATTTACCATGAATAGTTAACATGATTTTGGCAATTAATTGATCTTTATCCCATCATACCATCTCCTCCATAAACTTATCGAGTTTAATCTTGAAGCCAGATAGGTCTTTTGCCCTCACTGCTTCCCTTGGAAGGCTATTCCACAACTTCACTCATCTGAGTCTTTCACATAAGTCAGGCTCCATTCTTCAGTTGATGGATATTCTGAAATTGCTAGCAGTCAAGAGCCTATCCATGGTGACTGTAATAATGCATAAAGTGCATGCTGCCTGGCAGCAGCCTGATGTTGGTGTTGATGTCCTAGAGCTTGTCCTGTATTGAAACAAAAAGATGGTTAGCAATGCTGAAGAATTCAAACAAATATCTGCAAAGTTCAGTCCTGTATATACCCCTTATTATTCAATACTTGTGAACATTTGCATGTCCAAATTCTTGTTTGCTTAACGTTTTGGTGGAATGCAGTGTTCTTAGTCATTTGCAAACAACAGTGTTAATATACCAATAAGAGCTGCTCACCATTTGCTTTTGTTCATTTAAAAAATTGTTATAGTCATCCATTCAGGGAGCAGAAAAAATACAGGGGTATTTAAGAGTCCAGTCACACATACTGAGTGACTTAGGGCAGGTCTACACTTAAAATGCTGCAGTGGGAGACCTGCACTGTGCAGCTGCACCACTGTAGTGCTCCAGTGAAGATACAACTCCAAGATGAGAGAGCTAATCCACCTCCAAGAGAAGCGATAGCTTTGTTGACGGGATAAACCCTCCAATTGACATAGCGATGTCTACACCAGAGGTTAGGTTGGAATAACTGTGTCGCTCAGAGGGATGGATTTCTCAAACCCCCGAGCGACGTACTTCTACTGATGTAAGTTTGTAGTGGAGACCTGGCCTAATGGAGAATACTTAAAGTGAGCACCCCCCAAATAATTTTTTTTCTCTGTAAAGTAACTTGCAAATATTTGTGTTTAACATTATGGGGGCAGACATTGGGACTTGTTCATGAATATTTTGCAAACAGGAAAAATACATAAATTTGCTAGATAAAATATCCACAAATATTTGTAAGATGGAACCATATTTATAAAATACCATTGTGATGAGTGTGTGTAAAATCCTAACTAGCACTGGGAGGACCTGAGTAATCAGGATGCTATGAAAGGTAAGCTAATAGGTTTTGTTGTGTTTTTTAATAATTGTGGTTGCAAAGCTAAAGTGGTCTGGGTCATGAGACCAAGTGAAATAAACAGAAATCTCTGAAGTAGGTTGCTTTCTAGTGAGAGGCATCTAAAGAAACTGTTAAAGTCCTAAAATTTAATTATGAACTAATTGAATTCCAACAGCAGCCAATGACAGACCATGAATTTCTCTTGAGATGTCTGTTTAAACCTTGTAAGGGACTTTTTCAACTGTTTAGAGTATCTAAGTATGACGATATACACAATGATCAGCCTTAAAAAAACATCACTGGTTACCATTTAACATCTGGTGCATCAATGCCCCAATAACAACTGTGTGGATGAAGGCAGTCCATTACTATACTCTTGAATGAACTCTCACAGAAAAATTATAAAAGACAAAAACACCAGTGGGCAAACACTTCTCATAAAACAATCACTCCATATCTGACTCCTCAGTCCTCAAAGGAAACCTCCACAACACCTTCAAAAGATGGCTGGGGAGCTTAAATTCATCACTTTGCTAGACACTAAAAATCATGGACTCAATCAAGATGCTATTTTTATGTCTCCTTAGAGCAATCTGTAGCCCACTAACCCTCCTTTATCCTATGACTGCAGAGGTGTTAATTGCTGACTTCACCTTGAATGGTCTCTTGCAATGTGTACGTGACCTCCTCGTAGACAGGCTCACCCAAGAATTGTCTGCGGAAACTGCTCCCAGGAGAAGTTCCAACCAGGAGAACGCCCCGTCTGCCCACAGAATGCCTGCTCCAAACCTCAACACCACCACCAAGGGCCAGAAGTAGAAACGCCAGCCACCGCTACGATCCAGCAATGGCTTCAAGGATCCAAAAGCTGTACCAGGCAAACCTCCCCAAAGTCATGAGGGAGATCCTGGACAGGCCCTCGCCCTATTGCAAGATCCCATCTGAGTGTCTCTATAGCTACTTCAAGGATGTATTCAACTGCATAGCCCAGAATGACACACAGCGGGCAGAGAGCCTCCGCCCTCTGCCCCGTGTCGACGAAGCAGGTATCCTGGAAATTGACTATACGCCCAAGGAAATGATGGCCAGACTCTCAAAAACAAAAAACACAGCTCCTGGGAAAGATGGCATCCCCTACAGCCTCCTGAAAAAGCGAGATCCCGGCTGCCTGGTCCTCACCATGCTCTTCAACCAGTGCCAGTGATTCTGCTGGACTCCCAGCTCCTGGAAGAAGGCCATGATGGTACTGGTGTACAAGAAGGGTGAGCGGGATGACCCCAGCAACTGGAGGCCCATCTCCCTCTGCTCCATGATGTACAAGCTCTATGCCAGCTGCCTGGCATCAAGGATCATGGAGTGGTCGGTGAGTGGGGGAGCCATCAGTTCCACCCAGAAAGGCTTTATGTCCTGCGAGGGCTGCTATGAACACACCTTTGTCCTCCAAACCACCATCGAAACGGCCACAAGGGTGCGGAGGCAGTGCACGGTAGCGTGGCTCGACCTGACTAATGCCTTTGTGGTGGTGGGGCATGGACCCATCTTTGCCATGCTCCAGGAGTTTGGGATGCTAGAGAACTTTCTCCGTGTGATCCGAGAGGTGTACGAGGGATGCAGCACCACCATTCGCTCAGTTGAAGGGGAGTCCGCCGAGATCTCGATCCAGAGCAGAGTTAAGCAGGGCTGTCCCCTCAGCCCCATCATCTTTAACCTCGCCATGGAGCCATTGCTGTGAGCAATCTCCAATGGCACAGATGGTTTCAACCTCCACGGTGAGACGGTGAGCGTCCTGGCTTACGCGGATGACTTGGTCCTGACCGCAGACAACCCAGAGAACCTCCAACGTATGCTAGATGCCACCAGTCAAGCTGCCGATTGGATGGGGCTCCACTTCAATGAAAAGAAGTGCGCATCTCTCCACATCGACAACAGCCAAAGGGACTTAGTGCAGATGACTGGGTTCCAGATCCAGGGTGAGCCCATCATCCCCCTGGCAGAGGGGCAGGTGTACTGGCACCTCGGCACGCCGATGGGTTTCTGTGTCTGGCAGACACCCGAAGACACCATCCAGGAGATCTTGCAGGATGCCGCCAAGATCGACGCCTCCCTGCCAGCACCGTGGCAGAAGATAAACGCCCTGAACACCTTCCTGATCCCCCACATCTCATTCGTCCTAAGGGGATCCGCCGAGGCAAAGATACCCCTCAACAAGACAGACAAGATCATCCGGCAGCTGGTGAAGAAATGGCTGTTCCTTCCCCAGAGAGCCAGCAACGAGCTGGTCTATATCGCCCATAGGCATGGCGGTGCCAATGTCCCCTGCATGGGTGACCTATGTGACATCGCGGTGATCACCAATGCCTTCTGCCTGCTGATGTCTCCTGATGCCATGGTAAGGAACATCGCAGCAAACGCCCTCCATGATGCAACAAAAAAGCAAATCGGCAGAGCCCCCTCCAACCAAGACATCGACAGCTTCCTGAGAGGTTCCCTCGATGGCGAATTCAGATGGGACAGTGGCGACATCGCTTCACTGTGGTCCCACGCTTGCAATGCCACATGTCTCCTGGGGAAGTGCATCGGCTGCTGCTGGGAGTGGCGCGAGGAGCACCAGGAGCTGGGAGTCCTGGTGCCACAGATCAGATCTGATGACAACACTATCGTCACCCCGAGGACACGGGCATGCTGGAGAGGACCCTGAAGGCGGCCATCCACTCGCTGTACATGGAAACCCTGAAGCGTAAACCAGACCAGAGTAAAGCCTTCGAACTGACCAGCAAATCGGATGCTAGCAACCACTTTCTCGCCGGGGGGTGGCCTCACCTGTTTCACCAACTGGCAGTTCATCCACCGCGCCTGGCACAACTGCGTCCCACTCAACGGAGCCATCCACCACGGGAACCAAGACAAGCATTGGAGGAAGTGCAGCTACTCCAACGAGACCCTGCCCTACATCCTGTGCAGCTGCAAGCCCCTCTCCAGAGCCTGGCAGCTGAGCCACAACGCCATCCAGAACAGCCTAGTGAAAGGCATCGCACTGCGCCTGGGGAAGGTCACTGTGAACTGCGCCATCCCCACTACTGACAGCCAGTTGCGACCTGACGTGGTAGTCACCGACGAGGCCCAGAAAAAGATCATCCTCGTCGACATCATGGTCTCCTTTGAGAACAGGACCCCAGCCTTCTGCGAATCCCGAGCTCGTAAGCTGGAAAAACGTCCCTTGGCCGACACCCGAGAGCGAAGGGCTACGAGGTGCAGATGGAGCCCTGGGTGCTTGGGATCCCTGCAATGAGCGTGTGCTGCAGACCTGTGGGATTGGTCGATGCTACGCATGGCTCATGTGGCGCCTCATGGTCTCGGACACCATCCGATGGTCCAGGGACATCTACATTGAACACATCACCGGCCACCAACAGTACCAGGAGGTGTGAGCCGGTACGACGACATGCATCAACTATGAGAGACTTTTTCCATTGGACCATATGAACTGGAACCATAAACTCACTGAACATTAAATCCCACCAAAGGAGGGCAGATCCATCCTCATCATCGTATCCACTCATTATACTCCACACCTGAGCATAGCCATTATATGGACAACATACCCTCATAGCTCATCTGTCCTTTGACCCGTTAAACTTTTATCTCGGGGAGATTGCAGATTATGTATTCCTTATGCCAGCCGCTCCTAAACCGAATTTCACACCCCTTGATAATCTGTACCCTATTCCCTGATAACCAGAAACTTCTATGCCTAAACTCTGTACCGTTTTCTTTGTACTTCAACTCCTTAGCAATCTCTTCCACCTTGTATTTAGCAGTGACACTCACATTATCTTTCCCAGACCTGAAGAAGAGCCCTGTGTAGCTTGAAAGCTTCTCTCTCTCACAACAGAAGTTGATCCAATATTTTTTTACCTCACTCACCTTGTCTCTTTCATTTAAAAAATCAGCATTTAACAGATGCCACTTCTAAGTACAGGGAAATAACTATCAATTTCCTTGTAAACTTTGTGGTAACTTGATAAATGTTGACTACTTAATGCTATGTAAGCTTAATGTATTCATGGGAATAAGAAGTGTGCGTTTGACAAGGTTTTCCCATCAAATGTCTAGGTAAAGCAGGGCCATTTTCTAAAGTGGGATCAGACCCTTCATTTTGTTATTTGCTCATAATGTGAAGCTCTAAATGCAATTACTATTGCTGTTGATATAATCAGTATACTTTCTTTTCTTTTTTTTCAGTGGGAAGAGATTAGTGGAGTTGATGAACATTATACACCAATCAGAACTTACCAGGTATGCAATGTTATGGATCACAGTCAGAACAACTGGCTGAGAACAAACTGGATTCCACGCAATTCAGCTCAGAAAATCTACGTGGAGCTCAAGTTTACCTTGAGGGACTGTAATAGCATTCCTCTAGTTCTGGGCACTTGCAAGAGACCTTCAATCTATATTATATGGAGTCTGATGATGACCATTTGGTCAAGTTCAGAGAACATCAGTTTACAAAGATTGACACCATTGCAGCTGATGAGAGCTTCACTCAAATGGATCTTGGGGATCGAATTCTCAAGCTCAATACAGAAGTTCGTGAGGTGGGACCTGTCAGCAGGAAAGGTTTTTACCTGGCTTTTCAAGATGTGGGTGCATGTGTTGCCTTAGTATCAGTGAGAGTGTACTTCAAGAAGTGCCCTTTCACTATAAAAAACCTGGCCATGTTTCCAGATACAGTACCTATGGACTCTCAGTCATTAGTGGAAGTGCAAGGTTCTTGTGTCAATCACTCAAAGGAGGAAGACCCACCCAAGATGTATTGCAGTACAGAGGGCGAATGGCTAGTGCCCATAGGAAAGTGTTTGTGTAATGCCGGCTATGAAGAAAGAGGCTATGAATGCCAAGGTAACAATGCACTTCATGTTCACCGTTCAGTTATTAACAAGGGTTTCACCATCTGTCTATGTTCCATATATTGGCTTATGTTAATTTTTTAGAAGCTAATGAGAGATTTATTAGATCACAAAATTGCTCATTAAAGTAGTTCTTGTTTCATTTGTGTAAATAATGTTATTTAACCATGTGTATTTATTAGGGTTGAGTAAATAATACACAGCTAATATTGAATTCAGCAAATCTAGCCTTGCTTCCCTCTCACAGACTTTCTATCAGCCCATTACAATTTCTTCAAATGTATATCTTGTGTCAAAGTATTTGAAATATTTTAATTCTGGCTTGACTGCTTGCAGACCTCTGTGTTTAATATTTGATACTTGAGTTGTGTTGGTTAGTTGTGACCGTCAGGTAAAATACATGGTATTGATTCTGGTTCCAAATTGGTTGTGTTTGCAAACGCTTGCAAAGGGAATACTAATGTTTGCAGATTCCAATTACAGTTCCATGGATCCTCAAACTTTTGACTCAAAAGTATTTTCTGAAACGTATCAGTGAAACTTGGTTAAGTGAAAACTCCTAGCAATGGAATATACTGGGGCTTGGTATTGGTCAAAACCAAGTTACTGAAGCATTTGAATCTAGATTCATTTGCAAATTGCTTTCAACATTTGCTCAGCTGTCTCAATGAAATTATGATTTTATGTTTTGCTTTTTACTCAGATACTTGGCTCTATCTTTTAGTCTCTTGGTGCCTTGGTCGGTAATTTGGTCACTACGGACTTGAGATAGTCAAAACTCAGAATTTTATGGGAAATGCCATTTTGTAATTCATTTTCATTATGAAAAAGTTTTTCTGTTAAACCCTTAGCCTCTGTGCCAACAAAAGTGCCAGTTATGATGATTCTTCTTGAATGTGCTCTTAGAAAAAAGGGTATTACAATTATCCCAGCAAACAGCTAGTGCAATAAGTTGGAGAAATGGTGGGAGCTGGGAGCACCCATCTCTGATTCCGCAACCAAAGATATGTAATTCTGAGTCCCATTCTAACAAAATAGCTTTCCCTCAGAATGTGAGAGAGGAGGATGGGAGACCGTAGGGACCAAGTGTACATTGTGTGTTTTTTTGGATGGACATTAACTTTGTTTCCTTGGAAAGGGTGGCTTAAGAAGCTGAAGTTTTTATGTATTTTTTCCTTTAATTACCGATAGACAAATTTAAAAACCCCATAAATTAGATTCTTCTATTAGACCCTAACATCAATAGGAGCTGGAATTTTATTGTTCAGGCACCCATGATCTCTGGGCCTCCTATAGCCACATTTTTAAATTCCTGAAAAGTTTGCTGAAAACATTGGTATTACTCTAACCACCATATATACTCTTGCTATAACATTAGAGTCCTTATCCCTGTAAATGATGAAAGCCCTTGGTTTAGAATTAGCCACATAGGGGCATGAAAAGACAGTCATTCCAGAAAGTATCAGGGAAAAAAATTGAACGAATGATGAAGTATTCAGTAAAAAAAAGATATTTTTTCCCCTTGAGATCAGATTCTGTTCTCATATGGAGCATGTGCTGTTCCTACTGAAGTCAGCAAGCATTATGTGTCTGCTTTTTAGGGCAGATTTTGACGGTTAATTTAAAACACAAAAGCCGACACTAACACTGCAGTCATTTCTTGGCATCAGGTTCTTCTGTCCTGTTCTTTTGGGTTCAACTGCATATGTTCATCAAATGGGCTTTGTATGATTAGACCATTCACAAAAGTGACGGGACATTCTGGTTTGTTCTGGCTTTGCATGTAATGTCCTGCTGCCCTGACAACTTTTATCTAGACTCATATTTGTCAAATATTTTCACCCCGGTGTGATTTAAGTGGCACTCTCAAAGCAGTTGGTAACCCAACCCCTCACCGCTGTTGACGTCAGTACTGCAGCAGGAATCGGAAAGCTTGGAATGAAGTTCAGTTTTTCACATACTTTTTAACTGACCACTTTGGCTCAGTTTGGCTGCTTCTGCCCTTTTTTTGCTTGTCGGCAACAGGACTAGAAATTCAGGATTGTGGTGTTTGAAGTAGACACAAAATGGGGTTACAAACTTAGGCTTGAATGAATGGGGAATTGGAAATAATATAGTTCCCCTACTTGAAATTAATTTAATATAATCTGAAGAGGGAAAAGCAATAATATAGCACTGCTTATCTTCAGAGTGCTTTAAAACATTTAATTATGTAAGGGATTTTGCCAGTTGAGCCTGTGTGGAAACACTTTCAGAAGTTCTGATTTGCTTTCACACCAGCAATTTTTGTTGTATTTTATCTCTGCTCTAATATTGGTCCTTATAAGGATTTCATAACAGATTTTCAAATACAGTCAGCTTGCATTAGAAGAATATTGTCACTGGTAATGAAATCAAGCGGTCTGATGAGTCCATAAAGTTGGTTTTGAAATCATCATGCACTTCTCTTCATATTGGCAAAAATGTTGTGGCCCAATCTTGCATTCAAATAAGCAGCACACACCATTTTTCACATACATTTTAAAGATAGCCTTGCTTCTACTGCATGCCAAGGAAATGAGTAAGTTTTCTGGGCATAGGCTCTGGACTTAGCTGTTACAAATGTGATTTGAAAGTATTGCTTCATGTTTGTTTCCATGTTGTTAAGTCAAGATTAGGGGGCTTCATGTGGGCATAACTGTCTGCCTACATGTTATCAATTGCATAATCAGGGCTTTATTTTACTTCAGGAAAGCAAAATGTTGTTGTTGTTCATATTTTCTTTGTTCTTTCATGTAGCTACTTTTGTTTAAATATGTGTGAGGGAAAGTCACTTTTAGAAAATGTACAGTTAGTCCTGTTGAGGAATTTGGCTTATTTAATCCATTTCAGGGTAACTGTTAAGATTTAGGCTTTTATTCTGCAAAGGTCTTACACCCACGTTTGAATTGGGGCACTGTGGTTAGTCCCAGTTAAAGTCAGTGAAACTACTTGATATGTAAAGTACACCCGTGTGTAAGTCTTTGCAGGATTAGGGCCTTGGAATGCTATAAACATTACTGAAGCCTCTTACTGAGTGAGATGCTTGTTATAAATGTGGACAGCAATATGTGTTTGGGTTTTGTTCTCTTCACATAACTTTTCCATGTGTTGGGGGACTTGACTTATAGCACTCTTTCCCAATGACAGAATTAGGCTTCGGTTGAATAAAGACTACCAATTTTATGTTGGACTCTGTGGTAGTTTTCTGATGTTTGCTTAGAACTGGATTTTCACCTGCCTTGTTCCAATTCAGCTGTAAATCAGATTTGAACTTCCGGTGTCAGTCCCTGGACATGGAAGATGGATGTGTGAAAGGATTACATGACCTAGCTCCATTCTTCCAAAGCAGTGACATTTAATTTTTAATTCTTTAGAGTGAAGAACTTGTGCACAAGTTTCCCAAGAGACCATTATGGATATCTTAGAAATTAGATGTTATGTCTCCTAGTCCATCCCCTACCAATAAAGGACTGTTCTCTATTGTAATTTTGCTTTTATGTTTCATGGGCTAGTTTTAAATGTCCCAAGTGATGAGTGGCTTCCACCACTTCCCCTTGTGTATTATTTCAACACACTAACAGAAGTCTCTGTTAGAAAACTCTTCCTGTTAGTCATCTTGATATTTCTCTTTCTTAGTTTCATCCCCATTCTCTTAGTCATGCCCCTTTCCAGTATGCTTTATAACTCCTTTCCTTTATTTGTGTGTTTGCACCTTTTAAATATTGTAGACTGTTCTCATTTCCCCACACTTAGTCATCAACTAATCAAGCTGTACTTATTTAATATTTTAAAAATTTTTACCTTCAGTTGTCCATGACTCTTCAAAAGTAGTTGTCAGTGGTACAGCAAATTCATTTGGTAATTCTCTATCCTGCATATTGACCATATGTATTTCTTTAACTAATGGTTTACCCTATTTTTTTATGAAGGCACCCCTATCGTATAGTGATAGTTGCCATATAAGTACCTAGATAGGTGAATGTCTGTCTTTGTAAACTTTGACTCACTTCCCTATTATTCAAATACATTTTTTCTGTTTTTTTTTTCTTGGTGACATGGAGGAATTTTTAGTTGTGTCTTAATTATATATCTTTTAGGATTTCCTATCTGCCTTTACATGGCTGGACTTTAATATGTCCACTTATTAACAATTACTCACAAAAAGTATTCTGTTTCTCTATTTTGGTCTCCTGCAATCAGGGGTGGCTCTTCCAATTTTGCCGTCCCAAGCAGTTGCCGCCAAATTGCCGCCGCCGGGAACACGGATTGCCACCCAATTCTGAATGTCGCCCCAAGCACCTGCTTGGAAAGCTGTTGTCTGGAGCCGGCCCTGCCATGCAATTAAACACTTTGCACCTGCTGCTTCAATCTGTGAACTTATTAAGCCCTGGTCACTGGTTCCAAATATCATATTATCAAGCAGTTCCTCTTCCATTGGTAAGAGCCAAGATGGTGTCTTCTCCAGTTGGAATCTTTTATACAGAATGATTAGAGAATACAGAAATAGTCCTTCTCTAGTAATACAGTGGACATTATATGACTCTGGAGAATCTCATCTTGGTATATTGTGATCAGTTATGGGTACCTCATAACCAGAAAGATTTAGATAAACTAATGCTCTCCAAAGAAGGACAAAAATGAATGAGGATAATAAAAATGTGTTATAGCATGACTAATTAATACTCTGGATGTGTGCAGGGGTCCATGCTAAGTTTATACTCCTCCAGAAATGAAGGAGGGAGATGAAGTAAATTGCAAAAGGTGCAAGGGTTTATAAATAGGAAGAATGAGATGAAAAACAATTAAAAAGGAAATTTAGGTAAAATATTAGAAAAATTAGCCTGACAACTACCTATGTAATAATCTGGAAGTCTCCCAAGGGAAATTTGCAACATAAATGGGAAATTGTGTCCCCATTTGGGAGTAAAAATGAACTTACATGCACTTGAGTACTTTTTCAACAGGTGACACTTCAGAGCATAACACCCATTGTGTTTCCAAATGGTAGAACAAAAATAATTGATAGGCCTGAGGAGAGTGGCTCTCTATGCACACAAGTGCATGTTCTTCTACATGCTAGCATTATAAACTGCAGTTTAAAATTTAGATGGTGGATTTCTACTTTTGAGTAATCCTGATTTACTGTAATGTTTTGCTCTGCATTGTCAAAATTCAAATTGTTGAGAGGTTGTATAAAGTCATTTATGAAATGATTTTTATTTTTTGTCTTGTCAATTTCCTGTGTGATAAAGTTTAAAACTTCAGCTACAACCGACAGACAAATGTTATATAACAAAATATAAAAAAACCTTTGAAGGACTGAATCCAGTAAACCTTCCTCATGCAGATAGTTCTTACTCAACTGAACAGTCCACTTAAGTAAAAGGAGTAAAATGTTACTGGGAAGTTGGGGGGAAGGTAAATTATGTGTAACATACATGATTATTGCAGAAATGCTTTCTCAATTTCTCTACCAACACTAAATTATTCAAACACTTAAGCTCTATGGTACAAGTGTCTCAAACTAGATTTATATCTCTCAATTCATGGAAATATGAAAAGAATGCCAAACCTACCTATATATATCTGAACAATGTCATTTTTGTTGATCTCTTTCAGAGGAATTAATACTGTATTTCTGAGGTATAGTTATGAAAAATGATATTAATACACTGTGAGGAATTAAAAAGAAATTGAAGAGAGATATGTTTAAATATAAATAACAATTTTGGTCTCAGCATACTTAATTATAAATTTTCATCTACCAATAATTGTATTCCTTCTTTCAACAAACATTTTTTGAATGAAGGGAGGGAAAGGAGCAATTAGGAGTTATTTAACATGGTGCAAGTGTGAGCACTCAGGAGCGGGGACATGTAGTGTGTATTTCTGAGCAAGGTTTATTGATCTATATGCTGCCAAGATCAGTAGTTTCCCCATGAAATGGCTAACTATCTGACAGATTGCAGATGCAATCGGGGCACTAAGTTAGACTACTAATTACGGTTATGCACCTATCTACAAGATCATATTGTACTTAATTAAAAACTAAAAAGTTGTTACACTAGGACTGCACAATCACATAGTAGCAACAGTAACATCAAAAGTTAGCATTTACATGGTGTCTTTACAGAAATCTGGAAAAGCCACAAAATCAAACACTGGTCCTACAATATAAACATTTATTAGGAACTGGAATTTGAAGTGTTGTTCATTTTAAGTTGAAAAAGTTGCTTGTTTTTAACACCAAAACCAAATTTTTAAAGGAGGATTGCTAAGCTTTTTTGCTATCTATCTAAAATTACATTATGTAGAGATAACTATTATTTATAGCTATGAAATATGCACTGTTCTCATCCAGTTCAGATCCTAAAAGTTCTGAACAGAACTCTAGGGAGGATTTTCCCAAGTGCTCAGCACTTGCCTAACTCTTCTCCCTGAAAGTCGATGGTAACCATATCCTCTCTGATTTGAATGTCATAAGCAGAGCTAGATGAATAATTAAAAAATCAGGTAACTTATTTACAAATATTGCAAAATTAATTTAATATTTGCCAACATATTAGTCACATTATCAGACCAGTTCTGTAGATGGGCAAAGCTAAAATAGAAAATTCTCTAATTAAAAAAAAATTGAGAAATTCACTGAATCAGTATTATATAACTAACTCTAGTCAATAGTATGGAATAGTTGCAGTCATGTATATTTACTTGAGATGATGCTTTTCAAAAATGCAGAACAAATTTGCTGCCAGCTATGATAAAAATGTCTAAAGATTCTGTGTTTATTTACCTCTATTTATTTACATAATCATTTTTGATACTAACAGACCAAATCATAATCTTATCTTAGAACATTTTTAAATTCTAATATTTCCCTCCAAAATTATGTGTAAAAGGGCAGTGTCTATATATTTTATAATTCTGATACTCAGGGTTGGATTTTCAGAGTGCACTTCAAGCTAGTGGGAAACACAATTGTGTATACACAGAAAAGGCAATATTTTAAGAAGTGCATCTAGTGCAATTTAAAATAGGAAAATTGTACTGTACATTTATATAACTCAAATTTAAATTGGTCACAGAAGGTGATTTGCTATGTCTGTGAACTGCCACTGTTCACTCTGTAACATGTATCTCCAGTAATGTAACGTTTTAAGCAATAGAAGGCACACACATTAGAACATCCCAGCCCCTGCTTGAAAATTAAGGGGTATCTGAGGACCATTTGGTTCCTATTTGTGAACATGCAGTTTGTTTCTGATTTTGATACTGTACAAGATATCCTCAAAGCATCTGCTTTTGAGTTTTTGCTGCAAATGTTTTTCAGCTATGTATGATAAGGGCTCTTAAGGGGACCTTGCTGGCATTTCCTCAGCCTTTTCATTTTAATGGTTTTGCTTCTTTGTTGGCTCTCACAAGATATTTTTTTTTCAGTGTTGTTGGGGGTTTTTTTGGTTTTGAGGGATTTTTTTCTCCCTTGCTTTCTACCTTGCACTAGCTTTCGGGTACTCAGGTATAAGATTTAGTTAATAGTTACACAAAGATTGTAGTGTCAGTTTGAATTCATTGAACACTTTGCAGTCCCCTTCTCCTGCTTCCTGCCCAGCAGTTTCTTCACCACTTGTGCCTGTGTTTAGAGTTATTTGACAATCCCTTATTAGTTCCGGAGAGGAACTTATAAAGGCTAATAGGGGTTTGCATTACAACTGACAGCTGGTACTAGACTTTAATAGAGAGCAATTGTAATGAGAAGTGTAAGTTTTGGTAACATTTGAGGAAAATGCTCTTAAAGTAAGAACCATCTTGAAAGATGAGTGTGAGTAGTTGAGAATCATATATATGACTGCTGCTCCTCAGCTTGAAGTACAGGATGTTGTCAAACAGGCTGTTGGGCAGACATCTAAATAACCAGTAATTGATATCAGACTTTATTGAACGTTTATGACTGCAAGAAAAATTGCAGAATTGATTGTTAGTCTGCATTACAAATTGGATAATCAAAATTTTATCCATAATGGTTCACTTTCCTTGACTTTGAAATTGCATTGAACAGTATTTGGTCCATAATGGCATAATCTTGATCCAAAATGATTTAGTCTTAACACACTTGTTAGAGGAGTCAGAGTGATTACGAATTCATTGTTTGTAGTTTCTGCACTAAGTGCTTATCAACATTATATGCCATGTAAATCAGTATACCTGGTGTGTCAAGGGAAAAAAACCCACACACAGGTCTTGTGTTTAAACACAAATGAAGCTTACACACAAACAAGTACAAATACTTCCAGCATCATAGGGGCAAAATGTGTCACTGTCATGTATCTGTGGGTTCAACTCTTGTCTGCTGTAAGGTTAAAATTTAATGTGATAATTTAGAACAGCTGCTCTTTGAAAGGAAGATTCATTTTCAACAAGGGAAGAAAAAACCATGGTAAAGGCTGACAACATGCCAACCCTGAATAACAACATAAATGAGATGGGACAATTCAGCTTAACGATATGGTTGAAATAACTCAGTTTTCCTTGCCATTGGTATTTCCAACCTTTGTGTTTTTGGTCAAGTATACTGCTTATTGAATGTATCATGTTTTACTCTTGTGGAATGATTTTTTTTCTTTGCTGAAATTTTGACAATGATGTACGATGGCACATAATGGATTGGTAGGTAACATTATAAGCTAACAAAAAATATTTTAAAAAAATCATATACATCATATCCCTGTCCAACGTGCTGTTAGTACAAAAATATGACTGTTTCACAAAATAATGCTTCAAAGCTCGCAAATAGACTTACAGCATTAGGGAGGGATTACATTATGGCCTACATTCATCGGTCCATCTCTGTCCAGCAAAGCATTTAAGTATCCACTTAAGTCCCATTGATTTCAGGCACATGCTTAAATTCTATTAAAGTTAAGCATGTGAATAAAGTAAAGTTAAACATGCGTATAGCTCATCCATTAATGAACTCTGCATAGGCTACAGGCATCAGCCCAGATAGAACAACTTGCATGTGTGGGCATAAGCTCTCTCTCTCTCTCCCTCCCTCCCTCCCCACGCCCCCCCCCCCCCCATGGTTTCTCACAACTCTCTGTTGGGAAGAGAATGATAGAAAAGATAAACCACAAGTGTCCAGTTCTCAATCTCAAAGAGAAATGCCATATTTTTCTTTGCTTTCTGAAGCCATATTTTTTCTAATAACATATAATGAAGATATATGGTACGAGTGTGCAAGACAACAATTTTACATCTCATACTTTAAGAAAAATGAGAACACCTCTGCATCACTTGATTACTCTATTCACAGAAAATAACCACTGATAAAGCAGTTAAGATAGTATGAAATGGTCATCTGTTTGCAGATATGTGAATTAACTGCAGTCATCAAATTAAAATGATAGATGAAGTGCAATACAGCAGAAATTATATACAATGTACTTGCACCGTTCTCTGCATACAATCGTTTGCAAACATACAATTTACAGGATTTGATCTGATTTTAACATGCACATCCTCTCTCTGCAGGCATTCTTTGCAATCTGCATGTGCATCTGTTAGTACGTGTAAATTACCCATACACATTTAGAAGCTTTTTTTTTTTTTAATTGGTGCCTCAGAGTTATTTTTTCCATGTTCTTTTATAACAAAGTTTATTCCCTGAAGGGGAAAAATGTTTTTATCTGGGTGTGTAGAGATGTATTTTTAAAAAATATAGTACACTTGGTTATAAACTAAAGATTACTTATATGCTTTAATATTGAACTGAATAATGTATTAATGATTACTGTACAAAGAAATGCAAGCAAATGTTGGAATGTGAGGTAGGGCCAATTAAACGGAGGTATCTCCAGCTGTTAAAAAGTTCTCTTTAGGTTGTGAAACCACTGGAATTCTCGGAAGGTCGACAGGATATAAAATCCTGCCGTTGGAGCCCTTTTTCTGTAACATGATCATAATAATGAGCTGACAGGTATAAGCAATTATTCTAACAAGCAGTTCTTCAAATCTGTTTTAGGAATTTCCAGGTTCGGTTGCTGGAAGACTTGTATGAAAAATAAATGCCACTTGAGGAGAACTCTAGGTGTATCTGTAAAGAAAATGAGAGAGGAATAGCCATTCCATCTCTAAATCTAGTTTTCATACTGGAAAGAAAATAAGACTGTGAAGTCGGATGGGAGACATATTAGCAGGAGGAAGTTTTGGGAAATCTTAAACTGCCATAGCAGATGCTCTGTCTGCTCTGTGAATCAAATGAAGACTTCAGACCTGTAACCAAAATGCTATTGACTTCAGGTGAAATTTGGTTGTGAGCTTGTCAGTCCAAAACCTTGCATGAGCATTTACAGGTTAGGGTTACAGGGAACAGGAGGAATAGAGTAAGATAATTACACCTGTCATTAACATTTAATTAGCAATAGTGGATCCTTTCCCTCATGCTCCAAGGGTAAGAAGGATGAAGGAGCAGGCTGCTGAGTCTCCCTGCTTCAGGCTGATGGAGTAAAATGGAAAAAGGAAATAGACATAGAGAAACTTTCTCATTCACCTGAAAAAAATTTTATTATGGTAGAGGAATGAGTCCACAAATTCAGTAGTGATCAGTTCTTCAGTCTCCCCTACTTTACGAGGCAGAGTCAGATGTTTTTGATTGGCTGGGATGAGTCTCCAGATAACTTTTCTCCATGAGGAGCCCCTCCAGAGAGTCTCAAAGCTAATAACTGTCATATCTGAATAAAATACTCTTTCAACACATATTAACAATAACAGATAACATTGCCTAATTCTAAGTTGTTCACACATGTCTGCTACTACTAAGAAGAACTGTGTATCCTAAGGGAAAAAACTTGCATATCAATTGAGATGAGCCCAAAGGCCATTTATTAAATGTAAGAACCCTGTTTTCCATCAGCTCTCCCTAAAAGGGTGGGGGGAGAGACATTGCAACACTGTTGAAAATTAACTTCCAGTAAGAAGAAGATGAAAAATATGCAGTTGGATGAATTTATGGACCAATCCACCTACCAAAATGAGATCTTCAGGTGAGTAAGACAAATTTTTTCATTCTCACTGTAGGGAATGGGTCCACAAGGTGGATGGGATTTTTGTAGCAGTATCCTGCTCTCCCATGAACTGAGAGAGAGCTGTAGTTTGTTTCACTCAGCTTAAATCTATCAAACTTGTAGAATTTGGTGAGCGTATGCAGAGATGTTCTGGACACTTGTTCACATGGTGTATTGGACCTGTTGGCTAATGAAGCAGCTATTGCCCTCATAGGATGGGCTTCAATCTTGAATGGAGGAGTTTTCCCCTGGGCTTTCTGTGTCACAAATTTCCCAAGTAATAGATCTTGCTGTGGAGGATCTGGAAGTTTTCTGTCTCCTAACCCCATGGTATGTTAGAGTGAACCAAGTGGAGTGTTTTTCTGAAGGGTTTTGTTCTCTTAATGTAGATTGAAAAGGAGTACTTGTGGCACCTTAGAGACTAACAAATTTATTAGAGCATAAGCTTTCGTGAGCTACAGCTCACTTCATCGGATGCATTTGGTGGAAAAAACAGAGGGGAGATTTACACACACACACACACACAGAGAACATGAAACAATGGGTTTATCATACACACTGTAAGGAGAGTGATGATAAACCCATTGTTTCATGTTCTCTGTGTGTGTATATAAATCTCCCCTCTGTTTTTTCCACCAAATGCATCCGATGAAGTGAGCTGTAGCTCACGAAAGCTTATGCTCTAATAAATTTGTTAGTCTCTAAGGTGCCACAAGTACTCCTTTTCTTTTTGCGAATACAGACTAACACGGCTGCTACTCTGAAACCTGTCATTAATGTAGATTGTAATTGCTCTCTGGGTGTCTAAGGTGTGCCATGCTCTTTTTTGGGGGGGGAGGGTGGACTGGATGTGGGCAAAAGGAGCAGAGCAAAATCTCCTGGGAGTGTTGGAAGAATTAATTTATCTTAGGGATGAATGAAGGGTCGGCTCCTAGTATCACCCTGTCGTGGAAAATAAAATGTAGAGGGAGATGAGAGAGGAATCCCAACTCTGAGACCCTTCATGTGGTCATGGGGATGTTATGGCCCCTAAAAAAAAAAGTGATTTTTTTCAGGAAATATAGACACGCTTCGGACAGGGGATTAAAATGCATACCCGAGAGTGCATTCGATACTAGGGAAAGATCCCAGGGAGCTAGACTGAATAGGAAGAGATCTGATTAGGCCGGTAGCTTTGAGGATTTTTTTGGATGTGAGGATTTTGGGATAAGGGAGAATGACCCCTGCCAGAATTCAGGACATAACTGACACTTGAGTTCTGTATGTGTGGTACTGTAGTCCCATAGATAGACCTGTTTGTAAGAATTCTAGGAGTAATTTGACCAAAGCTGATCTTGCTGCGTATCCTCTTCAGGCACACCAATAATCAAATCTTCTACATATTATTGTATACCGAGAATCAGTGGAAATTTAGGGATGAAATCCTGTCATTGGCGTATACTTGTTTAGTTAAATTAAGCTCTCTGTAACCAGGCAGTCAGTTTCAGAGATGCCAGATTGCAGTAGCCCAGATGGCCCTGAGATAGTAGATCCAAAGTGGATTGTAGGGGGTTTAGAGACTGTAGAGTAGTGGTAGGGGAGGGACTGCAGACATCTCCATGAGGTCTGAAAACCAGGACATCTAGCCAGTGCAGTGCAGCTAAAATCATTATAACCTGTTGGATGGTGTATGTTAGTATCGGAAAAGGAGAGAATGCATTTAGCACAGCCTTTGGCCATATCTGGGAGAAGGTGTTGATTTTCCTGGCGCAACAGTCTCTCCTCCTGGCATAGAAATTATTCATTTTGGAATTGGAACTGTATACAAAGAGATCCCATGTTGTTCTTCTAAAAGTCTGGACTATGTGGTCAAACTCCCTCTGATAGAGCCAGAGCTCCCCTGGTCCATGATTCTACTGTTGAGCCAATCTGCCGTGGCACTCAGTTTTCTGTTGATGTGCATGGCTTGGACTGACAGAATTTCTTTCTCAGTTCGCCTGAGGAAGGATGTACCTTTTGCTTGTAACAAGCTTGACCAGGTGTCCCCTAGAGTGTTTACATATTCCATGCTAGTAGTGTTGTCTGTGAATTCAGGTATGCGTCTGGGTTTAAGATAGGGAGGAGTGCTTGAATGCCTAGGTGAATTACTCACATTTCCAAATAATTTATGGTATAGTGAGATTTCATGTGTGAGCGCTGATCTTGTACCATGTGTTAAATAGTGTGAGCTCCCCATCCTTCCAAATGGGTATTTGTCATTATGGTGTCTCTCTACAGTTCTGCCAACTGGATACCACCTGTGAATCTTGTTGGATGTAGCCACCATCTGAGGTTTTTTTGCGCTTGGTTTTTTTGTTTTTGTTTTACTGTGGAGGAAAGTCTTACAGTGCAAGGGCTGAAATTATGAATGTGAGTAGGGAAGCTCAGAAGATAGTACTGGAGACACCCGAGGTGAAACTTTGCCCATGGGAGTAGGTATATGCATGAAACGAACATGCCTAGTTGACTTAAGTCCTTCACGTAGGAGTATAGATGATGAAGGATTTTGTACATTTTGCTCCAAAATCCATGCCTGCCTGTCTTTGGAGAAGAATGCCCTGTGGAGTTGAGGTGTCCAGCCAAACCCCTGTTCTGTTGTCTGTTCTGTTGTCTGTGTTAGGATGAGTTAGCTTTTATCCAGTTTTATTATAAACCCATGTTGTTAAAGGCAGTGTACTGTCTGTTGGTTTCTGACTGACTTTTATAGGGAAGGGGCTTTTAACAGAACATCATTGAAAAAGATTTACCCTTTTCTGATGTACCCTTTTCCACTGTTACCACTGGGCCCTTTGTGAATACCTGCAGCAGTGGTACTGCCAAAAAAAGGGCTTCATACTGCATGTGCCGAGTGCCATATGCAAATTTAAAGTACCATCTGTGAGAAGAATGGCCATTTGGAAAAATGCCTCCTTCAAGTCCACTGATGTTAGGAAACCTCCCTGGTAGACTGTGTGGTCTCCATTTTAAACTTGTGGGACTTAATTGACTTGTTGAGTGTCATTAAAACTGGAACAGCCCTGTCTTCCTCTGATTTCTTCAGAACCAGGGATAGCATGGAGTATGACCCCCCCCCCCAACACAGTTCCTGCTCCCCAATTTGAAGAAGGTGATGGATTTACCTGCATATTGCCTTCCTTTTGGTTGGGTTGAGGAAGAGAAGAGGGGGAGAATTTTGTAGCAAGGGATCATTTTGAATTCTAGGTGTAACTCTTGGAAATGGTGTGCCTCCTCCATTTGTCTGTGCTGGTGCCAGCAAACCAGGTGGGAACAAATAGAGACAGGAGGCCCGCAAGGGAAAAGCTAGAGGAAGGATGATAGTCTCTGATTGCTTTTAGGAGCATTCCTAGAAAAGGAGTCACCTTTTGGTTTGTTGGACTTGGCTTTACTCCACCTATTCTTGGATGCCATTGATCTCCAGAGACAATGAAAGCTCTGAGGAGATGTTAGGGAATGGCTGCCTGAAATTAGGCTTCTGAAAATTAAGCCACTTATTTAAATGCCTAAATATTCAGAAGTGCTGAGAGCCCAATAGCTCAATTATGTTAGATTGTTGGATAAAGCACTTTTTCATGACATAGAAGCAAAGGGCCAAATCTTGTATTGAGCTCATTTGGGATTTTTGTCGGATTAAGGAATTATTTGTCCCCTAAATACACCTTAGCACTGACATAGAACCTTCCATCCAATGCCAGGGTAGGAGAGGACTCTTCATCCCAGCCTACACGAGAGGTTGTGAGACTTGCCCATAAGCACATAGGGCTGGATTGTAAATTTACTATTTGCCTTAGATAAGGGAGCTCCAAGGAACAAAGCAGGGACTGAAATGGGATTTAAAGGTGCAGTTTATCCTTGGGACGAATTAGAGAGTTCATTTCATTTCATGGAACTGTTTTCTCCCTCCATGCACTCAGCTGGCTATCCTGAACAATGGCTGAAGGAGGGGGCAGGGGCCCAGGAGCAGAGCTGGGATTCCTCCCACACTCTGCCCTTTCCCTGCTCACTTGCTTTCAGTGGGGAGTATAAACTGACTAGCCCCTGCTCCCCTCCTCAGTCCCAATCTAAGAAGAAGTGAGCCAATGTGTGTGTGGGGGGGGGGACTTGCTTCTCCCAATCCCCCTACCCAGCAGAGTAAGGGCTGTGACAATCTAACCCACAGTGAATCTGTCACAGGGTTAGTAATAGAAACCAGGAGCCTGATTCTGATCCCAGTTACACCAATTTTACACCAGTGTGATTACATTGATTTTAGTAATTATTTCTGACTTACTACAGTGTGATATCAAAAATAGGCCCCTGTCTCTGGACCCACTTCCCCCTGCTCTAACAAATAGACCTTGCTTCCTCCCTAATAAAACGAGATACTATTGTCTTATCTAATTTTAAAAAAAAAAGTATGCTAAAAGCAGGTGTTGAGTCACAAAGGTGTTTAGAATGGGGGTTGTGTAAACTTGGATTAAATGCTTCCTTGGAATTGGGGCAGACTGATGTTTGTTTAAGTTGCTTCCTTAAAACCAGGCATGCTAACCATCCCAAATTCTTTTATAATTAGGGATTACTTTATAGCCCATCAGTTATCCATCTGTTGGGCTGCCTCTTTTTATGGAATCATAGCAAACTCTTAGTTCACACTGAAATGGCTATCAAGTCTGACCACAGAACCACCAGGTTGAAACCATGATCTAGTCAGTGCATTGTTCTATCTATCTATCTATCTATCTATCTATCTATCTATCTATCTATCTATCTATCATAACACAAATTGAATATAAGTAGTTGCTGACTGTGACTTTTTCCTTGCTGGAGGAAAAAGTTCATGTGTACAGTTTTCAGGAAAAGACGGAAGAAAATAGGTCCTCCATTGTATATAATCAGATATAGTGGGTTCTAACCCATGAAAGCTTATGCCCAAATAAATTTGTTAGTCTCTAAGGTGCCACAAGGACTCCTCGTTATTTTTTCCTAAACAAGTTATCTCTGTTTTTTTTCTTTTCCAATGTTTCTGGCGAGGGAAATAGTGGGAGGCTATTTGTCTATTTGTTTCTAAAACTGGATTGCCAGCTGGCTGAAGTTTCTCTGAACTTCTCCTTTTATCAAGAAGGTTCTACAGGCAGATACACAGTGAGGCACAGTGTTTTGCTTTCACTATGAAAATCAGCCATGGGTTGAAAAGGTCACCGTCAAAAAACAAAGTAATCCAGGGTGCATTGGTCATTCCTGAACACACACATAGCGAGTCGAGTTTAGTTCTATGGAATAGAGCCTGGTAAAGACTGAGCAGACACCATTGCTTGATTATAGCCTCACATTGGGCATATGACAGTATCTTTCAAAGTCAAAGGTTATTGCTTTCTAAAGTAACCTACATCCCACCTGTACAAAACCTAGATGAAAGCTGAAGATTTAGTGTGACAATGAAACAACA
This sequence comes from Dermochelys coriacea, assembly GCF_009764565.3. NCBI lineage: Eukaryota > Metazoa > Chordata > Testudines > Dermochelyidae > Dermochelys > Dermochelys coriacea. Next base: position 190,906,588 of record NC_050068.2, on the reverse strand, counting down.
ATTTTAAAATGCATGCATTTTGCAATAAAATATTTTTATAGTAAGAGAAGATGTCCTAACAGTCAAAAACCTTAGGGTTATTTTATAATTCAGCTACATTATAAGGATTTACGTCTAAAACTAATGATCAGGTTTTTTTCAGTCCCTGAAATCTGTCAAACCTTTGCTTAACTCAGTAACTCTTTCAGACTTTGATATCCAAAGAATGTCATTATTTTATGTGCATGAATTTGCTCCTTTCAGCATGTATTTTTCATGTTATAAGGGGATTTGGTGCTCTTTGTTTTTTTGTAAATCAGAAGGCTTCATATTTTCTAGGTTTCCCATTTTACCAAATAATCCCAAAATGGCCAAGGAGAAGTTACTAATTTTTGTTTCTGGATTTAAAATGTGCCATGGGTCTCTCAGAGGGTTTGCTTTTAAAAAGTTTGAGGTTTTAAATACTGTGATATTTGAAGCAGCAACATTCCATCTCTTTTGCATACATTTAAAAATATTAGTGGTTATAATATTTTTCTGTCCCACCAGGGGACGGGGGTGGAGGATGGGGCTGAAGAGAAGCACATTGTTCAGAGCATCTCTAGCATCTTAGTGGCTGGAATCCAAGTGGTCAACATGTGGGAGCATGTTGACGGATGGTGGGAACATGGCTGCTGCACCCAGCAAGATACTGAACAGGCCGTTGCTTAACAAACTGCTCCCCTTGAAGGGTATGTAACGTGGCATGAATTCTGGCAGAAAGAGGAAAGGACATGGAATGGGAGAACATTTTCTTAAACATCACAAGACCCCTTCCCTGCCAAAGTTAAAAAAGATGCCTAGTATAACAGTCCATCAAATGAAATGACCTTTTTCACCTAGAACAGAGTTTAGGAGCCAAGGAGCAGCTGCAATGTCCTCGGCTAAAACAACATAATCAAGTTCCCGGAAAGTAGTGGCTTACATTTTCCAACAAACTTACTGGAAGTATGCTAGCCATTTACTGATGATTGATTTAAAGTAAGGTCAGGATTAGCCATCATAATGTCCTGATAGCAATGAACTTTTAATAACACTCTACTTCAGGCAGTGTAAATTAGTGTAAATTTGTTTCAGGGTAGCAGCCGTCTGTATCCGCAAAAAAAAAAGGAGTACTTGTGGCACCTTAGAGACTAACAAATTTATTTGAGCATAAGCTTTCGTGAGCTACAGCTCACTTCATTGGATACATGCAGTGGACAGCAGCGAGGTCATGCTGATATACATAAGCTGAAAATATGGCCCATATCTCTAAAAGATTTCTCAATATAAATTTCAAAAAGATATGGTTGTACAGTGTATCTGCACCCAATTTGGAAGTCTTTAGACTTGTTGTGATAAAGCTTCCAGAAATCTGATGAAGTTTATACTTAACGAAGAAGGGGGAATGACATGATTTCTTCCCCTTCATGATTATTTTGGACTGTCTGAGAAACTTGTGGGTATTGATTGTGAGGCATAATTATTTATGAAGCACTTTGAGAGTCTTGAACGAAAGATGCTCTTTAAATCCAAAGCAGTATTATTAGTAACTCCCAATATGCCATGCTGACAATATTCTAACAAGTCTGTCATTTTTGCTTTTGTTTTTAAATTAGGTAAAATTGAAGCAAAACTCTGTGTGAATATAAATGTTTATCAAGCTATCCAGAACTTTAAAAAAGTCCTTACTGGAAAAGGTTAAAAAGCATCAACATGGTTATAGGGCTTTAAAAAACCCCAGAAGTATAATGCTTCTATTCAAATGCTTTGCTCAGATCATGGTTTCCTGTTCATTCTGCAGGACTTCCCCATTCAACAAAAACCTGTAAATGTGACTGTCTGGCTGTTGATTCTAATGGGAGTGGATGTTATGCCATGAGCAGCGTGTCTTGCCTTCTGCATCAGGGGCTATTCATAACATCAAAGCATTCATTTTTTCTTTGTTGTTGTTGACATGGCTTTTTACTTCACCTTCTCCTGCTGTGATGGACCCTTAGACCTTTGCACATGCTGCCTTCTCCCCCACCCCCATCTACTGTGTTGCTCTTTGGTATGAGAGTGTGGGGTGGGGGAGTTACCCAAGTTTCTCCTCTTCTCTTCTTGGATAGCTATTGCTGGCGGGCTTTGAGACTGAGGATTGATGCTCAGTGCTGGTTCTCAGTAGGAGTCGGTGGAACACATGACTAAGATAGATGACTGCACGTTGGAGTCTGTCGGCTGGAAAAGGCACTGGTGTAACTGAAGGGGAACCCTGTCCTCGTCGGCTGAGCTTTCATTCAAATTATCTGAAGGGAGGCGGTGGGGGAGAGCTGCTTTGTGGAATATTTTTGTAGTTTTAAAGTGCCAAATCTCTGACACATAGGGTCAGAGCTCTTGTTTTCATTGAAATCAGTGGCAAAGCTCCCATTTACTTTAGTATGAGCAGGATTGAGTAAAAATATGTCAAGAAATGAGAAATGTTGTTTTTTTGTTTTTTGGATAGATGAGGAATTTCTGGGTGGCTTATTATTTTAAAATAGAAACATATCTCCATGCAGGTTAAGTCAAAGAAATGAATTGCAATTAGTGAATGAATTTCAATTACTGTTGTGTGTGTGAATTGTCTTCAGATTATGAAATTTTCAAAATATTAAACATCATCATTCACAATCTTCTCTAGCAGATAACTTCTGATCTGCTGATCATCCAAGAACACTTTAAAGGATATTATAATTCACCGTTTGAACCCATGCTAGTTATATTTGTCACATGGCATTGGTTTTGTCCGACAGATGACTTATATAACTAATATGAATGCAAATTGCAAACATTACAGTGAAATACACGCTTACAAATTTGTGTAGTATTCATTTATTATGTAAATTATTCAGTATGAAAACAAAAGAAACTCACATGGAAGTGAACAGCACAAATTACAAATTGTGAATTTTATAATCAAATATACAATTAGAAATTTTCTCTCGCAAATAGTTCATTTAAAATTTTGCTTTTACAAGTATTTGGGGTAGTAGAGATTAAGTGCTGAAATATTTGCAGTAAATATACATGATGGGGTTACAATATGGTGCAAATGAAATTCACTTTAGAATTCAGATGATTATTTTTGGACTGTTTCCACTATTCATGCAGCTCTATTTTGCCACCCTTATTCACACTGAGTTCTTTTGTGAGAGAGCATTGTGGATTAAGGATAACATTATCCGGCTCTACATGTTTGAATATCATTAGTTCCCAGCTGTGCCTCCAAGGCTAAAACCCTCAAAAAGTTTGGGACTAAGAGCAAATATCACTATCAGCCAATATGTCTTGTTACGATAGAACCATCTTATTCTGAAACCATTTTTTTCATAGAACACAATCCCTCTAAGAGGAGTTTCACTAAGCCAGCACTGCAGTACACTGAAAGTTCTTCAGTTTGAAGTACACTGAAACAATGTGGAGCTTTAATTCCTCATCATTATAATTTAGATATGGATCTGAATTCCAAAATTGGTATGTGGGTCTGAAATTTCTGGAAATCTGAGGTTTTTTGATCTAGTGTTCTGGTCCAGATCTGTCTTTTACAGCACTGAAAGGACTAACTCCCCTTTCCCTTCCCCCTCTCCACACACATGTCCTAGCAGAGGAGGTGAGCCTTACTCAGATTGCATTTCATGAAAGAGCAATTTATAACGTACAGGACAGGGAGATTTATTTGAAAACATATGGAAACCGGGGGGGGGGCAGCCTACAGAGATTACTTGTCCCAGCATGTGGTGCTCCATCTTAATCTGAGCGGAAGCCAATGGGATCAAGCTAGAGGGATCCCACGCTGGGATTGGCAGTCTCCACGAGCCAAGATTAGAGTAACCATGAGACACATTTGGGCCCCAGACCACTGCTGCCTTATAGTGTTTTGGCAATCTGGAAATGCCCCAGTGGCAGTACTTGCAGCAGAAAAATGTTACTTAATATTAAAGAGTAATGCATGCATGCTACATTTTATTTAAATGCTCAGGTCAGCTAATATGAAAAGAAATAAGGAAATGGATTTAATTTAATTGAAAAAGGGAGACAAATTATATCAGAAAATAATAATGTTATCCTATCGGCTGAAGGCATATAGGAAAACCTGATTTAGAATTTCATTTTAAAGTGTAGCTATTATGGAGCCTCTGAACAAGGAATCTGAACTTGACAATAAAATGAAGAATTGTATATTATGTAAATCCCATAACAACCTTAGTGTCTGAAGCAAAGATTGTTTGTGTTTGTTGAGCTTAATTTAAACTGTGATTCAATTACCTTCCCTGTGTAACAGCTGTTTTAGTCCATTTTACCCTGAGGAAGGCTCGTAATGTTGTACAGAGCATTGTTTTAAAATAATTATTCGAATGGTGCAATAAATTACTGAAATGTAATCTAAATGAATGACTTTCATTAATACTTCATAATTCATATTTTCTTAGCTTTGTTAATGTTACATTTTTGTTATGATAGAACATTTTTGTGTCATTTTCTTTACTTTGAAATATGAATTATTTCCCTCAGGTGCGGGTTTCTGGTAATGTTGCTAGGCTTAAGAACCAGCTGAAACACACTCTGTAGTTTTTGCCTCCTGAAATGCCATGACATTTTTAAGATGGCAGCACTTCTGAAACTATGGCATATATTTCTCTGGGGGAGTGGGCTGGAGGAGCCTAGAAAGAGAACAGACTATCAGAATTTCCTAAGACTACTAACTAAATGAGAGAGAGTGAATGTTTGCAGGACCTCAGAATTCTAGCTCAATCAGACTTGACACGGACCGTCTTTGCTTGCAGCTGGTAATCAAAAGGAAAAAGAATTAATGTTTTTGTAAGTACAGTGAAACTGTCATCTGTGACACATTAAGTGGCCTACAAACTTGGTTGCTAACATGACCTTCTAATTAAGGTGGAATTAAATAGTACTTGATATTTGGGGATACTTTAGGGTGATCTGTTAAAATACAAAGTTTCCTAATGAAAGGTCTTCTGCACATGTTTCATTGTACCAATAATTATTTTATCAAGATGTCTTTTCCCTTAAAAATCAATTAGCAATAATACTCAACATTTATGCTGGCTATTTAATTAATAAATCTCACTGAGGTTTGGAGCATTAGTTCAATACCATCATCTGCGGTTTACAGATTGTGGCGGGGACTGAAATTCAAAGAGATTAAATTGTTTGGTCATGCTGTAATCCATAGTAGAGTGAGGAATAGAACCCAATTTTCCTCATTCTCAGTCCATGGTCATTGCACTGTACCATAGCAGCCCCTTGCTGTTTGAGACTGGTGAATGACTCTGAACACATGCATATGTACTGGTAATATGGTTAAACAATGAAACCTTTCAGTAGTAAGTGAAGGCATTTGTTGGGGAGCCAAGCCTGCAGTCCTTACTCAGGGAAAGATCTTGTTGGCTTCAGTCAGGGTTTAGCCTTTGAATGATTACAAGATCTACTCTATGATCTGTATTTAAAATTCTTCTCTCAAATTAGAGGAAGCCCAGGAACTTGAAACAAATCAAAAGTGAGATTTTTTTTTTTCAGTGAAAAGAGAGAGAATAAAACGTAGTGTAGTGTATGGTGTATGAAAACCCCTTAGAACAGAGGTTCTCAATCAGGGGTACGCTGAGGGTATGCAGAGGTCTTCCAGGGGGTACATGAACTCATCTAGATATTTGCCTAATTTTACAACATGCTACATAACAAGCACTAGCAAAGTCAGTACAAACTAAAATTTCATACAGACAATGACTTGTTTATACTGTTCTATATACTATACACTGAAATGTAAGTACAAAATATATATTCCAATTGATTTATTTTATAGGTATATGGCAAAAATGAGAACATAAGCAGGTTCTCAGTAATAGTGTGCTGTGTGACACTTCTGTATTTTTATGTCTGATTTTGTAAGCAAGTAGTTTTTAAGTGAGGTGAAACTTGGGGTACGCAAGACAAATCACACTCCTGAAAGGGGTACAGTAGTCTGGAAAGATTGCCTTAGAACAGTACTTGGTTGTGTGTGAGTTCTGCTTCTGCTGAAATTACATTCTGTAGCTTTAAAGCAAACCATCTAACTCTTAGTGTTCACCTGCTTGGCAAATCATAATATGATATATTGATTTTATTTGTTCAGTATGATTCAGAGTTTAATGGTTGGGGGGTTGTAGATGAAGGAACCCATGTATGGATTATGCAAAGACTTGTTGGTTGCATCTTCGCTTTGCAAAATCAGCCCCACATTGTGGTTGGTTCAGATCCAGGTTCTGTTTTATGCAAGCCATCATACTTCAGAGATGTTAGGAGAAAAAGTTCTCATTTTGGCCTGTTAATAGAAGGAATTTGATATAGAAAGCACCAGATTGTTTCTGGTGGTTCCTATATATGTGTTTCCCGTATGGTATATATTGAATAGCTTGTCTCAGAATTTGGGGGGGGGTAGGAGATGAGGACAATGCAATTTATTTTTGTAGTGTTAATGCCAGGTATGTATACTGTGTAAGTCTGTAAGAAAGCCTTTTGTGTTTGTGTTTAAATGAATATATTTTGCCCTAGGTAATGGAGTGAGAGTGTTGCCTTTAATATTTTCTTCTTTTTTCCTTTTGATATTTTCTTGTGCTTTATTATTATTCTCACTGCAAATACAAAGGGGAGAAAAAAGAAAAATGATGAAGTAGTGCAGCATAATATTGAATCAAACAAAACAGATCAGAGGGGCCCTGAGGTACAGGTTTCATAAATCAAATTACTTATGAAGACAATACAGGAGAAAGCTAATCCTGGTTTTAGGCTTTTTTTACAGGAGATGAAGAAGCATTGTCAAATAGCTAAATATTCAGCAAATGTCTTTTCTGGAGTTAGGCCTCAATCCTTCAATGACCTCTTCTCTTTTAGACCATGCAACCACATGGAGCCCCACTGAACTCAGTGAGGTTCCCTTTGAGTGGTTGGGTCTGCCCGCCTAAATGCACGTGAGGAAGAGAGCCATAGTGAGCTTCTCCATACATCGCAGGTGTTAGCTTCCAAATTTTTATACATGTAGAATTCAAGAATAAACCGTTGAAAACACTATGAATGCAGCTTCTTCCTGATGAGAGAGGCAAAGATTCAATGTTGTCAGTCAAATAACACAAGTAATCTGTGCACACTGCGAATTCACACAGTGGAGTCTGTGAAAGTGCTAGTGTAATTTTATTTTAAGGCCATAAATCCTGCACAATCCCTCCCCTTCTCAGCTCTCTCTGTTCCCCGCACTAATAAAAGATCCCACTTCATGCAAACTTTGTTATAATGATACAACATTTTTCAGCTGATGTTTAATACCCCACACACACAGACATACCCTAACCCCAAATTAAGTTGGAGTGTAGTACTGCGTGATCTATGCACAATCAAAAGAGTAATTTTGAAATCCTCAACAGTGTAGCATTCCAGTGTTCTAATGATCTAATTCTAGGGCCTTTCAATTATTTTTGTGCTTTTTGTTAGTCAATGTATACTCCTTCACTTAGACAGTCACACAAACATATATGTGTGCACACGTGTCGAATTCGAACTGCATTTTCTAAGGGAAGACTGAAACATCAAAGTGTTTTGGTGGGTTTTTTTTAAAACCAGCTTTAATTCTAAATCTCTGAGCAACTTCAAAGTTGTCATTAAAAAAAAAAAAAGGCAAAGTAAAATGTTGCCTCCTTCTCCAAAGGTTATTTTTTTCTCCTAATCTACCCCAGCCTAGGCCAAGTTCATCAAAATTCAATCAGCGCCATTTTTTCTAAACTAAAAATGTCATGGTTTTAAAGTTGGATATTTCACAAAACAACAGAGCTAAGATTGGTTGTTTTATCCCAAGGGAAAGGAAAGATTTCCAGCTTTCCATTGAATCCTACAGCATTTGTTTCTATGCTTCAAAGGGCCTGGGATATAAGGCTGTAAAGCTTTGTCATTTTTATAGAGAGAACTATTTCAGATCATTTGTAAAGTGTTCATATACCAAGTGTTCATTACAGATACCTAGACCGATTTTTAGAGGTTTTTATGGCCCCCTCTGAGCCATAGTTGGATTCACAGTAATGAAAGCACCTGGTTTCATCGGTGAATGCTTACAAAAAAAAGTCTCCAAAACTTGTAAAAGCAAACAAAAGGAAGTATTTCTTCACACAACACACAGTCAACCTGTGGAACTCATTGCCAGGAAATGTCGTTAAGGCCAAAAGCATTACTGGGTTCAAAAAAGAATTGGGCAAGTTCATGGAGAATAGGTCCATTAGTGGCTATTAGCCAAGATGGTCAGGGACACAAACCCATGTCCTGGGTGACCCTAAACCTCCAACACCGAAAAGCTGGGACTAGATGACAGGGAATAGATCACTCAAAATTGCCCTGTTCAGTCCCTCTGAATCACCTGACACTGGCTGCTGTCAGAAGACAGGATACTGGGCTAGGTGGACCATCGGCCTGACCAAGTATGGCCATCCTTATATTTATTAAAACATGTTTTTAATAGTTTTTCAGGAACATATGTGAAATATGCAGAGTGCATGGCGGTGTGGGACAATCGTTTATCACCATTTATTTGTGATAACATACAGTACAACCTCAGAGTTTCAAATACCTCAGGGATGGAGGTTGTTCATAACTATGAAATGTTCTTAACTCTGAACAAAACATTATGGTTCTTTCAAAAGTTTACAGCTGAAAATTTATTTAATACAGCTTTGAAATTTTACTATACAGAAGAAAATGCTGCTTTCCCTTTATTTTTTTTTAAATAGTTTACATTTATCACAGTACTGTACTGTATTTGCTTTTTTGTTTTTGTTTTTGTCTCTGCTGCTGCCTGATTGCATACTTCCAATTCCAAATGAGGTGTATGGTTGACTGGTTAGTTCATAACTCTGGTGTTCGTAGCTCTGAGGTTCTACTGTACATAACTTGCTCATCTCTTTGTCATTGGTGAGAATATTGGTTGTGCCGATTTGTATCCTTAAGTGTTAAATTATATTCACTTGCACCAACTGACATTTAGTATGTGTGCAAAGTGAATGTTGAAGCAGATAGAAATTAGGATAGCAGGGAACGCCGCTCCTTGGAAGGTTAAAGATAAAGTGTGTGGGAATGGTGGTGGTGGGGGGCGGGGGCTGCTTTAGCTTATACCTCCCTAATAGTTGCTTTTCCTGCTGTAGCCCCATTTTGCCTCACTGGCATGTAAATTTGCTTCATTGGCATATAAATTACACTGAACATCAGATTGGTGGAAATACATTACTTTACATCTTATACCCAATGTTTAACTTAATCTTGTGTCACCACTTAATTTGGCCCAGTGAATGGGAATTCACACAGCACAGTCTGTAAAATTCAGGGCTAAACTCAGACTTGGCATAAGCAGCAGCAGTTTAAGTGGAGTTCTGCCCACTTTACATCAGGGTCAGATTTGGCCCTTAAATCTTAATACTAGTCTCCATAATTCTGAATTTAACACACACACACACACACACACACACACACACTTTATATTTTTTCTGTAAATCAGACTAGACCATCAAAAGCCACTTAATCAAGAAGGATTTAGTTGCTGAGGGCAAATGCTTTTTTAATTTAGATTTCATTCTCAGAGAATTTCAACCATGTTGTTGGTAAGGAGGGAAGCAAAATATTTGGTGAGTGACCACATTATCAGGAGAAAGAGAGAGAGAGAGAAATTAGGTGATTCTTAATCAGCTACCAATATCTCAAGGTAAGATTATTATTTTTTCCATTCTCCCTGGAGCTGTTATGGAGAAATCTGCAGAGAGAGAGAGGTCTGTTAATGATCACAGTTACTATTCTAATGTCTATGGATCTGTTAGGACTGTGTAGGACTGTTAATATTTAAAACATTATTATTTTTAATTATGTAAAGAAAGTCCATTTCTTTATTTTAAAAAATGGAAATGGTTTTGCATGATGATTTTTGAATAAATCATTCGGCATGCCTGCGTCCCAACTGCTGGATTAGAGAGTTCAAAACTGCTATAATATTTTTCCCTTAGTGACCTTTTTGAAACAGCATGATTAATCAAGGCAATATTTTCCAATAATTTCTGTGAGGAGTAATTTGCCTGTTTCTTGTCTCTCAAGTGACAGATTGCCAAAGTTGAGCCTCTGATCAGGCGTCTCATAGACAGTTTCATATTTCAGTGAATGTTTCTCTGGCTCGGTTGACTAGATTTATAATAGCTGAAGTAGTACAAAATTAAAAATTAATTAATTTGAATGAATTTGTAATCAAGCAGACTGGGCTGAGCCATAGAGATGCTAATAGGTCTATTCCCTGGCTCGCTCTAGCCAGCTGATCCTCCAGAATATATGACAGCTGCAGTAGGCAAAATTGACAACTGAGCACAGTCAAGGTGAAGGGTCAAGAGTTTGTCTTCTAACCTCACTGGGGCCAAAGAAGGGAGCTGTTCCTCCTGACATTTTAGTTTAGGGAGGGAAGCCTATCGGACTGTTAAAATAACATGTTAGTGTGACAGTCACAGGGGAAACCTTGGCGAAGAACCAGTGATGCTAATCTTAGGATATATGGTGTTGTCTTTTTCATAGGAATAGTCATCCAGGCATGCTTACAGAGTTCTTCTAGAACAATTACTTTGTTTTTAATATTTAGAGGTAATGTTCTATGTGGTGTACTGTCCTCTAGAAAGAGAACTTAAAAAAATATCACTCTTGCATCTTGAAATATAAAATCTGGGTCCTTAATAGCATGTGTGCTTGGCATGCAACATTTTAGAGCCCTCTTTATTGAATGTACATATATATGCTCTGAGAAAGCCATTTTCACAGATAGTGTAGGGAGTTGAGCTCATCAGAATCTTTACTTACACATTGTCTGAGCCACAGACTCTTTCATGGCAAATATGTTAAACACAGACATTTCAATAAAAGTTTCCAAAAGTGTTCAATAATATGACATGAAATACTTCCTTACAGGAGCATGTTGGAAAGTAAGGTTACTCAGCGACACAATATAATTCATTCTCTTAAAAACCACTTTTATCTCTTTCTTAGCAGTTCATTTGCTCTATGAAGATTGCAACATCTAATGCTATTTTCTAGAAATTATACCATGCTGGTATTAGCTGGAACAGCAGCAAGAGCAAACAGACAAGAAACAAGGAGGCTGTGATACAGTAGATCTATCATCAGTGCCTTCTAGTTTTGCCTCCCTTGTCTACTGCTTTGTGTTGTGACATTTGTTTTTCCTATGAGAGAACAAGGAAATGGTGATTAGTAACATCACACAACACAGGATGATCTGAGTTACCCTTGGGAATGTGCATGTATGGTATTAACGAAATGGTCAGCTAGGGCCTGATTCTGCGAGGTACAGAGTATTCGGAACACCCGCTGAAGTCAATGAAAGTTAAACATTTTGCAGGACTGGGTTTAGGGCAGCATGTTCTCTTCCATGCCTTTATGTCCTGTACTTGAGGCAAAGCATTGATTGTGCAATATGTATCAATGTGTGAGCAAAAAAAAGTGTCCATATTAAATCAAATTAACTGCACATTAGCTATTGTTCGTGAATCAGGAGTTTGCATTGCAGGTTTCCAGGCACAAAGTGAACATATACTTATGCTCCTTGCCAATTGCAGGGGAAGAGAAAAATGAAATGCCGCCACAGCATTAAATTGGATATTTACAATGTTTATTTATCCTTCCCAAAAGATTTGACCAATATGAATTTTGAATATTTTCCTTTTTTCCCCCTATTCTCAACCATATTAAGCAAGTTGTGAACTACAATGTATAGAAAGTTAAACTATTCTTGAACCATAGGCCAAATTCTGATCTCCATTACTCTGCTGTAAATCTAGTGTAACTCCATTGATTTTAAAATCAGAATCTTTCTAATATTCTGTATCCCAAAATAAAAGCTGCTTCCTTTTTTATGTTTTGCAAACACTGTTGATTTAATGGAATTATTTATCTAAGGACACTGAGTGTAGGTTGTTTATGCGCAAGTGTGTACAGAGCCATGCAATATTATGCACAGCCGCTAGGTTTACTGTAGCAGGAACTTAAGATGATAGTTGCAACAAGAAGGCAGTTCTAGGTGCAGATTTCAAATGCAAGCCTATAGTTTGATATAAATTTCACTGAGATTTGTGGACTAAATTAAAATTTCTTTGGGGACCTCTGCCATTGAAAGAATGTGGGTCATGGACTATAATAACTCAAGGGGGAGTGCCCTTGTTGGTATGAATCTGAACTTCTGACGAGCAGGGACGTAGGTGCACATTAAGGTTTTAATATCCCAAGAAGTAACTTCTGCAGGATTGTGGAATCTGGTGCTGCTGTACAATTAAGAATCTGCCGGTATTTATTTTATTAGTCCTTATTTTCAGCAGTTTATAATTCAGGTTTGGGTGGGCTATTTCCCTGATCACTCTGCATAGAGATTAAACTTGCTAAATCTTAAACCAAGGCTATGTACTTTTTACCACCATAAAAATCAAGTGCTATTTCATAAACAGCTCAGATATAGAAAATGCTGAGCTGCTGCTATTTATTATTATTAAACATTATAGCATTCCACAAACTTTAACATACACATTATTAGACTATAGCCACCTCTTATGTGAAGATAGGGTACCATACTAGTATGCCACACAACGGTATCAGGGAGGAGAAATTTTCATCATGGATACCAAGGCAAAATCATACTCTCAGTGGAAAAGGCTTTGCATAGTTCTAATGTCCATGAAGAAAAGAAAATGTTCAGGATTTTCTTCAAGTATGCCTGCATAGTGAACTGCATGGAAATCTGTTTGTCTCCGAAGGATGGAAAGTTGAATGGACCCCTATGAGAATTTAAACCTGTGCTTTTAGGCAGTATGGGTGTTTGTAGCTTGATGCTTAGAATAAGAAGTAATCCTTTTATTCACACACCTACAACTCAAAAGCAGAATAATTTATTAAATTTGGAAACCTTGTTACCTAATGCATCAAATGTGAAAGTCTACCTGTTGATACACTGAAGGACAAGTGTATCTCTACTTATTATTATGCTTTATAGTTACTTGGCCTCTTCCAACTATTATTAATAGGAAGGATGAGTCCAAAATATTCCATATGAAACTTTGGTCCAGCTGATAGGTTGTAATGAATAGAAGATAGAAATGGTTCCATTTGGAGTACTCTGAGCCAAAAATAGTGTTTCATCTTATGTTTAGGAGACCAGCAATACTTTGTGGGGGAAGAATAGGAGATTTCATTAAGTTTTTTTTAAATTTGCCTCCTTTCCAGTATTAAGAGTTTCTCAGGTGTCCAAGCACAACTTGTCTGCCTAGTTATGAGTGAACTAGTTTTAATTCTTAGCCCTAGAAATAGATCTTTACTCCCTGATATCAAACAGTATTTTACATAGTCAAGGACTCGAGCTTTCTTGTTCTCTTTTGTTTCTTCACCCAACTTTCTCTGTCAATCTGTCAGTCTTTTTTACAAGTTTCTTCATTTAATTTGCTCCACATAAAAAAAAATAGGGCCTAAATTTTCAAAAGTGACTAGTGATTTTTGGTGCCTTGACTTTTAGAGGCAAAGCTTGAGACTTGCTTATCTCATTGCCAGAGGGTGGGTGCTCAGCACTTTCTGAAAAATCAGGCCGCTTTAAGGTGCCTCAGTTTAGGCAACCAAAGTCAATAGTCACTTTTGAAACTGTAGGTCTAGATTTTTAATACGGATAGTAGGTCAGTATACAATAGTCCAGAGAGCGGTAGATTTTTTTGTTTCAGACCTTGATTTTTAGCCTAACATTGCTGGAAACCATTATAGTAAATGTAAAGCTAATGCACAGTGTTCTCTGATTCTTCTGACTTGTTGTTGTCCTTGCTGTTCAGCACACTATCACTATTGTGATAATGCTGGTTTGGATTCTTCTTTCCTTCTCGTAGTCCCTCGGTTCCACGATGACGTTAAAAGACGAAGGACTGACATGTGTGCGAGGTTGATTAAAATAGGAGTCGTTGCACTGAGACAATCCCATTTTCTCAGCTGCTGAAGCTTGACCCAGTGGCACAAAGACTGTTACAACTGGAGGTTTCTTTAGCTGCAGTGGATAGCCATGACTTCTGTAGTGCCATGTCATGCCTTCCACATTATGTTGCTGCACTGCTTTTCAAGCTGTTGGACCAATATATGGTCTCTTCCACCTTGGCTACCAGAACAGTCTTCATATGCTTGGGAAAGCAATCCCTAAATCACTGTCAGTTTCCACACTTCCAGTTACCCTCACTTGATTTAGCCCAGGAGCGTATGAGGTATATGGGAGAGGTAGTACCTTTGAGTGATTCGAACTGCCTCACTCCTTGAGTGGTTCTTTTCCTCTCTGGTCCACACTGTACAGCCAGCTCTCTCCTGTGGCTCCAAGTAGCTGTAAGTATGTGACAGCAGCCATACCTCAGTAAACTGCCTTGGCAGGTTTGGATTCTAATGTTGAGCTATTCTAGATTCTAGCTGTCATGCTAAGCATTTCTTCCTGTGGAAAAAGTGAAGCTTCAAGTACAGCTGGTCAACGTTTTAGATTGAAAAATGTTACTGATGAAATATTGTGGTTGTGTCAAAATTGACATTTTCTATGGGAGCTGTTGGAAGGTTTCATTTGAATTAAAGATGTTGACAATTTTTACTTGGATATTTCCAAATAGATTTTTTTTCTGATCTTTTAGTTCTGTGAAAATTGGTGATATTTCAATTTTGTTATGACTCAGGACAAAAACAAAAGTAACATATAAAAAAAAATTAGACCAATTTAGCTATCCAAAAAGGTGCAATCAAACCTGAAACAAATTGCAATATTATTTGATGAAGGATTGAATACTGCAGCCTTCACTCAGACAAAATTTCCATTGGCTTTGGTCACTGCTATGAACATCAGAATCACTTTTTATCCCTGCTATGAACATCAGAATCTGACCTAAGTATAAGGAGTGATTTCAGTAAGTATGAGTTAAGCATAAATATTTTCCTTTTCTTTCCCAGTTATGTCTTTAGGGCTAAATCTCAATCCCATTGAAATCATATGAAAATTTTCCCTTCCGTGGGAGCAGAATTTGGCCCTCAGTGGAGTTGGAACTTGAAAGTCCACAGATCCTATTATCAAGTTACTGAACATGCTCCCAGTCCACAGAGAAAAATGTGAAGGGACCTTCTTAACTAGCAGTGAATGAATTAACCTTCATAGTTCATTTGGTGAGCTATGTGAATCTGTCCCTGCTAGGTCAGGATGGCACTTGACCAGCCTCCACAGGTCTCTTACAATGGAGAGAAGCAACTAGTAGGGTCCCCAAGGCCCTGTACTGTTCAACCTACTCATTAATGATCTGGAAAATGAGTGAACAGTGAAGTGGCAAAGTTTGCAGTTGTTACAAACTTATTTAAGATAGTTAAGTATGAAGTTTACTGTGGAGAGTTACAAGGCAATCTCTCAGAACTGGGTGACTGGGCAACAAAATGGCAGGTGAAATTCAACACTTGCAAAGTAATGCACATTGGAAAAAATAATCCCAACAATACATATATAAGTTCTAAATTAACTGTTATCACTCAAGAAAGAGATGTTGGCGTCTCTGTGGATAGTTCTCAGAAAACTTCAGGTCAATGTGCAGCAGCAGTCAAAAAGGCTAACAAAATGTTAGGAACCATTAGGAAAGGAATAGAAAATAAGACAGAAAATATTGTAATGCCACGATATGAATCCATGGGGCACCCACACCTTGAATACTATATACAATTCTGGTTGCCCCGTCTTGAAAATAATATAGTGAAACTGGAAAAGCTTCAAAGAAGGGCAAAAAATATGGTCAAGAGGATGGAACAGCTTATGTACTAGAAGAAACTAAAAGTATTAGGGCTGATCAGCTTGAAAAGAAACAACTAAGTTGGGTGGGAATATGACAGGTCTATAAAAATCAAGAATGGTGTGGAAAAAGTGAACAGAGAAGGC
This sequence comes from Dermochelys coriacea, assembly GCF_009764565.3. Classification (NCBI taxonomy): domain Eukaryota; kingdom Metazoa; phylum Chordata; order Testudines; family Dermochelyidae; genus Dermochelys; species Dermochelys coriacea. The sequence goes on along the minus strand of NC_050068.2, from coordinate 190,890,591 downwards.
ATAATTTATCCTTTCCAGAAATACAAAAACCAGGGAACACCTGATTAAATTAACAGGGAGCAGATTTAATACAAATAAGAGGAAATATTTTTCATGCAATATATAGTTAACCTGTGGAACCTCATTGTTAGGGGATGTTGTGATGGCCAAAAGTATAACTGGGTTTGAAAAAGAACTAGATAAGTTAGTAGAGGATAGGTCCATTGATGGCTATTTGCCACAAAGCTCTGTGATGCCATCCCATGCTTGGAGTAACTTTAAACCTCTGACTGCCAGAAGGTAGGAGACAAAGACAGTTGAATCACTCAAAGATCGCTCCATCTGTACACTCTCCCTGAAGTTCTTTTACTGGTCACTGTGGGAGACGTGATACTAGGCAAGATGGATCATTGGTCTGACCCAGTATGGCAACTCTTACGTTCCTACTTAATTTTTTGGAGGCTCAAGACAGATATGTGTTCGTGTATGTTTTTTGCTCTAAGTATTGATTTATTTAAGAACCTGAACAGTGAAGAAGCTACAGGATAAAGGCAAATGCCATGCAGCGCTCTTGGAGGGAGAGAATTTGTGTACCAGTGAAATTTGCACGCGTATGTATAACACACATGATTCCTCTAGAGACATGCTTTGAAATTTCCTTTCTGTTAAGGGGAAGGTACATTTTGTGCAGTAAAGATGTTGACTGGGTTGTGATAATTGAGCCTATACATTTATTCTAATTGTAAGCTCAATTGCAAAAGGTTTGTAAAAGTTCATAAGATGTCATAATAACCTGTACTAACAAATGTTGATGGGAACAGGTGCAAGAAAACCAGACAGGAAAACTGAATTATTCCAAAAAAACAAGCCTAGTAATATTGTTCAAGGACAATGTTGAAATCATGCTTGGGGAAAAACCCAGAATGACTATACCAGATATTAAACCCAATTGGTAGACAAAATAGTGAAGGGATGGGCTCTGGCACCCATCACTCCCTTTTTTGGGTCCTTCAAGAAAAAAGGTTGGGGCAAAATATGAAGAACAGATGGAGGCTACTGAAGCAAGCTTTACCATCATATCTGTCACCCTCATCAAGTCCTGGGACCCCAGGCCTTAGTCATCCTCATCCTAAGAGATGTCCTGACAGACCAGGCCAGAGAGAAGGATCCAGATGACATCACCATCCCTACCAGCTCCAACTGAATCCCAAACATCACCTGAGAGGAAACCGGATTGGACTTTAGCTGCAGCTCATAGCAACTAACTTCTTCTCTTTTCCCCAAAAGGACTGTTGTTACCATCTTTGGTACTATGTAAGAGATGGTTAAACAAGGGTTTTCTGTCCTTCTAAAAACTCTCTTCAGCTAAAGGGAAAAGCAACAATGAATGTTGTTAAAAATGAAAGTCTTAATACTTTACATTTCAAATGTTTTAACTGGTTTTCTGTCTTTTTTCTTTATCTTTAATAAAAGGTTAAGATGATGATTAATAATGTATTTGCCATGGTACTAAGCAGGCTGAGGTATCTGTATGCCAAACCCCAGACTTTGTTTAACACTGTTTAATGTTGGTCAGTGACTGGGTAATATTAACATGTTTGGCCCATCTATATTCCATCAACAATAATACAACATTTTCCTTTTAATTATACTGCTGTGGAATGGAAGGGATATTTTACTTTCTGTAGGGGAACTTGTCATGCATGAGGATCAGAAAGATACATTAAAAACCCACAGTCTGAAAGTACTTCATAACATATTGTGCTTCAAGTGCTAACCTACCTGTAATGGTAGCATGGCAAATACAAATCTATAAATGTGAAATGTTGCCAAATGTGGAACATTCCATCAACAGCTAATACTAAAATCAAGTATTTCAATGGGCGGGGGGAGATAGAAAGTTTTGTCTTTCTTTCTACTTACCACTTAGTGTTACTACTTTTTGGAAGACCAGGATAGATATACAGCTTCTTGGTTCACATGTGATTTAAATTTGATGGTCTCAGGTTCAGGCTTGTCCAAGTGGCATTGGTTTATCTTAAAAACAAACACACACACACACACACACACACACACACACACACACACACACACACACAGATCTGTGACACAGTCTAATAGAATTAGCCAACATCATTTCAAGGGGGAGAATGAGCATTTAATGAACAATGGTGCTTAATGGTTAGGATTGAGATGAATGGGCAGAATTGTGGAGGGCAACTTTCCCAGCTCCTGCCTCCTTGTTGTATTATTGTCATTGTAAAAATAAATAATCAAATTTTAAAAAAAAAGCTAAAATGGCCCCTATCTGTGTGTGTCTGTCCATCTATAAAAATGGATTTGCCTGGGTAAGAATGTGCAACTCCCACAAAATACATTCTAAAGTCTACAAGAGCTCTTTGCAAGCATGAGGAGGCTGTTTCCCCCACTCCCCTTATTTATACTTGTAGTTGTAAATAATACCATCTAGTATACTCCAGGTTATGAAATCCATGTAGCTAGGTCATTAGTAGCTTAGATCCATTTTCCGCAATGCAAATCCCATTTGGCATTATTAATATATTTTATTGCTGTTGATGGTTACTGCTATTGTTACATTACTATATTCACTTAATATTTGCAGTGAGGCACACAGAGCTCAGAGGTCTCTATCAGCTTCTGGCGTTCCCGTGTGCTCCAGGCTTTCCAAACATATTGGGAGACCTGGTATATTGCTCTGAATAGTTTGCAGTCTTAGAAATGAATGCCAGCCCTCCACAACATTTGCATGCTTTGATAGTCTAAATTATGTCCCTGTTTGTATTTTAAATTCTGTGTTTCAGAGGATTGTAAATTGACTGAGCATATTCACATGGACTCAAATATAGCTTGTAAAATTCCTTCACCCTCCCCAAAACAGTAAGTTTTTACTTGTCTTTTGTTTAGATACTTAGAAGAATTTAAATAGCAATGACTTTTAAAAGATTAAGGAAGGCAACATAATCTGCTGATTACAGTGTGCGACTGGACTTTCAAATATGAGAGAATGTGCAAGACATAAATGGGGGCAATTATGCTACACATGTACCTGTTCCTAAATTTCACTGTCCACTTTCTTACTGTACAACATTGCCCAAACTAGACATTGGGAGAGGATTGAACTAAAATCCTGGATATGCTCACTTCAAACTTTGGGCTATTAAGAATTCAGATATGAATATAGTAGCTTGAGCCCATCTTGATCAAGTAGTGCCTTTGCAATATCACGGAGGATGACAATAGATTTCAGAAATGATTTTGGAAAAATGGCAGACTTTGTAGATTTCTCACCTGTTTAGAAAATAGTGTTAAATTATGAAGATTATGTTGATGAGAATGGGGAAAGGTTTACTAGCTGTTATAAAATTGTTTTATAAAATAAATTTACAGTATAACTAAGTGAAATGTATGAGCTGCATTTTTTCCTTTATCCCATTTTATGAATGCCCATAGATTAAAATAAACACACTTTAAATTAGCCTAACCAAAACGTATTGACTCAGTCTCCTCTCAAACTGGTCTGGTATAAAGAAGCATGTGGGGTTTTTGTGGTTTTTGGTGTTTTCTTTTTATCCTTGTTCAGTCCAGTTCCCAGGTGTCATTAGTAATTCCCAGTGATAATGTAAGATTTATGCATTGACAAGTGTGGAGGTGAAACAGTGGTTAAAGTAGTACTGCAAATGATACTCCTGATCGCAGCAGGAGTTGCTGCCATGGTTGCATTTTTGGAAAATTTTGTAAAGTTTCCCCTTGTGAATAACTATAAATTACTTCCTGGAGACCTTCTTGTGGAGGCTAATATCACCTCCATTTGGGCTGGAGATTCCTGAGTACGTTTCTGCTTAGTGGATCTAGATTTTTTAGTATATGAAGAAAGAATTTGCAGACTTTAAAAGAGATGAAAAATTACCAGCACATAATATTCAGAAGATCTTCTTTCCCCTCACCCTTTAAAAAAATACAAAAGGGAATTTGCAAAAACTCTTCAGGTTCAGGATAGGTCTTAGTTGTTATTACCGGGTTGTAACTTCACTTAGCCTCTTGAGAGCTGTAATGCATATTTAATTCTTTAGACTGAGTGTGTCAACAGTGACCCTATGTATTAATAGGGAGAGATCAGGTCCCAGTTTCATGGTGTATTAAAAATAAAGGCCAGCTTCAGGTCTCACATGTAAAGAAAAGAGAGGAGGATTTCAGGGAGATTACTCAGTTCAGGCAGTGATGTTCTCAATAAGCACTTACTTTGATTAGTAGAGCACAAGCTGTCCCTTCAAATACTTGTGGTTTTGAACTAGCTTCAAAGCTTTGCTGATAGTAGGGAGATTTAGGAAGAAAAAATAAAGTACAAATCACAAAAGTATGGCTGTCAGTGTAAATTCATTATGGTGTCTTTTATATTTCAGCTGTTCTTTTCAGTAGCATTTGATAATCAGTTCATATCATCTTGCACTTGATCCCAAGAGTTTAGGGAGCAGAAATATCCTCAAAATAAGCTTCTATGCAGTTTATATGATCTTTTTTTCCCCTGGCAGAGTGGTGAAACTGAAATTCTGATAGTCTGAGTTGTATATGAGCTTTTCTACACAGATTGCTAAAAGATGAGCAGCTGAGTTTCTTGCACACGTACATAACTCTGAAATGTTGTGACCAAATTCTTTCATAGGTAGACTTGAAATACTGAGGATTAGTTATTTAAAGAAATTTTTACTAACCCTATTTTTTCTGTTTAATGACGAGATGGTGCCCTCAAATATTCCAGAGATGGGAGGGAAGACTAAAACTTCAGTGGTACCAATTTGTACATAATTGATTTGTGACTTTGAGTCATGTGTTTTCAGACTCTGAAATGTGGAAAGAGATGGGGTTTGAATGTCCTCGTTATTCACAAGACCAGTGGGTTCACAATGAGATTTTTTACAAAGTTCAGGTTCAGACATGTTTGCATCAATTTACTGATTCTCTGGAAGTAGGTTTAGTGGTAGCTGCATTAGAAAAGAAAAAATCTTGTAACTTTTCCCAGCACACACAGTTGAAACTCACAATAGAGCATATGGACAGTTTTAGAATGTTTTTGTGGCTATCCAACTATAGCAATAAATTATACGGTTTTGACAAGGTTGGCAAAAGCTAGCAGAATTTGGGCGAAACAAAGCACTGAATCAAGGTTCAGGCACTTGAACACTCATTCTGAGTGTGTTTGAGACTTTAGCATCAAGTATGTTGCACACATCTGTATGAAAGTAATATCTTCTTAAAAATAAAAAAACAGATGGTGGACCAGTCAGTGTGGATGTGTTTGTATATCAATGTTTTAATGAAAGTTCATAGGCCAAAAGGCCAACACTGGTAAATAACTTCAGCCCTTCCTTCTGTGAAGGAAGAAGGGCAAAGACAAGTACAGGATTCAACTTAATGAGATATAAAGTAATTACCCATTCATGAAAGGAGATATGAAGCCTTTCCTTCATATCTCTCCTTATATTGGGAGATATGAAGCCATTTCAGGAGCTGTTGAGCACAGAAGCCCATTTAACACTTCCAATGCTTGTACATCATCCCTACTGCCAGGCTGCCTTTTATCTTCCTTTTAGTACATACAATATTATGCTTTTGATTCTCCATATAAATTGTATATTGAAAACAGGTGGGGCTTTAAGACAATTCACCAGTCATGAGATGTTGACTCACTTGGTAATAAAAAGTAACACAATCTCCACATGTCTTTGAGCACGATCTTCCTATTCAGATTGTGTTTCATAACATTCAGGTAGTAATTCAGGTTGTCAGTGTAGTTAGCTTCTCCATAGGTCTTCTTGACATTTGTGTGTAGGAAATCCAAAGAGCAATTAATCCTCCTGTTATATCTCCCCAAAAAACACAGACATCATGCAGAGAAAAAGGGAGATGTGTATAATTTTTGTGACTATCATATGTATCACACTTCACCTGCTTGATATTATTCTGTCTAAGTACACAGAGTTAAATCAAAGGAGGCAGTTAGACAAAAAGCAAAGAGGAAAAGAAACAATGACAGAGGGAAGATGCTTTCACAGAGAATACCAAGAGTCCTTGTGAGAACAATGGTGGGATGTTAATCAGGAACTGCCTACCTACCTGTCTCCAGCCAGGTTAGCAGATTTATTCTCCCAATGTCAGGGTTTAGGATCAAAGGGACATTAAACCATTAAAATCTCCTGCATACAGGGGGAGGGAGTGGGGTGGTATGGACAGGAGGTAAGACTCTTACAGAGAGACCCTGAAAGAATGCTTGTTCCTCATTGCTCAGGTGTAGGGGGCCCGAGCTGAGTCAAGTTTACTAAAAGCTTTCAAGGGAAGGATAAGGTTTAGGTAAGACCCAGACTATGACCCTTTTGTTGTTTTGTCCCCTTTCTTTGCTTGTTATGTACCCTTTTGTTTGGACAAAAAATGTATGTTTTGATAAAACTGTTCTGAGTCACTTTAATCAGCAGCTGATCACAGGCTGCGGGAGAGGAATTTTCTTGCAGATGCCAAATACAGTTGGATAGGCCTTGTTTAAAGAGTTGGGAAATGGAGCATGTGTGGGTGGGGAGGGAGGAGCTATAACCCAGTCCAAGAGTGATTGAATCTTCAGAAAGGTAAAGAATGCCAACCCTGTCACCTGAGAGCTGCCCTGGAGAGGTACTGTAAAGGGATCTAAAATGCAACTTATGTTGTAACTGTGATGAACCCATAATACTGTATGTAAGGAGAGTCAAGAAAATGAAATGGAAAAACTCTTTATTTTCTTTGTAATCTGGAACACAAATGGTAAGTGCAAAAATGAAGTAGGTGAAGTATGATGATCACTGGCCTTGTAATTTATCAATCTCCACATGCATGTCATCTCTCACTGCTTCACTATCTTATGATATATTCTGTTTTGCTCAGACATCGAGATCCACCTACTCAACCTTTAAAGTCCTTCAAGAATAGTTGACCTTTAAAAAATATTGAAAACAAAATGCCATACTAGGATTTTTTTAAGTGAAATTTCTTTCCCTACACGCTCCTCCTAAACTTTTATCCACTGCTTAGATACATTGTATGCTCTCTTGTGGTGACAGTACAGCCAGGCTTGCCTGACAGAAGTGAAGAAGAAAGATTGGGCTATTTTTATTTGGTAACAAAGTTGGAAATGAAACGGAATAAAACATGTAGCAGAAAATCAAACTGTGTTAGTGGGAAAAGTAATGTTATCCTATGAAAGTTAAAGAAAACATTACAAGATCCCCAGTAGTAAATCAGGGAGCTGGTGAACAACATTACTGTTTGCTTTGTAAATGAATTCTAGTGGCTGTCTGCTAGTATGGGATCTTAAGTTTTCGGTGTCATTTATACTGTACAGTCACTGAAAGCATGTAATTAATTATCTGTGGGTATTTTACACTGTGGATAATTTAGATGTTACTTGCCCAACAAAAGGAAAGAAAAATATATCGTTGGGAACAATCCTGCACTGATAAGGGGATGGACAAAATGATTTAGGTCTAATAGGTCTTTTCCATCTCTGGCTTCTATGATTCTATGAAATTGGCTTATCTGGGCCATGGTAATTTTCTCATTTTAAAAAAAATTGAGGAATCAGGAACTACTCCTGACACGCCTTAGTATGAGCATCAGCATTGTAATTCTCCCTGAAAATCAAGGAATAGAATGATACAGGAGGAAATAAGTATCAGGAAATACTGGTGTCAGATCTTGGTACGCTAGTTGAGAGAAGGGTTGCAACTGTTGTGCTTCACTTAACCTGCATTGATTTAATTTAAAATATTTTTTAAAGTTTTTATTGACAAAATAGAAGGAAAAAGAACCTATAATGCACAAATCATTTGTTTTCTCTTTACTCTATGGGCCAAAAATTTCCCAGTTATATCATGTACAGCCATTTTTCCCTATATTTAGAATGAGTAACTACTGTGATAACTTGGTTGACAAAGACATCTGAAAGGCACCTACTTTGGCTATTTTAGCAAAATGTTGTTAAATTTGAATTAAAAGAGGAGCTGTTTACCTGCCAAGTTCTGGGTTATGTGATTCTTCCAAAATGGTTGAAACAAGAACTGGGCAAAATTCTGCAGACCATTTTTGGCAAATAGTAATTGGACTTCTGCAGTTATTTCACCTCAACTGCATTTGCACTTCATGTGGGTTAATTTTCTGTGATTATTTTAGTGACTGGATGTTTTTAGTGACTGGTGGTTTGTAAGAATAAGTAATTTTTAAATGAGTATTTTAGAATAGTGGTAGAACGTGCATTTGACTTCAGTGATTTTAACAGAGATTATTGGGGGGGAATATTAAACTGTAAAACTTGGTCTTGTTAACTACAGTAAATGAATGGGAAGCTAATCTTCTTATACTTTGTTTTGAAATGTATGTGATTATTTGTTATTTCAAATAGTATTTCAGATTTTTTTTAAAAATCCACATTTTAGTTCACATTTCAGAGTATAACGAGGAGTTAGACTCACCACTACAGCACCTCCTGTTGGTCATCCTGGAAATTAGCTTGGGGTTGCCAGTGCGACCTCCTCAGGTAGTGTCCTACCCATCACCACTTCTGTCTCCATCTCCAGGACCCACGTCGCTCCCTGGACTGCATCATCCTCTTCTGGACACCGCCGTCCGGCTGTGCCGCACTTGGTTCTTTCCCCCCTTCCGGGGGACCGACAAACCTCAGTCCAACCACTTGCCTCAGTGGCAAACCTGCAGTCCAGGTTCTAGCCACTCGTCTCAGTGGCAAACTGCAGGCCGTGCATGGGCTACTCCCCTTCATGGCAAGTGAGGGTATGGGGTGAGAAGGGGACCAGGCCTGCCTGCTACTCCCTGTCCCAACCCAGGGACACTGTAGCTGGCAGCCACATACTACCCCTCCTCCAACTCTGCCATCTCTTCCCTGGGCCACTTCCCCTGTGGCCCCAGCACCTCCTCTGCCCTTGTATCAGTTTGGCAGCCGTTAGCCTGGAGCTTTCTCATACTCTGCTGACCCTGCACAGCCCTGCTCTGATGCCTGAGGGTTCTCTATAGTGCCATAGTAACACTTAAATTGCATATCTGAATTATGCAAAAGGATCTATAATCCCAGGTTCACATGAAAGGTTGAAGACTCTTTGTGAACCATTTGACAAACCTGATCAAAGTGCTGAGTCTTTATGACAAGCAGAAATAGTTTTTCATGAAATCTCAAACCAATTAAGCTTCACATAGTTTGGGTTTCATTGTGAATATTTCACTCAGCTTGCTTCCAGTAACTATACAGTGTTGATGAAGTAAACTCCTCCAAAAGATCAACTTTCCTTCTTCTCAAAGCAAGTGTTACCTAATTTTGTTGCTGAGAGATGTATTGCTAATCTCCATTCTTTGGTGAGAAGCCATAAGAGAGGAAAATGTAAGGTAGCTCATCACATTAAAATTTAAAGAAACACTATCAAGCTTGTTGTATTGAAAATTTTCCTGGTTTACTTTTGTTTCATATGTTTGTAGAGCATAGTCGTCAAACATTGTAGCAATTTTTCTAAACAGAATTAAAATATTGAATACCAACACTCCTACCACAATAAATCAGCATGAGATTAAGAGGAAAAACTCAGTGTTTTTCCTTTCAGTCACTGAAGAAGTTGTTATAACAACAAACAATGAAAATTTGTAACATATTTAGGAAAAATGCCTTGGCACTGTCCTTTTAATCATGTTAATAATTTATGTGACAAATTCAGGATCATAGAAAAAAATTATTAGTTCTCCTAGTCCGTCTCTCTCTTTTAGTGCAAGATTGCTCTTTATAGCGTCGTTGCTGTTGCTTTTCCAATCTTGTTTTAAATATCCTAAATGGTGCAGTTTCCATTGTTTTTCTTGGGAAGCTACTCCAGTCTATTTTGGTATCAGGTTTTTTCCCAAAAAAACTCATTAATTTTCTCCCCATTGTTTCATCCTATTACCTGTACTCCTAGTTTATTTAATATGCCCTTTCTACTATTCTCAATCATTCCTCCCTTTCCTTAGTGTTGATACCCTTCAAATACCCTTAAGGATGGATCTGTGCCCACCTAGTTGTCATTTAGTCCTATACTCCTAGTTCTCCGCTCTAATTAGTAGATTGCCTCTCCTGTAAAACAGACCATGGAACACACTATGGCTGCACAAACTTCTGTTTTTCAATTTTGATTATAGGATATTTTTGAGAGTATTATATTCTTTCCTCTCCAATGGATATTTTCCAGCTCTATATTTTTTCTTTGTCTGTACGTATTTGTATATACATGACAGCTCTTCATGTTTGGTGTGCAGTGACTTGGAACTTGATTAATCAATATGGAAGTCCAGAGGATGGTCACATAAAACTAAGCTTTTTGTTACGTTAAGATGCATCCTGTGTGACTGCCAGTATGGCAGTATAGATGAGCTGTAGTTTAGAGCAGGAGAGATTGCATCAACCACAAAATTATACTCTCAGTTTTGTACTTGTATGACTGCTATTTTCTCATTAGAACCATCATTAATTGGCTGTTTTTTAAGTATAATTAGGGCTAATGATTGTTCCCCTGGCATCTATCCTAATGAAGCTGTTCAGAGGATTCAAGGAAGAAATGCCATAATCAGTCAGGAACGCCTAAGAGTAGTCCAGCTGCAGGGTTGATTTGTCTTTGTTACTGTCATTGTCATGTTCCACCCTCATTCCTTCTGTCCATTGTCTCACACTCTGCGGTGTTGCCTGGCCCCCTTTCCCATTCCTTTCCTTTCTACCTGATTTTGGTACTCTTCTGCAGCATCCTTTAGCTTAGTGTCTTGTTGGTCAAAATTTTTCAGCATCTCAGCATCTTCACCTGTGAAATGCCAAGCATGCTCCTAGTTCTTTGGATGATTCAAAATTAGGACAATAATCCGTCTCTAAGTTATTAAACTAAAGATGCAGTGCTGCAAGTTGAAGGTGAGACAACTGGCCTTTTATCTCAGCTAGAACTGTGCAAAAAGGCAAGTAACATCTGCGATGGGTAACCCCCCACTCTGGCCTGTTCCACCAGCCTAGACTCCTTTCAAGTGTCCTGCTGAGCCAGGCCCTCAAGCCTCCTCCAGAGCACACACCGGTAGGGACAAACCCAGCTGCAGAAAGACACAGACACTGAGATCAGCACTGCATGGGAAAGCTCAGCTAGGGAACTGCCCAGCACTCAAGTGCACACCCCCTCTAGAGTATAAACCCATAACTATACTGTCTTGCACTGTACAGAGAACTGTACAGCATAAACTCATGATATTTGCTTCCTCCCGCAATGTGGAGGGAGATATGCACATCTTATTACCCCCACCCGCCATTCAGTTATGAATTCCACAAACTGGTTTTAGAGAAAACAAAAATAAGTTTATTAACTACAAAAGATAGATTTTAAGTGAATATAAGGGATAGCAAACAGATCAAAGCAGATTACCTAGCAAATGAAACAAACATGCAAGCTAAGCTTAATATACGAAAGAAACTGGTTATAATTAGCAATTTCTCACCCTAAATGTCGTTTTAGGCAGATTGCAGAGTTTCTTGAAGGCAAGCTTCTCTTGCTTGCAGCTTAAAGCTCCAGGCATTTCTTTCAAAGGCCAGACACCTTTTCTAGCCTGGGCTCAGTCCTTCTCTTGCCCCCCCCCCTTTGTCTTTGTTTCTGCTTAAATGTTTCCAGCAGCCATCCTGGGCAGGAATTCAGAGAAGAATGAACCCTGATTAACTCACTTCCCTGCCTTAAATTGGATTTACATATGGTGGGAATCCTTGTCTTTTAGTGTGATTCCCACTCCCCCTCAGTGGAAAAATACTGCTATTCTCTGATGGAGTCCAGCACCAGGTGACATGATCACATGACCCTGCAGTGTGAAAGCAGCCATGTGTCAAAGGCCATTTGTAGCATCCCAGGAAGGTGGGAGATTAGCATCTTCAAAGACCTATTGTTCTCCCAAATGGTTTATTGATTTGTCCCCAGCTAACCAGACAGACTGACTGCATTTTGTGTGGTGGGAATTCCCCAGGTGCAAATACTTTTGTAGGACAGATATATAGTACTAGTATAATATTCCTAACTTAGATACAAAAATGATACATGCATACAAATAGGATAATCATAATCAGTAAATCATAACCTTTCCAGTGATACCTCACAAGACCCATCTTGCATAAAATATATCTTAGATATGCTATAGTCATATTATAACAATATTTCTATGAAGAATATGGAGCGTAGTGTCACAACATCATTGTCATTACAGAAGTAAAACAATGAGTCCATCCTCACTACCAGTGCAGCGCTGGTTGAGAAAAGGCTGCCAGACTTAATGCCATCACATCAGGGTTGCCCCACCAGGAGCAGCATGGACTGCTAGTGAAATATTTACTCCTCATACTTCAATATTGTGTAGTGTGGAGGCCAACCTGTTGTGAGGATAACTTAATTAAGAGGAATGATGATCTTATAATTAAGGTACTGGGCTGAGAATTGGAAGAACTGTGCTAATTTCCCATTTTTGCCATAGACTACTGTGTGATTTTGGATAAATCATTTAATCTTTCCACCTCAATTTCCCCTCTCTAAAATGAAAATAATATTTTTCTCCCTGACATGTGTATTGTGCTGATGAATTCATTATTTTTGAGAGGTGCTCAGATACTGTGATGATGGGGGATGTGCAAGTACCAAGATTGGGAGAGAGAGCTCTGTTGAGCCTCCTGGAAGTCCCAGACACTTCCCTTTTTTATCGAAGTCTTGGCTGGGGCACATCACAGGTACATCTCTTCCTCTGGTTAACTGAAGGTCTCTGTCTGCTTTTCCCTTTACTCCTTCCACAAATACTTGTGATTAAACATTTATCTCTGCCCCATTGGGAGTATGTCCCTCAGTGGAGGTTTACTGGGATGGGGAAGAAAGGTGCACACTATCTTTGGGCTTTAGAGCCAGGAGGGAAGGGCTGATTTAATGTTTTTCAGGGGCCTCCATATTTGTTTAAGCCAACCCAGGTCCCCTAATGGAAGACATGTCCAAAAATCAACTTCTCTTTGCCAAAATACTGACAAGAAAGTTATTCAGATGCAAACAGAAATGTTTTGTATTGACATAGTTAATCTATGGTGATATTTTGCCATTTTCATCAGCTTACACTAGGGTGGCAAGACAGCAAATGTGAAAAATTGGGACGGGGGTGGGGGGTAATAGGAGCCTATATAAGGAAAAGACCCAAAAATTGGGACTGTCCCTATAAAATCGGGACATCTGGTCACCCTAGCTTACATGCATTTTTCTCTCTCTCAAAATGGTGAATTTGAGCTGTCTAAGATAAAACTGACTGACTCCCATGACCAAAAGTCATGACTATGTTGTGTTGACTGGCCCAGTTTCTAGTTTGCATCGCAAAATCTATCATCATCATTTTCCAGTCTGTTGACAGTCTCAGGAGAGAGGCAGAGGACTGCATGGATGTTGAGACTGAGGATATGTCTATGCTGCAATAACTCATGCATTGCTGGCCTGTGTCAGGTGAGTCTGGCTCACAGGTACTGGGCTGTAGGGCTATCACATTACAGTGCAAACATTCAGACTCAGGCAGGAGCCTGGGCCCTGGTACCCCCTGACCTATCACAGGGTTGCAGAGCTTGGACCGAACATCTGCACTACAGTTATATAGCCCCGCACCCTGAGCCAGCTGATCTGGTCCAGCCACAGGCAGGTTGTTGCAGTGTAGATGAACCCTGAATGGCCCACTCATCTCTTAGCGTTGTTGTTCTAGTTCAGGTTAATGCCACTTTGCTGAGGTAGTGTTGGGAAGCTCATCTATAAGTAAATAGAGGTTTCCTTTTTACCCTTCAAGGCTGCCAATCTGTAGTCTTGTATACTTGCTGCTGAAGACCTTTTCTGATTTTACCTTCTTACCTGGAGTTATAGATTCCTAAGAATAGGGTTTTATGATGATAATGCTGTCAAGTAGCAGTGAAAATACTGTGCTATTTAAAAGGCAAATTAATAGGGTTCAACTGAGCTCTCTATATGAGGAAAGTGTCGTATACCATGCTGAGACTTCACAGCCTGTGTGCATGTATTATTGATCATTCTACCTGTCACAAGACAATTCTTATAGAAAGGACAAAAAGTGATTGAAAGGAAAGGAATTTTTAAATGGTTGTCTGCCTGTGAAGAGAATGGTATTGCAGAGCCTTTCTACCGTATGTCTAATTAAAGCTCAGATGATAATGTATGCCAAGATAACATGCTCTCTTCTATTTTTAATATAGCAATTTGAAATGTGGATATAAATTAAAAAACATAGAAGACAAAAGCACCAGAGAATGACACAGTACTACTTCTACCTCCAAGATGTTTGAAAGAAAAAAAAAAGCTTCCTGAAATAAGTTTGATTGAGTGAGAGAATAAGTTTTACTCTGCTTTCTGTATTCGATGGAAAGATTTACGATACTATGCTGAAGGCTCTCTCAGGAAGTCTAGGTTCCCACAGAACACAGGAAATGATGTATTTTTTTTCTGTAGCACTAAAGAACATATTATGTATTAAAGGAGCTATCTGTGAGTCAGTGCTGTTTTGAGGCAGTACAGCTGCAGTACTAACTCGGATAGGTTACAGTAATTTTGTTCTGCATTTAAAAAATTAAATCAAGGATAGACTTGACTTAGAGTTTCAGCAATTATATTCTTTTAAATTAAAGCTTCAAATCGGGCAATTGGATGGTTAGCTGAGATTTTTTTCTGACTTTCAGCATAGAAGGCTTTAAAGGCCACCTTGGCCTGCTTGCTGCCATACAAGTGGCATACATTTTAGGCTCAGTGGATAGCCAGATAGGGAGTTCAATATTCACGTTGGGAATTGCTTTGCCTCTTTACTCAGTCCATTAATCTTTCAGGCTTTACTCCATGGTTTGTCATGGAGTTGCAGTACATGGCTATGGAGTGCGCCTAAGCCCTGGGTATACTCCAGCACTTCAAGTAATTTTGAAACTTTGAGTTAAGATGTATTACTTCAAGTTTGCTTTAATAATAAAAACCTCTCATGCATATCATGTATGTTACTAAATGTTAACATATCTTGTTATAAAACTTCCAGGAGACAGTGGCTGTGCCTAGGCCATACAAGTAATTTGTCTTTTTCCTTTGGGCCAACATTCATAAGCTAGGCTTCACAGGTTTAAACTGCTAGTTTTTAATGCAATGATTATATTAAAAAAATTGTCTAGAACTTCTACTAAATTTCAATTTACTTATGTGTTAATGGAGTTGTGAACTGATCCTGTACAGTAGAACAGAATCAGTAGAATACCACAAGTAGTGGGCACCATGAGCACTCGTTCAAGTCAATGAGATGGGGAACTCCATAGTACCTTACAGGGGAAGCTTTGCTCCTGGCAAGATCAGCCCTTATATTGTAAGGGATGTGTACTGATATGTTGCTCCTAAGTAAAGAAGGATTCATTGACATTAAGTTGAAGGATGAGAATTGGAACCCATCAGCAAAGAAGTGGACTGAAGGAGAAAGAACTGGAGGTGTCTTTTTGGGTGGTAGTCTTGAGTTATATTTGACTCCAGAGGTGCTCATGAATCAAACTCTCACCAGAGAATGTGTTCACTTCTCTCTTTTTAGCACTCAAAAGGTCACATAAAACAAAATCTGTCTGGGAACAGCTACTATGTTTATATGCTTGTTTTTGAGTGGATAAGCAACATTTGCTTAGTTAATGAAGACATAGATTCATAGATTGATAGATACTAAGGTCAGAAGGGACCATTCTGATCATCTAGTCCGACCTCCTGCACAGCGCAGGCCACAGAATCTCACCCACCCACTCCTATGAAAAACCTCACCTATATCTGAGCATCTTACAAAATAGCATATAGCATAATATTACATAATATTGAGCATCTTACAAAATGGAATATAGCATGTATATAGTCTATGATATTAATGCTTTATACAGTAAAGGGCAAAGTTGAAAGGGTAAGCTATGTACAGTGTCTTTCAATCCATATCAGGGATGCTGACACAGACTGAATGTGGTCTGGATTATTGTCACCCTTAGCAATATGGGCCAGATTCTGGTGTGTAAATTTTAGGTAACTCCATCAAAGTCAACAGATGCTACAGATGAAGAACTCATATGAGAAGAAAATAGCTCCAATGATTTGTTG
This sequence comes from Dermochelys coriacea, assembly GCF_009764565.3. Lineage (NCBI taxonomy): Eukaryota > Metazoa > Chordata > Testudines > Dermochelyidae > Dermochelys > Dermochelys coriacea. The sequence continues at coordinate 190,874,407 of NC_050068.2, read as the reverse complement.
AAGTGTTTTCTTTTATGCACTTTTCAGTGTAATAATACTGGAGGATGTCAAAGAATGTTCGCTTTATACAAATAAAAGCTTCAGTTGTTAATTGCCCTCTTCCCTCTACACATTTAAAAATCAAAATATTCTCCATTTATTCTCAAGATTTTAAATCATACCATGATACTGTGACTAAAAGTCAGCATAGCTTGCAATTGCCATTATTCTGTCAGCTTTATAGAAGTTTACAACTGAATCAAGACCCATAATTCCGAGTCTTAGGGAATTCAGATAATCAGAGGTCTGATTCTGCTCTCTCTTCCCCAGTGTAACCCTACTGATGTCAGAGGAGTTATTCCAGATTTGCAATTGTATGTGAGACCAAAAGTTTCAGTCCAACTCTAATTCTGACATGCCTGATGCCATTTAACAACATCAATATGGCAAATGACAAAAAGAATTTGGAACTAGTAATGTGCAAACTCATTTTCCCCAGTCAGAATCACCTTAACTTTGTGGGTTTAACTCAGACTCAAGCACTCTCAGGTTTTCAGTTTGCTTAATAAAAACCCTAGTAAAAGGAAACAAAGACCCTGGTTCAGGAAAGCACTTAAGCACATGCTGAAGTCCCACAGACTTCAAAGTGATTTAGGTGGATGCTTAAAGTTTAGCATGTATTTTAAGCAAATTTCCTGAATTGGGGCAGTAGAGAGCAGAATCCTCTGCAACAGTATAAAAATCAGAGAAAAACAAATACTGCAAGTAAAAGGAATGGAGTCTGGGAGCGGGAGACGGGAGGGAAGGGAGAGAAAAACTAGATGCAATTTGTACTATAAAAAGGATGCAAGCCTAACTTTTTCAGGAGTATTCATCCAGTCCCAGTGCCTGGCATAACTTTGTACCTTTTGGATGAAAAAAATAGAACTTGAAAAAATCATTTGGGGCTGGGTGGAGGTTCAAAAGTTTAACTACAATATTTTGGCAAATCTAAATAAAAATGAACAAGAATAGTAAAGACTGTGATCTCTGTCTCATTTTAGAACCGCACTGTTTTGAGTCCTCCATTCCCCACCAATGCTGATTGAAAACTTGGATTTGTTGATTACTGAATGCTCACGTGACAGGGTGTCAATGGCTTGTTTAACTGTGTGACTGCTCACACATCATACTGGTGGCAAAAGATTGGCTGCCTTACTGACTAAGTTCATGAGGTTCCCCTTGATCATATTTCATTTTTCTGACAGTGGATCTTTGCTTTTATGAGCTTCATGATGGGCTTGATGCCTTTCAAAAAGTCTTTAATTCCCCTGAAGTCCCTTAAAATGAACTTCAGATGATTTCTGCTAAATGTGAATTACCCTGAAGGCTACTTTGTTATATTATTTTGGTGTTTCTACTTTCCATTTTGAAAGATTTATTTTTAATCCCATCCATATTGTAACACTATTCAGATGCAGTCCCTGATTTTACTCCAGTGTTTTCCTGGTCTTTGGTTGCATATTGGTAGCCCATGTGTATCATCATTTTTCTTGAATGAAGGCAGCAGTGAGCATGTGGGTGCACTGTAGGTGGTTACAGGCCTAAGAAACTCCATTCTTCCAGTTGGGGAAATCAGCTTGTCAGACTGAGTAATGGAAACATGATTAGTTTACTAAGTTCATTAAATGAAAACTTCAGCAGCACTGAGTTTCCCTTGCTCACTGTGTTTGTTATAACGAAACAATTGAGTTTTTTATGCACTGAGTGGAATACCATATGTAAACACAGCAGGAGGACATTCCAGTATTTCTGTTGACTTCCTTTACCATAGAGAAGTCATCCTGTGGTCTTGTTAACATCATATGTAGTGCCCTGTGCTTTTGGTCCGGTTTTGCATTGTCTTTTTCTCTTCCAAATGGATATGTGCAGAAAATGGATTCTGTGTAAACGGTGCAAGGCCATCATGTGACAGAGTACCTCAGGCAGTGTACCTAAAACATTTGTGTTTAGGAAAACTTTGTTTTGAACAAAGAATTCCTAATAACTTTCAACTGCACCAGTGACCTTTTAGATTCCTTTTACCTTAATGTCCTCATATTCAAAACACAATGTAGATGAAGGTTTAAGAAGGACATCTTCTTTGTTTAATGCCAGATTCTTCTTCCCTTACGCATGTTGAGCAGCTCATTAGTCCACAAGACCCATTCACTTCAGGGAGTATGTTTGAGTCTTACTGAACAGGAGCAAGGATACTAAAATGTTATCTTTATTCATTTATGTCATTGGGAACTAGGCGCCAAACTGCCATTTGTGCCTTGGAAAATCTCCCCAAAAAGGTTTTCAGAAAGGGACAGGAGGGTTTCCTTTTTTATTGTTTTACTTAACAGGATGGCTGCCAGCAAAAGATGGCCTTTTGTGACTTTAACGTAAGCTGTTATCAGGCAGGTATACATTCTTCTTGGTGTCCGAAACAATTTACTTAACAGGTTCTGCAGTCCTGTCTAATACAATATCTGCACTCAGCTTGTCTTCCAAAGAAGAGAGGGAAAAGGTCAATGAGGTACAATTGTTGTACTATACTATTTACAGATAAAGCGTTGGATAAGACCTAATTTTTTAAATGTAACATCTCGAGCTATCCATGATTAATTTTAAACTTTTAAACAGCTGTCTATAAATAATTGGTTAAGGATTTAAAGGTTTGTTTAATAAATGTCCAGGGTAAATGGCACTGAAAATTCAGAGAAATGGCTCAATTTACTCAATATTCAGTGAAGTAAGCTGGTCTGTCAGCCAGTCGTACATGTAGGATTTTGGTTAATTGATCACAAGTGACATCCCACTGTTTCTTAAATGAGTCCATTCATCTTTCAATAGCATTCTATTAAAATGCAGATGACACTAAACTGGGAGGAGAGGTAGATACGCTGGAGGGTAGGGATAGGATACTGAGGGCCCTAGACAAATTAGGGGATTGAGCCAAAAGAAATCTGATGAGGTTCAACAAGGACAAGTGCAGAGTCCTGCACTTAGGACGGAAGAATCCCATGCACCGTTACAGACTAGGGACTGAATGGTTAGGCAGCAGTTTTGCAGAAAAGAACCTAGGAGTTACAGTGGATGAGAAGCTGGATATGAGTCAACAGTGTGCCGTTGTTGCCAAGAAGGCCAATGGCATTTTGGGATGTATAAATAGGGGCATTGCCAGCAGATCGAGAGATGTGATCGTTCCCCTCTATTCAACATTGGTGAGGCCTCATCTGGAGTACTGTGTCCAGGTTTGGGCCCCACGCTACAAGAAGGATGTGGAAAAACTGGAAAACGTCCAGCGAAGGGCAACAAAAATGATTAGGGAACTGGAACACATGACTTATGAGGAGAGGCTGAGGGAACTGGGATTGTTTAGTTTGCTGGAAGAGAAGAATGAGGGGGGATTTGATAGCTGCTTTCAACTACCTGAAAGGGGGTTCCAAAGAGGATGGATCTAGACTGTTCTCAGTGGTAGCAGATGATAGAACAAGGAGTAATGGTCTCAAGTTGCAGTGATGGAGGTTTAGGTTGGATATTAGGAAAACCTTTTTCACTAGGAAGGTGGTGAAACACTGGAATGCGTTACCTAGGGAGGTGGTGTAATCTCCTTCCTTAGAAGTTTTTAAGGTCAGGCTTGACAAAGCCCTGGCTGGGATGATTTAGTTGGAGATTGGTCCTGCTTTGAGCAGGGGGTTGGACTAGATGACCTCCTGAGGTCCCTTCCAACCCTGATATTCTATGATTCTATGAAAATGCATATTTGGTACAATGCTGAGGTGTAGGTAAAGCAAATGTGTGTTATGTCCTCTAGTTACTGTAGGCTGTTCTCATTAATTGTTAGTTTAAACTATGGTTAGAGCCTTTTAAAACTAAATAAGGAACCAACGTGTCAATGATAAGTAATAAAGAGCATGTGGAATATCTGAGTCTTCAGCATAATTGCACACAGGGCTTCAAAATAAATGCTTTTGAATCCATTTTGCAATGTCTTAAAAGGACAAGAGTTTATTTTCTTTAATATAATACAAAATGCCTAATCCCTGATAAATCAATACAATTACTGTTCCCTGACAGTAACACTGATTTGAAGATATGATCTGTCGCTAGCTTATTCCAGTTCTCATTTCTACATTGAGAAAGCAAAAATCAATAACCCATGTGTTCCTTAGATCCCAAAAGAAGTCTTTTCCAGTATTGGGACATGGAGTAAATAAAGGACTAATAAGACTTGAAAATCAAAATCTTGATGTCTGTGCCAGGATATAAAATGCAGGGCACTATATAAAGAACAATCAAATCATACAAATGTTTGGAGTGGTATAAAGAAGATAGATCCCTGGTTTACAGTCCTGGAAAATGCACTGGTATTTCTTCAGTGATGCTTCATTTTCACAAGGATTCCTGGACATGATTTTTCTGAGACACTAAAGATTGGTAGGTCAAATAGGAAGCTGGAGGCCTTTTTACATAGACTAAGACTGAGTGTTGGGATAGATAGTCTGTCTGCATCTTAGTGATAGCGTAGGGAGAGCTTTTCAGATTTCACATGAGATCAATAGGAAGGCTACTGGGAGTTGGTGAGGAAAACCAGGGGGAAAATTGTCATCTTGTTTCTGCTGCCTGTCGTACAGATAATACAAATCAAAGCACTTCAGCAGTGACAAGTGATGTTTCTATTCCCATCGATCAGGGCTGAGTGAACTATCCTGGAGGGGATGATTGTTTTTCAGAGAGTCAAGTGTGCTATAATCAGGTTTCAAATGTATTACGAGATCCATCGATACAATTCTGAGAAAAGGCTGTAGCTCATATAGACAGCTATCTATGTACATAGTTACATTACATAGTTGTATACATGTAGCACACACTGTGGACAAGGCAGTAAGCTCAGGATATGTTAAGTGTTTTGTACTTAGAAGGTAAGAATATAATATATGCAGGAGTGCGAATGCAGTGAATATCCAGTAGATGAGGTTCAGCCCTTGGGGTTCCTCCAGTGTGATCTGGATTATGGGCTTCCAGTGACAGAAAGCCCACCTGGAGGGAGAGCCCAGGAATACAAACTACTCATAACCTCTGCCAGGAAGCCTGGGGATGGCCATGCTACTCACAAAGCGGGTGGGACCAACCTGGGAGGAGGCGGGACCATGCCAAACAACAAATGTGATAATGCAAGTTGAAGGTGAAGGGTGAGATTCTCAGCTCCTGTAAACTGTTGTAGCTCCATTGACTTAAGTGATGCCTGCTGATTTATGGCAGCTGAAAGTCTCATCCAATAGCTTGGGCAGCTCTTTATTGAAGTTGTGCGTCCTATAATGATGCGTATTTTATGTTTTGCAAAATGTTCCTAGAGCAGTGGGTGGAGATTTTAATTTAAATAGTTAAGTAAGTAAATTTGCTGGGGAACTTCTTTGTGTGGTTCCTGTGCAGACCCAGCATACAATTTGCCTCTGGTCTGATGGGGTAGAAAACTAATTCCCCCCATGTTCAGCACAGCTGATCACATGGGGTACAGATTTTGCAGCTTGAGACCTCTGCACCCACCGGGGCAAATCAAGCCCATTATATCTACAGTGAAAATATATCTATGGGTTAGGAATGAATTTATAACCGACAGGACAATAAGCACAGCAAAGATGAGGCACACCTCGTTTGCATGTTATATTAATGTATTTCCCATTGAAGTTATTAATTCCAATTTTACTGTTCAGTTTTCAACTGTGTGAGGGGGAAAGATGCAAAATGCTTTAATGTACTGGTAAGGAGGGAGGCATGGATAGCAAGTGAAAAAATGTTTGTTGTTTTACTGCCAGTGACAGTCCAGAAGACTGAAGCCCTCATTTATTCATCTAACACAAAGAGTTGAGGCAGTATTATATAGGCAGTGGTAATGCAAGTTTACCTACCCTGCCCCACCAGTGTGCTTACCTGAGTTAGAGACCTCATATGCAGGACAGGCATGGTCAATTATTTTTTTTCTCAAGGTCCACATTTCTTGGTCTGAGTATAGTCAAGGCTCAGACTCCAGAGAAAATAATAAAAAAAACCTCTCAAATAATGATAACATATCTTAGGGTCCATTCAAAAGCATCTGGCGGTCTGAATTTTGCCCAGGGTCCGTCTATTGACTACCCCAGGCTTAGAGTATTTCATTCTCCATGATTGTTCAGTTGTTAACCTCACCACTGAGATTGCCAACAAAAGTGTCAATTTTAATAGGTTGTATAGTCAATAGGTTGTGTAATGTGGACACTTGTCTACTAAAAACTCATAAAAGTCGATGAATAGTTATAAAATGTTCCTACCTTCCGAGGGTAGATGCAAATAGATAATCTAAAAGTGGAAAGTTCTGAGGTTCATCCTTGATTTCTTGAGTTATCCAATGCCCTTAAATTTGTTGTAAATCATAGTTTAAAAATTTGAGTATTCTGTAACCTGTAGACTGAGGTATAGGTGCCGATGTACCATGGTGATGGGCATATTAGTAACTGCAACATTAGATAGACATAAGGGGATTGATTCTCCACTGCACTGTATCTTATTGTTTACACCTGTAGAAATTAAGTACAAAGTGGATACAATTTGGATTTGGTAGCATTTTACATTCACTTTCAACTGCTATAAAAATTACATATGGTACAGGGCAACAGAAATATCAAGCCCCAGATGCTAGTAGTGTTCAGCACAGAAATGACCCCATTGGTACAATTTTGGAAGCTGAAAGTAAGGTAAATTGACATTCTAATACTACACAATTTTTACTGTAACAGAAGTTAAGTATGTGACACTGTATTTTCTTTTTCACTCTTCTACAATGGAAATAGAATAGAGGCTGCTGAATACTGAGGCGTGTAATGGCATCTGTCACAGTACGTTTATTTATGAACAATCAGTCTGTGCCAAAAATATGCAAAACTCCATCAAATTATATTTATTTTAAGTTGCATTGTCTGTAATATGAATAGTCACTAGTTTTGAGGCCTGTAGTGTAAAATATTGCCTTTGGGACACAGACACTGGGACAAATTATTTCGCAGTTGCAATTTTTCTGTCCAAGATCAATAAGTTACAGTTCTTGTCCAAACAGACAACAATTTTTATTTCTTACACTTAGTTTTTTTCTATTGGTTTTATACAAGTGGTAGATATCCTCAAAGTGGCATGTACAAAATGGAATGTGTATACATTGCAGTGGTGGACCTTTTGTTTTCTTAATATTCTGTGAGCCAAATTTTTGTACAATCTTTAAATATTTAAAGTTAGGTTTTTGGCTGTGCTGTGGTTTGATCTGCCAACTTTGGGCACATCCAAAACCTCAGTTTTTCCTATAGAAAATATTACTTAGTAAGAGAGGAAGGCAATAAATTGATTACTTAGAGAAGGAGAATGGGAATGGGAACACCTGGCTTCCTCACTCCATTTTTGACTGTACTGCATGTCCTTGGGCAAATTACTCAACTACGGCATGCCTTAGTTACCTCGGGTATGCAATGGGGATAATACTCAGCTTTATATTCTTTGAGATCCTTAGATGAAAGATACCATATAAATGCATAGTAGTAGTACAGTGGATGCCAGATATTAGTAATCTTGATTAAAAAAAGCTTTTGGTTATTAGCATCATTTCCCTGGAACTGATTCTGTCACATTGACTTTAATGTTAATAGAATTTAGATATTAGCAAGCAACTGTCATGCTGCTTTTTGACAACTTTATTAGAAGAGAGGTTCCATCTGTAATGAAATTGAGTGCTACTTTGCTTTGTGTGACTCACCTGGAATATTGATTAGTAAGTATGATATATGGATGTTTTTGGTATTTGCTTTATTTGGTGTGAGGACAATTGTATAGTACATTTTTTGTTTTACATACCGGGTCATGCAAGGAGCTGGTAGGGAGGTAGGATAAAATCTGAACGAGAACAGAATTTATGGCTTTATTTTTTCAAATGTTGTTCTTGACAATTTACCAAACAAAAAAATTAATAAATAAATGCATGTTAATGCCATTTTCTATAACTACAGTATATAGTTGTCCCATACCAATGCATGTATACATCCACTTGAAAACAAGCCCTTCCACTACTTGGCAACTTTCAGATAATGGCAACATTGTGCTGGGATCCAAGAAATTGCTAATAACTGGCATCCTGGCATCCGCTGTATTTCGTAAGAGCATATTTGGACTCTTCTATATGTTCACTTTTATTTATGTGCGGCTTTTAAAGCCAAAGCGATGTTTCGGAATATGGAAATACAATCACCAGGGACTAATATGACAGGCATCCTGCCAGTGGAGGGCAGAGACAGTTGGAATGCTTCTGAGATCACTGTGAAGAAATGACCGCAGGAGTAGCAACTACTGTACTCTTTTAAAAATGTGTGGGATGCACTCTTCCCGTTGTTCGCTCTGAGCCACAAGTGGAAAGAGAAAGGGAGCAAGGCCCTGCTACCTTGAGATTTCTGGCAGTACTTAATTTATAATGAAAGAGGTGCCAAGGCTCTAGCAATTAAGTGCCAGGGCCCAAACAATTTGTTTACATTCATAACTGATGCAGCAAGCCTAGAGGTGCTGGGGCTATGAACTGCCAAACTAGACATGCCAGGGCTCAGCCCTGGCACAAAATAAGCTCTGGAATCACTCAGGAAGCTGAAACACCAGGAATCTGCATTTTCCTGTGGAGTGCAGGGGCGAAAGGGTTCCTCCTCCTCCTCCCTTTCGCATCCAGGAAAGAGGAGCCAGGACCTGTCCCCAAACGTCGCAGATCATCTAAAATGGGAATGCTTATTTATACTGTAATTTCTTGGCCAGGGACTATCTTTGTAACTGTGTGTGTGACTGTAAGCTCTCGCAAGAGCTAACCTTAGGCATAAACTCTCCCACCGACATGGCGCTGCCCATACTGGTGCTTAGATCAGTGTAACTTATATCGCTGAGGGGGGTGGCTTATTCAAACCCCTGAGCAACATAAATTATACTGACATAAATAGTAATGTAGACATAGCTAAGGTCAGTAGCAATAGCAAGCCAGAGTCCATTGTGGCTCGTGTTTTAAGTAGTTGGTGAGGACCAATCAGGCAGCTGCAGAATTCTGTTGGTTTTGCTTCTTTGGGCTATGCTTCCTGTGGTGCCTAACCCTTCAATGATTGTTGGATAGTGCTTCACCTGGCTTCCTTAGCAGTGAGATGGAGGCCTCAGTTGCCCAGGACTCTGTAATCCTAGGTTCTAGACCTGTGAATCCTTACACCTTGCCAGCTTTAAAACATCCAGCTAACTAAAATATGTTTCAGTGAAGAGCCCAACTGAACAAAAGATGCCATTCAGTCTGATTGGAGTCCTCACAAACTTAGGAAAGGAAGTAGGCAGTCCCTTACAATATATTTTTCTGGGCCAAATAGGTGCTGGGGTAAGCGGTTGCAACTTCCTGGATGCCAGTGGAGATGCCCCTGCCTACATCAGCTAAGAATTTTATACCATGTCTTATCTCTGTTAGTTCTACATTAATACAATGTCTAAATGTGATCTTATTTTAAAAATTACAAACATTGTTTATCTCTATTAAAATAAATGACTAGTAGAGCAGAATACATTTATATCAATGAATAGTTTGATATCTTATTTTAGTTTCAGTTCATGCTCATGATTTTTATTTAAATAAAAACATACCTTTTCAATTTAGGATCTAGCCATTGCTTAATTTTATTTTTAAATCATACTTTATTTAAAATTATGGCCATTTAATGAAACAATTTAGAGATATGTATTGCGACACAGCGTGGCCAGAGGGCAGCAGGACAGTGTTAGAAGGGAGCCTTGTTCCCTTGTAGAGGGAAGAAAGTTTGCTATAGATTAATTAAAGCACCTGAAGAGAATTAGAGGACCTGAAGCCAGTCACCTGATAAAACTCTCCTGCTTCAATCACACAAGAGGAGGAGTTGAAGTAGAGTGGATTGGTATTAGAGCAGAGAGCAGTTTGGAGGAAGCAGAGGAGAGTTTGGAGAAGTGTTGTGGTGGGCTAAGAAGACCAAGACCCGAGGTAAAGGGACACCTAGTTTGTGCAGTGGGAGGGCAGGAAGCCCCACAAGTTGAAGGGCAGGAGAGGGAAGTAGCCCAGGGGAAGGAACCGCTAGTTCGACTGGTTTACCGCTATCCCTAGGGCCCTTGGGCTGGGATCCAGAGTAGAGGGCGGGCCCACGTCCCTCCCTCTCCACTCCCCTCCTCTAGGACACTAGTGGGGCAGTTAATATCCCAGTTCAGGGGCAAGAAATGGTGCCCTGAATCCCCCCCCAGAAGAGAAAGCACGAGACCCATCATAGTAGTGCCAGCAATTTGCCAAGGTTTTAAAATATTGAAATCATAAGATGCCTTGTGAGTTTAACAAGTGTTTTATGTGGTATTTGTATAATTAATTTTGCAGTCAGAGTGCTAAAAAGTTTGATTTGGTGGTGGTCTTCATTTTCATTATATTTTTCTTATCTAACACTGTAAAATATGTTAATTATTTTATATTTCTTTGCCGTTTTTGGTGAGGTAAGGGTTGTTTTGGTGATAGCTTTATTGTAACTTCATTTTCTTTCTTTGTGTTTCAAAAGGGGGTTGTTTTGTAGGTCAGTAACTTTATGATATTATAGATAGTCCTCTTCAATAGACATTTTACAACTAGTGAATATATCTTATACAAAAGTTCAATAAAAGGAAGCCAAGTACAAAGATATATGGTTGGGATTTTTTGGTCTCCCTTATTGACTTATAATTTGTTGTGTTAATTTTTACATTACCACTGTGCCCTTAACTTTATTATACATGCTACTAAAAGAGGGGAATGTTTCTTTTTTTATTTCCAATTTTCATCTATGCTTTTCTGCTGCTAATAAATTTATTGTTAAAGATTTATATTCTCAATAGGCCATACCATTAAATCTTTAAAAGATTACTATTGCATACATAAGACGATTACTTTTTTGACCTGATTTGATCCATAATCCTGTCCTAATAATCTTGTGCCTGGGGACAACTGCACTAGATAGGAATCAAGTTTTATATGTTTGTTCCCAAATCTCCTCCAGTGTTGGTCCCTGATAGCTCAATATTATTTTTTAAGATATAGCACCAGTGGCACCTTTTAATTGCTTACAGTTATGATTGTGTATATAGAAAAAGCTCATCTAAGACTACATTGCCAATTCTCAATTATATTTTTCCCATATGTTCAGGAAGCCAGATGAGTTATTTTATGTTCCTATTGCTAAAATATCTACAGAACTGTGAGATGGTACCCTTATTACCCAGTGATTAAATTCTTTTTTTAATCTTGTGTTAAATCCCAGTTATTAGTTTTGTGATAAATATATTACTGGAGTTGTAAATATAGGCAAAAGGGTAGACTTGAAACCTACAATAGTTGATAATTTATTGGAAATTCATTAGACTGTTTCCATGATATAGCTGGCCAATTGTGTGTATTCTATAATCTTCCCAGCTATGAAACTTCCCATTTGTTTTGCAGATTCATTTCTAAAGTACACTGTGGTATCTAATGAAGAGGAGAAACTGCTCAATCGGTGTGATGTGGTGGTTATCTGTAAACTGCTCAGTTGGGGGAGTGGTGGTTGTTATTGGTTTCTCATTAACTTTTTGAGATAGGTTATTCTTGGAATCTAGGGTATTTTTTAATATTTAGCTGTAAACATCCCTGCTTCTCAAAGTAGTGGACCCATTGTTGATCCCAAATTAAGTTGATCCCAATCAGCAATTGGGTCAGATTTGGTAATGTACTTAATTGGGACCACCATCCCTCTCCATCTAATGGGTCTATAAAAAGCATTGACATTTACTGTGAGGTTTTTCTTCCATTCATATGAAAGATTTATTTTTTCCTTTTCCTCAAGTGCCTTGCCCAAGAATCTATCTGGAAGTTCCTGTAATACAAAATTGACTTTCTAGAAAGGTATTCATTTTGATTCATAAAATAGTAAAGTCATTCCAACTTTCCAGATTATTTTAACTTTTCTTCCATAATGAGAGGAAAGGATGGTTTGTGGGTAAGGCATTGGACCTGGGGTTCACTTCCCAGCTCTGCTGCACACTTCATATGAGATCTTGGGTAAGTCACCTCACCTATCTCTGCTGCAGTTCCCTATCTATAAAATCAAGATCATATAGTCAATCTATAATAGTTGGTAAAGAGACTCTAAGGTACCTATATTGTAATACTGGTGTGAGTGCATCCAAATTTTATATATATATATTTTCCTTTTTGGCATAATTGTTTTTTTGTAAGTGTGGATGAGTAAAATTTATGGAAAATGATGTTATTGGTAGCATTCCCAGTGCAGATATTCATAGCAAATTCTTTTGCACATAAGTGAGAGCATGAAATGTAAATGTGTTAATTGACTCGGTACTAACTACAGTATATTACATGTTAAAAGTTAGTGTGGCTCTAGAAAGAACTACTACTATGAAAGGTATTGGTATGTTCATGAGTGGTAGTCAAATTACTAAAGTATGTGGCATGTTAGGAGAAATGGAGCTGAAATGTGTTATGGATTTTCAAGCTGTACTTGTATGATTTACCATAAAGCACATTTATTCTTTTTATCAAGTTGGCTTTATGTCTGAGATTGGTCAATAGAGGTTAAGGGCATGCAGCTACAGTGCCTGGGCTTGAAATCTCAATGGTTTTTATGTGCCTTACATGTTCTTGAATTGACAGCTTCAGTACTTTAGCTGAGACAGGAGCAGCCAGTCAGTGTTTTTCAGAGACCTGATCAATACAAGTGGATGGCTTTAGATTACAGGTTAGGGAGTGACCTTTCAGAAGAAGTAATTGGGTGTGAATGCAGTTGTAATGAACTGATAATTATTCTGAACTATTGTCATTACCCTGATGGATGAAGAGAACCAAGTGAGAGAGAGAGACCCAAGTGAAGCCAAACAGGCAAGAGTAAACTAGTGAGGGAATCAGTTCAATGACACCAGAAAAACCATGTCCTCCTTAATGGCTGGATTGTGCCTGACCCTTGCTGGATGGGCTCAAGAAACATTCATGTCTTGGGCACCTTGTTCTGAGGCCCGACATTCAGTCCCTGTCCTTTTGGAAGCATAGGAACCATTCTTTTGGTTTATCTCTAGGGATGCACCTCATTCCAAGAGTAGTGGCATGGAGGGGCCATAGCATTTTTTTGGGGGGGGGAAGAATTGTATGTATGGTCCAAAAGTATCAGAGGATGGTTACTTTACAAAATTGTTGGTAATAACACTGGTTCTAAAACAGCCTCTGTCAATAAAGGTAATGATGCAACTGTTACAGTAGGCTTGTGTTTGATACTTAGAGTCGTACACAGAAGCCTACAAAAGCAATATTTATTAACAGATAAACTGTAGGACATTATTTCAGTCTTGTGATACTAGATCATTGTTCAGTTGCAATTGAAGTCTATACTACTGGAGTTGCATTAAGTACAAGTTTGTATTTGTCTCCCAGTTCCCTGTAGAATAAATGGTACTAATTCAAACAGTCATGAATACAACAGTGCTCATCTTATAAAGATTGCTGGGTTTGCCTGCACACAGGCACTTCAATACTGTACACTTCATACCCTATGAATCTATGAGATAATCTATGAAAAGGGCTATAAATGTCAACACAATACCGCCTCATAGTACTTCATTTGTATCAGGGAAGGCACACCATCAGCTTAAAACTAAGCACAACAAGAAACTGTATTATGACATCCATTCATACAAATGTTTAGAATGGAAAGTACATTGTACATAATTCCTATAGCTGTGTGTATGGTTAGGGAAAATGTGAGACTTACCAATGTAAGACACACAGAGCAGGAAATAGTAATATTTTGTCTACCTGAAAACATTATGAGGACATTCTGAGAGAAAGTGTAAGTGTAAAAGATGAAATCCTGACCCTATGATGGCAATGGAACTTTTGCCACTGGCTTCAGTTGGGCCACAAATTCACCCATTATGTGTGCGTGTATATAAAGTAGTATGACAGAGAGGTTGCAATGAAAGCCTTCTGGGTCTTTAGAAAAAGCAGCAAGGAAAAAATTACATAAGAATTTTCATGTTTTTCGTCTTGTGTCTTTTATTATTTTCTTTCTTGTCAGCATCAGGCCTTGAAATCTTACTACTTTTGTGAAGTTTATTGAATTGGCAGCCTCACTGCTGTAACAAAGACAGGAGCAGCCAGGCGGTGCAGTTTTCCCACTGATTAGACTAGATCAATATAAAGTGCATGGCTTTAGATTACAATTTAGTGGGTGACCTTTTGGGTGAACTAATTGGGTGCAAACTCTGTTTTACTAGCTGATAATTAGTTGAACATTATTATTAACAAGTTCTCAATAGGTTTGTCATCATGTACCCTTTTCTGAAAAGACCAGGTTTCTTAAAAAAATGAATGTCCAGTGGCAGTTTGCCATGTAATTCATTCTTGCTAAAGAGACCTCTTTACAGCTTCTTGAGCAGAAGAATGATGCTGTTGACTGTACTTCCATGGATGTGCAAACAAACTACAAAGACCAGGTATTATCTTGTTTGTATACTGCAAGCATACGTGGAAGAATGGAAAACAAAAAAAACTGTAAATGAAATGCAAGTCATTGTTAGTGCTTTCAGAATCGTGTGTGTGTGTAACACATCCAATCAATGACTCTTCTCCCTCCACTGACCCACGTTTTGACCAAGAGCCCACTCTCTTCAGAACACATGATGGCTTTTCGATGAAAACGCTGCTAAGGAGTATAAATGCTCCTCTAAAGCTCCAAGGGCAAACAACTGAAAATATGTCATGGTCTCAGAGATAGAATACATAGTTGGGAATCAGGAAGTCCTGAGTTGGTTCGTAAATGGTCTTGGGAAATCATTTAATCTCTTTGCTTTCTTTTCAACCATTTGTAAAATTAGGATGATGATGCATAATCCTCCCCTTATAAAAACGTGAAACAACTTCATTTGGTTTGAACATAGCTTTGAACATGTAAAACTGTACATGTGACAGAATATGATATATCTGCAAACTTATTTTGTGTCTCCCTGTTTTGTCTGCTAACTGCCATTTTTTGTTCTCTGTTGAAAAGCTAGCCTGCCATTAACAAGGCCAGCATTACAGACAGAAGAGGTGTATGGAACACTATTGACAGGGCTATCACCTTAGAATGACTCTAAACAGGGGACAATTGTTTTCTTCACATTGGACTTGCCTGGCTGGGGGCTGGAATTTCCCAGTCTGTGCACATGGCAAAACGGGGTGAGAGACTGTCTGCTTTCTGAAAAGGGGAGAATGTCCACTGTCACATGCCAGAAGTCTGGGCTGGAGATGGGGAGACCAGACAGCAAGTGTGAAAAATCGGGACGAGGGTGAGGGGTAATAGGAGCCTATATAAGAAAAAGACCCAAAAATCGGGACTGTCCCTATAAAATCAGGACATCTGGTCACCTAGCTGGAGAGCAAGAAGAAGCAGGAGGGACTTGGCCTAACCTGTAACACTGCCCAGACCTTTGGACACAAATAAGGGGGTGAAGTTGGACTAAGGGGACGTCTCAAGATTGTTTATTATTTTGCAAAGACCTATGACTCTCTGGTGCTTTCTTAATTGAAAAAGTGTCCATGGTTAAGAAATTCCTTTGCTAAGCCTGTATTCCTTGTTTGCCTGCCACGTTTGCCCTGACTGGGTTAATCGGGCCACTCACAGCACACACAATGAGGTAGAACTTTGAGGGAACCTGTATAAAGCAATGGGAGGCTTTCTGTAATTTTTCCTCAACAAACCAAACACCTGAAAACTGATAAGTTTTGGGTTTTCAGCCAAACACAGAATATTTTGATTAAGATTTTCCATTGTGGTACTTTATGGGAGATGTAGTTCAGGTTTCTCATGCCACTGTTCTTTTTTATGGGTTGGACTCCTTGCCTGGCCTGTATCTCTATGAATCATGGTGGCAGTTCAACAAGAGGGGATTTTTTCCCCCCATTTTTGTCAAAAATTTCCTCTGGAAAATAACACATTTTCTGACTGGCACTACACATGACCTTGTTGTATCCTAGCTTTTCTTCCTCTCCCCATCCCTTCATTTTGTTTTAGTTTGTTGTGTCCTGCCTATTGCAATCTGTGTGTGGTAGGAATTGTGCTTTTTATTTGCCTGTGATGTGCCTTGCACATTTGGAGTACCATATAAATAATCATAGGATAATATAAAGTATACTTTATAAGTCCCAAGTTTTGTCATTTTATCTAGCCAGGCCGTCACTGTAGATTATCACCCTCTCTGCCTCGGTCGGTTACTTGATCCACAGCCGCATGATCTCTGCCCCTGTAACTTTGGAGGCCAGGCAATGATGACTGTAACAGGTTTGCTTCTCTGAACCTCTGAGTGTATTACACTGCATCCTTTGTGCACTTGTAAACCATATTTGGGCTTTTTTTTTTTGCCTTTATACACACTAAAATGAATTTGTACCTAAGTTGCTTTGTACAGATGAATAATTTGTGCTCTTGGAGTGCAACTGTTGACCAGCCAAAATATTTAACATTTTCTAACTGTCTCAGTGAGCATGCAGAACTGCTGAATTTAGTCCACACAAATACATTTCTGTTTTGGAAGCAAGTTTTTGGAAACCCAGTTAGATTATCTGTACATATTTATCACTTTGCAGAATGGTGTAAAGCTATCATAAGTAGCCACTTTCCTTCACCCAAGAAAATATGCAATTTCTGGCATGTGACCAAAGACGTGTACGGGAATGGGTTATTGGATAAAGGGGTCAGAGTAAAAAAATACTCCCATTCCTGTAAATGTTAATCATGAAGGAGATACCATTTGCTGAAGCAAAGAAAATTCACACATAAGATCTTTCAGCATCAGGACATCCATAAAGATTACTTTGTTACATAAAATCATACACAAAGAACCACGCCCTAGAAGGCAGTTGATAGTAGTCCTATTTTAAAGACATGAAGTAACATGTCTGGGGTTACATACTGAGTCTATGACAATGACAGACTGAAGAATAGAACCTAGATCTCTTACTCTCACCCCCCTGAAATCACCATCTCTTCTATTTATTGATGCTTCCTTGATTTCTGTTTGGTGGTGAATGTCCCTAAACCCTAAATTGTCATTTTCCTTTCTTTGGATATTGGTCTGATCATTCACTGTGTGCACAAGAAAATCAGACATTGAATTCCCAGGCCATGGTAGATGTCACTCACAGTTATCCCTAGTATTCATATATTGGCTCTTCTCATTGAATGAACAGGTTTGAGAAGCCCAGTGAAAACTTCACTTTTTACTAGCTTGTTGTTTAATTTTTCTGAGTTCCCTTGCTGAATAAAAGTTGTGTGTGAAACTATTTTGTTTAGCATTCCTGAAGTATGTGAAGTATGCTTGGGTTGGAGAAAAATTACAGTGTTCCAAAGCTCCAGAACCTAATTATGTAGAATAGTTCAAACAGCTTGATGTATAGGCAAAGATGTTTAAGAACAGTAATAAATGCACTTTTACTTAATTTACTCTTGAACAAAGGCCTGAGACTGGAGGAGGGGGAAGGGACAAGAGAATATTTTACATTATATTTGAATAATAAGATCAATTGCACATCTGAAGTATCTTTTAGGCAATTTAGGTACTTAAGGTTTAAGAGTTATTATTCAACCACTAACTGAGGACCTTGAAGTGCAATGTTGCATGAGATTATGTGCAAGGATCATTTGCCCTACTTTATAACTCCGTCGCTTACTGACAGCAAGAAGAACAGAACTTTGTCCTGCCTGGCTAAAAGTTTTGGCTGATTTATTTGACTTGTGCCTGGCTGGTATGATGTATGAAAATGTCTGTTCTCCTGATGAACTGCTTCACGTTCCATGTGAGGTTTGATGTATTTTGAGCAGGCTAACACTGTGCCTTATGACAACTTCAGTGCCCAGTCATTGGAGATAAATTGGAGATTCCTGGAATTCAAATCTTAACAAATGTGCTCACATCCCCGCTGAGCCATAGGCATCTGATGTGATTTATAGTTTAGCCCTATGCAAAGACGAAGACTTGCTGTCATTTGGGGTCCCCCAGTTCCATAAACCTCTGGAAATGAATGGTTTTAGTTGATTTGCACCTAAATAAATAAAACACTACTCAAAAGTGGTTATCTCTCCTCAGTCAGTACTGGATGTTTCTGTCACCAATGTTACTAATGCTTTGTGGTTTGATGTAAGACAATATAACACAATAGACCAGGCAGGTTATAACACTGTTATATGATCTCAGAGATTATAGTATTATAGGTTGTACTTTCTAATGCATTTACTGCTTGTGTAATTATGGTGCATTTTGCAGACTGAGCCATAGCTTCTTTTATTTTGCAGACTCTGTCATAGCAGCTTTGTTTAAATCATGTTTATTCTCTGAAACTAAATAAAGGGAAAAGATCTAAGCGTTAATACTTACAACATGAAGGGAAGAAATTCTTGAATTGCCTATATACCAATGCTAGCACCGTCCCTGGGTGACAAACAAGAGGGATTGGAATAATTCATTTATGAGCATAAATTCAATCTAGATGGTATTACTGAAACCTGGGGGAATTATTTGCATAACTAGAATGTTAAAATCCATTATAACCTATTTAGAAAGGATCGAGTGGGCAAATGGGAAAGGGAAGTGGCACTCTGTCAAAAATGGCATTACCTGTTTCTGAGTCACTGTTAACTCAAAAGAAAATGGCCCTGAATGCTTATGGATCAATGTCCTACCAGATAAAGCACAAGATGAGGTATTAGACCACCAAATCACACTAGGGAACAGGATGATCATTTCCTTACACACCTATCTCTAATGTGTAGGAAACAAAGCTGTGTGGTCCTTCAGTTTGAGTGACACATGCTGGAGATCTCATGCTGACAATACTAAAACTTCTTTGGAATTTCTAAACTTTATAGATTACAATTCCCTACCTTAAAAAGTGTTGCAGCCAACATGAGGGATTTTTTAAATGAGACGTTGTCTGAACAAATAAGGAGGAATGAACTGAACTGAAAAATGATGTTAGTTTAGGTATAAGTGATCATGACTTGATCATATTTGATACCTGCAAATATATATATATACTTGGTCCTTTTTAATAGGGCTATTTTCACAAAGCTGAAAACAATTATGAACCGGATCAGCTGGGAGGATGCATTTAATGAGAAAAATGTGAATGATATTTGGGAATCATTTAAGAACACCTAGCTAGATGCCTAAAAAGACACAGTCAGGGAAGAAGGCACCACTGGTTAAAATGATGACCTGGTTTGGAGGAAAGTGAAGGCGGCTATAAAAGGAAGAAAAGGGAAGTTGATAGTAATGAATATAAATTAGGAATTGGAAAAAACTGAAAATGGAAGCAAAGGTAAACAAGAAGAGATCTGTGGCCATGAGAGTTGAGGACAAGAATGTTGACAATAATATTGATCCATTATGAGATGGAAATGGTAGAATTATCAAAAATAATGCAAAAAAAGGGCAAAAGTATTCAATAAACATTTCAGTTCTGTATTTGGGGAGAAACAGATGGTGTAGTCTCCTCTTGTGGTGATATCACACTTTCCATTCTGCTATTATCTCATGAGGATGTTAAGTAGCAACTACTAACATTAGACATTTTTTAAATCAGCAGATCCAGAGAACTTGCGCCCAAGAGTATAAAAAGAGCTGGCAGAGGAGCTCACTGGATCATTAATGTTGATTTTTTTCAATAAAGTCTTAGAGCAGTAGGGAAACTCCAGAAGACTGGAAGAAAGCTAATAGATAATGGAGTTGCTGATACAGTACTCAATTAATATAGAATTAAATAAGGGCAATGTAATTCATGCAAATCAGCATGAGTTTATGGAAAATAGATACTGTCAAACTAACTTTTTTTGTTATGAGGTTACAAGGTTGGTTGATGAAGGTAATGAAGCTGATGTAATATATTTACAGACATCTAAGTGTTTGAGTTGATATCACATGACATTCTTGGTTTAAAAGAATAGAACAATATAAAATTAACATGGCACATATTGAATGTATTAAAAACTGGCTAACTGATATGTCTCAAAGGGTAAATGGAAAATCATCATCAAGCTGTGTGTTTGCAGTGATCCTGCAGAGATCTGTTCTTGGCCATATGCTATTTAACATTTATATTTAGCTGCAAGAAAACATGCACTGATTGCTGATAAAGTCGGCAGATGACACAAAAATTGGAGGGACTGGAAAATAATGAAGAGGACAGTCACTGACTCAGAGTGAACTGGATGGCTTAGAGAACTGGGTGCAAGCAAACACTCTCTGTTTTAATATGGCTAAGTGTGTGTGTGTGTGTGTGTATATATATATATATATATATATATATATATATATATATATATATATATATATATATATATATATAAAATCTTGGAACAAAGAATGTAGGCCATACATACAGAATGGAGGACTGTATCCTGGGGAAGCTATGACTCTGAAAAAGATTTTGCATAATGACAGGTTTCAGAGTAGCAGCCGTGTTAGTCTGTATTCGCAAAAAGAAAAGGAGTACTTGTGGCACCTTAGAGACTAACAAATTTATTAGAGCACTTCATGAGCTGTAGCTCACGAAAGCTTATGCTCTAATAAATTTGTTAGTCTCTAAGGTGCCACAAGTACTCCTTTTCTTTTTTTAAGAAGATTTGGTAGTTGTCAGGGTTCCCTCCCCACTCTGAACTCCAGGGTACAGATGTGGGGACCCGCATGAAAGACCCCTAAGCTTATTTCTACCAGCTTAGGTTAAAAACTTCCCCAAGGCACAAATTCTTCCTTGTCCTTGGAATGGTATCGCTACCACCACCAAGTGAGTTAGACAAATATTTAGGGAAAGGACCACTTGGAGTTTCTGTTTCCCCAAAATATCCCTCCAAGCCCCTTCACCCACTTTCCTAGGAAGACTTGAGAGTAAACAAGGTGAGCACAGAGCAAACCCTTGGGGTTTTAGGACACTAAAAACCCCAATCAGATTCTTAAAAACAGAACTTTTATTATAAAGAAAAAAAAGTAAAAGAAACACTTCTGTAAATCAGGATGGAAGATAATTTTACAGGGTAATAAGATTTAAAACACAGAGGATTCCCCTCTCGGCAAAACTTTAAAGTTACAAAAAAAACAAACCCAGGAATAAACGTTCCTCTTAGCATAGGGAAAATACACAAGCTAAAACAAAAGATACTCTAATGCATTTCCTTGCTATTACTTACTATTTCTGTAATTTTAGATGTATCATTCAGTAGGAGCTGGATTACTTGCTTAGTCTCTCTCTTTGTCTCCGGAGAGAACACAAAGAAGCACAAAAAAAACCAAACCTTTCCCCAAAGATTTGAAAGTATCTTCTCCCCTTGTTGGTCCTTTTGGTCAGGTGTCAACCAGGTTATCTGAGCTTCTCAACTCTTTACAGATAAAGGAGGGATTTTATGCTACTCTTAGCTGTATGTTTATGACAGCAGTTGTGGTAGATAATCAGCTGAACATAAGCTCCCAGTGTGACTCTGTGATCATAGAACTATTGCGATCTTGTGATGCATAAACAGGGAAATCTTGAGTAGGAGTAGAGAAGTTATTTTACCTCTATATTGGGCACCAGTGCAACTTCTTCTGGAATACTGTGTCCAGTTCTGGTGTCTGCAGTTCAAGAAGAATGTTGATAAATTGGAGAGCATTCAGAGAACAGCCATGAGAAGGATTAAAAAGCATTAGAAAACATGTCTTAGAGTGATAGACATAAAAAGCTCAATCTATTTAGCTTAACAAAAAGAAGGTTAAGGGGTGACTAGATTACAGCCTATAAGAATCTACATAGGTCACAAATATTTAATAATGGGCTTTTCAGTCTAGCAGAGAACCATGTAACATGATCCAATAGCTGGAAGTTAAGGCTAAACAAATTCAGACTGGAAATAAGGCATACATTCTCCACAGTGAGAGAAATTAACCATTGGAATAATTTACCAAAGTTCATGGTAGATTCTTCATCACTGATATTTTTAAAATCAAGATTGGATGTTTAGTCTCAAACATATGATCTAGGAATTATATTGGGAAAGTTTTATGGTATGTGCTATGCAGAAGTTGAGACTAGATCATCCCTATGTTCCCTTCTGACCATGGAATCTAGGAATCTATAAGGACGCCACTAGGATTAGAGTCAAGGGGATTGAAGAAGTGAAATTTTCCAGATTTTCTGA
The DNA here is from genome assembly GCF_009764565.3 of Dermochelys coriacea. Lineage (NCBI taxonomy): Eukaryota > Metazoa > Chordata > Testudines > Dermochelyidae > Dermochelys > Dermochelys coriacea. The sequence continues at coordinate 190,852,160 of NC_050068.2, read as the reverse complement.
TATTTAATTTCTTTGATTAACCCATAGATACTGAATCACTAGTAAATGCCTAAAATGGTACTAATTTGACTACCACCCAAGATCATGTAAGAAGAATTATTTCAAAAATGTAATTTCTACCCTTAATATTTTTAATAACTTTGATCTGAATAATGAGCAGCTCAGCATGTACTGCCCCTTCTTCCTTTACTAATTTTCATGCACTCTCAAGATGTTGCAGAATTTTGGTAAGAGGTGTTTCTCCTTTGTATACTGAGCTATGCTAGTGTAGAGGCAATGCTACCATTACCTCAAGTGCATCTTCATACCCTCTATCTAGCTATGTTCACTTAGGGAGCCCATCTTAGCATCTGGGCACCTCACATATATTAATGAATTTATTTAATACAAACCCACAAATATAGGGAAGCATTATCCCCGTTTTTTGTAACATGGGGAACTGAGGCACACAGAAAAAGTGATTTGCCAAAGATCAAACCCTTCTCAAATTTGGATGAACACCAAGCTGTATGCATCATAGAAATACATCTACAACTGCATGAAATACGTGATACACATTATTGATAAGATGTGTCAATTAATAACCTTTTATTTCTGGTACAAGTACCTGACATTTGTACCACCCTGCTTGAATAGATATAGTCCATTTCTCCCTCTGGCTCTGCATATGAAGGAAAGCTGCATTCAAACTACTTTTAGCTCTCCCTACAGAGTTCCAACTTTGAGCAATTGAGGGGGACAAGCCTAGCTTGACTCCCCTTCAAAAACTCACAGCAGGAAGCAGCACAAGCTAGAATCACCACAGTATCTTACACTGCTTTCCTTTCCAAGCTGTGGAATCTCCTTTCCTTGGTGACAGCCACAGAAGCTCAGCTGACCCAGGGCCAGGGAGAGCTGGTGAGGCTGGGCACCATCATAAAGACAATGGGCATCAGTGGCACTCTTTGTCCCCTGGAAATCCCCAGATCCACATGTATTGGGGGATGAAACCTCCAATTTCTTTCACAAGTGGCGAGGGGATGACCAACCCTCACCTTGGAAGAATGAAGAGGGAACTGAGTTAAAATTTGTGGAAGGTGTACTCTTGAATTTGGGGGAAATGGTCCCATGCTTTCATCCTGTCAGATGCCTCTTAATAGCTCCTTATTATTTAAGGCTCATGTGACATTGGTTACTGAATAAGTGTTGTCTCTTAAAATGCATGACAGATGGTAGCCCTATTGAAAACATGTGAACATTCTACTTGTGCTTACCTAGTAATAGAAGCGCCTCTTGATAACATATATTAAAACATCATTTTTGTGTGTGTCTTGATGTTTTCAGCTGTTTTCAACGGTTTGTATGTGTTAGATCTTTGAAATGCAACACAGGTTAATTATACATAAGTAGGTCAACTGCACATTTGTTTTGTTAACCATCTATTAAGCATTTTTGTAAAAGTGTGAACATCACAAGAGCAAGTTCAACCAATGCAAATTACTGTATCCTATGGAAATGTTGCTTAAGTATTAAGTTTAGGCATGCAGTTTGGAGTGAATTATTAAAGTCAAAACAGCAGAAATTTTTCAATAAAACCTTTGAATTGGTTGATTAAGATATTGCTTGGTGTTCGTCGATAAAATCTGTGTCTGTGTGTTGAACTTTGGAAAGGTGACAGGAAATAGCAAAAAGAGAAACAATGTCTTTATGTCCAGTTATTCAACAAGCGTTAGCTTCAGCAATTTGACATGCAGAAAGTGACTCACAAGGATGCGACCCACGGCAGAAGAAAGCCAACCAGTTAAAGGAATACATCAGTTTACTGGTGTTGCAATATCAAAATAACTGCTTATCTGAAGTGGTGCCAAACCATTACCTTCTACTTCCAGTTAACTCTTTGTAAATGACAAAAACTCCTTGCCACCTTCATGGTAGGGCTGCCTGCCCCTACTTTTCTTGTCTTTTATACAGACTTTACAATCTTCTTGGGTTCTAAGTTAATTAAAGCCCAACATAATTGCAGTATATTCACTATAATAGCCACCCTGTTAGCATGCCCTCTTAAAGAGAGATATTCTTTCAACATTACATCTTATTCACCTCAGAGGATCTGTTGGCTGGTTAGCCCATTCTTCAGTAGCATGGAACAACTACTATGTAATTTCTGAAAACAGAAGAAACTTGCCATGGAGCAGAGAACAATGGATTTATTTAAGACACAACTTTAGAAATAGCAATTAAATGTTCCGTGGTATAGTGGCACTTTTTTGCTGGAGATAGCTATCTTCTCCTTTTCATTTTAAATTTTTATTATCTCATCTAGCTACTGTTGCTTCATTTTCTGACAATGAGTGAAGCCTCCTCATTTCCAGATTCCATGTCTTTTTTTGTAACAAGTACATTTCAGGCTTATTTCGCTTCCGCTGCTGTTGCCAGCATTGCATCCAGCCTTCCTCTTCAAAGTAATATGCATTATCAGAAGGTGACTGGATTGCTTAGGCAGTTTGTAAAAGGCTGTAGCATATTTATCTTATACATCGCTCCTTCAGATCTAGGCCAGTTCAGTAGTGGGTGGAAGTTATTAACATTTTCAGGATGTTAGATGGCCTGCTGGAAATGAGTTGGTGGTCTCCATCTTAATAAGGAATTACAATGTGAATTGACTTTCTCGTTAAACCATCTCAACAGAGAGGTCCTGGATTTTCCCTAAGACCATGAATGGTCTCTTCAGGAGAAAACTAAGGCACATAAATTGTATAATATGAGAAGTTAGCATTGTTTGGGTTTTTTTTTGTTTTTTTACTGATTTCAATATCTGAACATGTTACTTTGGTTTCAATATTCTCTTTGAAAATATGAATCTAGCTATGTAGCTAATACATAGTGATTCTGAAGCATCTCACTTATACTGAAGCCTGTATTGGGAAAATAACTTTTTCCATTTTCCTTAGATCTTTGGTTTTAAATTTTTTGTATTTATTCTACAAGAAACCTGGGTTTTTAATTTATAATAATATTGAGCTTAAAGTTTCCATGCTTGAAGGACATTGACTTTCCATGTAATTACATCACTTTGGCAAAAGGAAGAACTTTAAGCTCTCAGAGTCACATGCAAGACTAATGATTACAACAGCATCTGCTGTGGCTATTTAAAATAATGAATTTAGTTCTTATGAAAGTAAGGGATTAACAACGCTAGCTAATGACAGGAATAGGGCAGGCAATGTGCTGTGCAAATGTCTCTGTACAACTCTGCCAACACACTTGAGTTTTAACTGGTAACAGTGCTACTATTCAAGTTGTGGGCCTCTTTTCAGCAGAGACTTAATAAATTATGCATTAGTGAGCAGAGGTTTCCTGGGCATAGATGATATGTTCTTGAGCTGGAGCTTTGTGAGCAGGTTTCACTAGGTGGTGACCACCCTTGGTTTCTTTATGGCTGAATTGGGAGTGGGGTCATGGAACTTTGTGTTTGTAACAGAACCGCAGCATGGCAAAGGTTGAGAGCTAGTGTCAGAGAGACTAGAGTTGGAAAGGACTTCCTTGGTAATGTTCTCCTTCCTCCTGCATTACTGAAGAATAGGATTTCGACATAATTTTTCATTAGTCCCTTCTCAAAGACAACCTTGAATGTCTCAATCAATAGTGAGCTCACAACATCTGTGCCAGGTTATTGCATTTCTTGATCTCACTGTTAAAAGTCTCTTTCTGGTTTTTTTCTTTTCTTTTCTTTATTTTAAGGCATTAGTTTTGGCTGTGATCTTGGACTACAATAATTTTTCTTCCATTTTATCCCCTATCTTTTATTAATTCCTCACAACACTTATGTAGCATCAACTTATTGCTCCTTAGTAACATTTATCTCTGATTGCTTGTCTTTACCTGTTTTCATAGATCAAGTTTTCTAAACCTATAAGCCATTTTGCTTCCTCTTCTATAGATTGTCTCCCTGCTTTCTAGAGACAAAGGGAAAGCTATCCTTAGTGCAAGTATACACAAACATACACTCCATCACTATAAGACTGAAAGAAGGTGGGCCAAATTATTGCAGCATGCCAGCTAGATGCTCTGAAAGATTGAGCCTGCCTGAAGGTCTCAGCTGAGAACAGCTCCCTTCCCACTACTATGGGAAGGTTCCACTGACATCTCTGTAATTTAACAATAACTTTTATAAATGTGTGCAACACTCCAGATCCTTCTTTTTTAAAGTTGTTAAATGAAGTTAAATAATTACCAGTTCAGTCCTCCATTTAATACCTCTTTTCTCTTCCTTGCACTATAACATTTGCCTTTTCTGAAGACACATCCCATGATATGCTGATGCTGAATTATTGTCTACCATAAATGTATAGAAAGTTAACATAAAATTCAGGCAATCTGACTGTCTTATCTACAGAGCTTTAATTCTCTTGAAATGTCCAGTATCAACTGAAAGTGAAAATCCACAAACTGTACCTATTTTGGTCACTTATGGTTTGCAGTAGCTAAAATAATCTTGGGTACAGAGGTTGGTGTAGTTAGAATTTTCCAGTGGCTCTGGGAAACATCAGGTGTTTCACTGATGATTACCCAATATGTTTCAGAAAGTACATGTGTTTGTTTATGTATCAGTTGGGTCATATGTTAGATCTTGCAGCTCTGGCAGAGTTTTAATATTCGTCTCCAGAAGTAAAAGTTAGTGCACTAACAAAGGAATCTTGCACAGCTTGTAGCCACCTGCAGAGACACACATAGTTACCACAGTGTGTATGGTAACACCCACTGTTTCAGGATCTCTGTGTATATAAATCTCCCCACTGTATTTTCCACTGAATGCATCCGATGAAGTGAGCTGTAGCTCACGAAAGCTTATGCTCAAATAAATTTGTTAGTCTCTAAGGTGCCACAAGTACTCCTTTTCTTTTTGTGAATACAGACTAACACGGCTGCTACTCTGAAACCTGTCATAGTTACCTGTAGTTTCAGGAGTAGTTTAAGAGAATGAAGATTACTAATAAGTAGGAATCAACTGATATTTCACCAAGTCAGTTTCTCTGCTAAAGGAAGTACAGTAAAAATCTTTACCTATATCAAAGGTACAATTGTATGCTTTGTAGTCCTCCAGGGAAACTAAACCTCTGGGTAAGAGAAACTGAGTTTCTGTAGAGCATGATATGCTGTCTTTTATCATTCATGACAGCAGGATACTGTGAAACTCAAAAATTGAAATAACGACAAGGTTTCAGTAAAAACAACAAATCTCTAAAACTTTTCAACTTTAATGCAATGCACCAGATTTCCTTTAATGTTAGGCTTCTAATAGTCTATTTTTGGGAAAGGAGGAGAGCTATTCAATCAACTTGTCAATGGATATTCAAAAGATGGAGACATCAGAAATAAAACACAAATGTCACATCATTATTTGTGAAAATGAAAAACCAGGAACATGCTATGTTTTTTGAAAAGGTAGAAATGATGCACGAAGCATTATTTGCCTTCTTTTTCCATAGAATCTTATTCTCTCTTCCATTTATGGATTTCTCTTTATCTTAAACGTTACTGGATTGCATATATGTCAGCTAATCAGAACACAATTTGAACTGTGATGGATCAAATTCCCGTTACCTGTTCATGGTCTGAGCTGGGAGTATCCTTCAAAGTTCTATATTTTCTATTAAAAAAAAATCTTTTCATAGCTGTGCCATTTACCAAACACCAAACAGACAACTTCATGTAACAGGAAATACTACATTGAATGAAAAGCTTTGTGATCAAAAGAGAGCCCCTAGCAGAATGTGAACAGTGTCAGTGCCATAATAATTTACTATCTTATTGGTCTATCAGCTGATTGATCTATGATCTACCTGACTGTGACAAGAATGCTGGAAGGGTTGACAGGCTTTGCAAATTAGAAGCAACTGTGAAGATACAGATCTCCGTTATAGGACAGGTAGAAAATCCTACATGACAACAGCTTTAAAATAATTGTTCTCCAAAAGACTGGGGTAATGAACTCAGCTGGACTTTGTTCTTAGAAGATCATGAGCTTTCAAGCAATCACACCATCCATAATGCTTGTATTACTGTTACAAAGGTAAGAGAAGAAAACTCTCTTGATGAGAGAGATGTGTCATCTCAGCATACTTTCTTTTTGTACTTTGTATATGTGCCCAGCTACCAGGGTTTAAATGTGTGAGGGAGACCAAAAATGAGAGACATTTCAAAAACTATAATGTGTATATGAATGTGAAATGGAAAACAGCAGAATCATATGTAACCAAGAAAAAGGGAAAGTCTGTGTAAAAGTGTGAAATCATGGAAGAAAGGGCCCTTGTGTACTGATGTGGAAAGAGAATTGAAGGGAAATGATAGAATAATATGGGAATGAGCAATCTCGTCATCTAGAATTCTTAAGATTAAATTAATAAACCACAAAAATACTAATTTAGTTTAAAATATAACTTCATTCACGCTTTCTAAATGCTTTGCAGGCTCTTTAGAGATGTGCTGGGAATGCCAGAACCAGAGATTTAAAAGAAAGTGCTTTGGGAGTGTGTGTTTAAACCCAGACTTTTTGGGAGTTATAGTTTCCATTAATATCCTGATTAATAGAAGGTCCTATTGTTCCATCTGCAGGATTTAGAATGATAAGGCATTGTCTTACACAGGATTGCACGGATTGAGTGAAAACAGTTTAGTTAAATGTGTGCATATGTGGATAGCCTGATTTCAGTTCAAAAGTGCCTTATTTTGATTTAGTTTAAATCTGTTCCAAAGGGCTTTTTCTCTAGGAGAAAGTTGCACTGGTTTAAATAAGGTTATGATTTTAAACTGATTTAGTTAACCTGGTGCAAACTCCTTTGTGTGCACTACTTTAAATCAAGTTTATTTCATTTCAGCTTAACTTGATTAGGAACCTATGTAGGCCAAACCAAATTAAGTCACTCTTAAAACTCTTAAAATAAGGCACTGCAAACCTGTATAGATAGTCTTGACTAGAATAGTTTAAAATTGCATCTTTAGTTAACCAGTGTGGCTTTCTCATTTAGACAAGGTCTAATTGACTTAAGCTACACTGAAATAAGATAGATTTAAACCTGCACTGGTTTAACAAACTCAGTTTAAAATCACTTCATTAGATAAACCACTGCAATGCTGTATGTAGAAAAGCCATATGTTAGAAAAATAAGGCCCTTAGGATGAGCTTTCAAAAGATAGATTAAAAAGTTGTTATGCTGCTGTGAAAACCAGGTCTATGTCAGTTAATTACATCCCTTAATTGCCATAAAGGGTGAATGGCTTAATTTCTTGCTGGAACATAAATAGAGTCCTGGCTATATATGGAACAGTGTGAAGAAGCAGCTGAGGCAAATATTGGTATCCAGCAGAAACAACACAGAATGTTTATAAAAAAAAAAAAAGGAAAATATTCATCTCCGGACATTGGCATGTCTAGCTAAGTTGAGGCTGCCATAATGGGTAGATCAGACCAGTGGTCCATCTCCGCTAATGCCCTCTCTCTGGTAGTGGTGGGTTAGTATCAGATGTCTCCCACTCCCTCCCCCCGCCAAAAAAAAAATCTAAGAAATGCTTCAGGAGAAAGTTAAGGAATAACCTGGCCACAGGTTAAAAATAAATAAATAAATAAACTCTTGCTATTGCAATTCTGGGATGTTCTCATTATCCATCTAAATGTGTGGTCCTTTTTTGAATCCTACTAAGAGTTCAACATCAGTGATAGCTTGTGGCAAAGATTCCATAATATTGCATGGTAAAAAAAATTGGGGCTTTCTTATGAGATATAATTTTGAAACTCTCTTGGATAGGCAATGCCTTCATTAGTTGGGAGCTATCTAGTATCAAAGTCAGAGCCATGAAGATCCAAAGTAATTTTTTAAACTATCTTATTTCTGAGACAGCACTGTTTTTGGAGAGGGGGAAAAATCAACTTTCTTCGATATTTCAGACACTAGGGGGAAAAAAACCACCCCATTCCCCACAGAAGAATTGGTTTCCCTAGATAATAACTACTGCCACAAGTTTGTTGTTGTAGATAGAGAGCAGCCACATGTAATGAAACTTTAATGAAGATGAACATTCCTAATGTTTGAACGTTTCATTTTCTCTCTCCAGCCATTTTGAAATCCTTCAGGCGATAACAGAAACATGGTGGAATAATAGTCATGACTGGACTACAAGTATTGAAGAGTATGTGATGTTTAGGAAAGACAGAAATAAAGGCAAAGGTGGTGGAGTAGCATTGTATATCAATGATGAGATAGATGGTAAAGAAATAAGAAGTGATGAAATGGATAAGACAGAGTCTGTTTGGGCAAAAATCACATTGGGGAAGAAAGCTACTAGACCCTCCTCTGAGATAGTGTTGGGGTGTGCTATAGATCACCAGGATCTAATCTGGATATGGATAGAAACCTCTTTAATGTTTTTAATGAAGTAAATACTAATGGGAATTGTGTGATCATGGGAGACTTTAACTTCCCAGATATAGACTGGAGGACAAGTGCTAGTAATAACAATAGGGCTCAGATTTTCCTGGATGTGATAGCTGATGGATTCCTTCACCAAGTAGTTGCTGAACCAACAAGAGGGAATGCCATTTTAGATTTCGTTTTAGTGAGTAGTGAGGACCTCATAGAAGAAATGGTTGTAGGGGACAACCTTGATTCGAGCGATCATGAGCTAATTCAGTTCAAACTAAATGGAAGGATAAACAAAAATATATCTGTGACTATGGTTTTTGATTTCAAAAGAGCTAACTTAAAAAATTAAGGAAATTAGTTAGGGAAGTGGAGTGGACTGAAGAACTTGTGGATCTAAAGGCGGAGGAGGCCTGGAATTACTTCAAGTCAAAGCTTCAGAAACTATCAGAAGCCTGCATCCCAAGAAAAGGGAAAAAATTCATAGGCAGGAGTTGTAGACCAAGCTGGATGAGCAAGCATCTCAGAGAGGTGATTAAGAAGAAGCAGAAAGCCTACAAGGAGTGGAAGATGGGAGGGATCAGCAAGGAAAGCTACCTTATTGAGGTTAGAACATGTAGGGATAAAGTGAGAAAGGCCAAAAGCCATGTAGAGTTGGCCCTTGCAAAGGGAATTAAAACCAGTAGTAAAAGGTTCTATAGCCATATAAATAAGAAGAAAACAAAGAAGGAAGAAGTGGGACCGCTAAACACTGAGGATTGAGTGGAGGTTAAGGATAATCTAGGTGTGGCCCAATATCTAAACAAATACTTTGCCTCAGTCTTTAATGAGGAGCTTAGGGATAATGGTAGCATGACAAGTGGGAATGAGGATATGGAGGTAGATATTACCACAACCAAGGTAGAAGCCAAATTTGGACAGCTTAATGGGACTAAATTTGGGGGCACAGATAATCTTCATCCAAGAATATTAAAGGAACTGGCACATGAAATTGCAAGCCCATTAGCAAAAATTTTTAATGAATCTGTAAACTTAGGGGTTGTACCATGTGCCTGGAGAATTGCTAACATAGTTCCTATTTTTAAGAAAGGAAAAAGAAGTGATCCGGGTAACTACAGACCTGTTAGTTTGACATGTGTAGTATGCAAGGTCTTGGAAAAAATTTTGAAGGAGAAAGTAGTTAAGGACATTGAGGTCAATGGTAACTGGGACAAAATACAAAATAGTTGCACACAAGGTAGATTGTGTCAAACCAACCTGATCTCCTTCTTTGAGAAGTTAACAGGTTTTTTAGACAAAGGAAACGCAGTAGATCTAATTTATCTCGATTTCAGTAAGGCATTTGATACAGTTCCACATGGGGAATTATTAGCTAAATTGGAAAAGATGGGGATCAATATGAAAATTGAAAGGTGGATAAGGAGCTGGTTAAAGGGGAGACTACAATGGGCCACACTGAAAGGTGAACTGTCAGGAAGGAAGGAGGTTACTAGTGGAGTTCCTCAGGGATCGGTTTTGGGACCAATCTTATTTTATCTTTTTATTACTGACCTTGGCACAAAAACCAGGAATGTTCTAATAAAGTTTGCGGATGACACAAAGCTGGGAGTTATTGCCAATACAGAGAAGGACCGGGATATCATACAGGAAGATCTGGATGACCTCGTAAACTGGAGTAATAGTAATAGAATGAAATTTAATAGTGAAAAGTGCAAGGTCATGCATTTAGAGATTAATACCAAGAATTTTTGTTATAACCTGGGGATGCATCACTTGGAAGTAACGGAGGAGGAGAAGGACCTCGGAGTATTGGTTGATCACAGGATGACTATGAGCTGCCAATGTGATATCGCTGTGAAAAAAGCTAATGCAATCTTGGGATGCAGCAGGCGAGGTATTTCCAGTAGAGATAAGGAAAAAAGAAAAGGAGTACTTGTGGCACCTTAGAGACTAACAAATTTATTAGAGCATAAGCTTTCGTGAGCTACAGCTCACTTCATCGAAAGCTTATGCTCTAATAAATTTGTTAGTCTCTAAGGTGCCACAAGTACTCCTTTTCTTTTTGCGAATACAGACTAACACGGCTGCTACTCTGAAACCTGTCATTATGCTAGAGATAAGGAGGTTTTAGTACCATTATACAAGACACTGGTGAGACCTCATATGGAATATTGTGTGCAGTTCTGGTCTTCCATGTTTAAGAAAAATTAATTCAAACGAACAGGTACAGAGAAGGGCTACTTATGAAAGGGAGACTCAAAGAGCTTGGCTTGTTTAGCCTAACCAAAAGAAGGCTGAGAGGAGATACGATTGCTCTCTATAAATATATCAGAGGATAAATACTATGGAGAGAGAAGAACTACTTAAGCTCAGTACCAATGTGGACACAAGAACAAATGGATATAAACTAGCCATCAGGAAGTTTAGACTTGAAATTAGACGAAGGTTTCCCACCAACAGAGGAGTGAAGTTCTGGAACAGCCTTCCAAGGGAAGCAGTTGGGGCAAAAGACATATCTGCCTTCAAGACTAAGCTTGATAAGTTTATGGAAGGGATGATATGATGGGATAGCCTAATTTTGGCAATTAATTGATCTTCAACTATCAGTGGTAGATATGCCCAATGGCCTGTGATGGGATGTTAGATGGGGTGAGATCTGAGTTACTACAGAGAATTCTTTCCTGGGTGTCTGGCTGGTGAGTCTTGCCCACATGCTCAGAGTTTAGCTGATCACCATATTTGGGGTCTAGAAGGAATTTTCCTCCAGGGCAGATTGGCAGAGGCCCTGGGTTTTTTTCACCTTCCTCTTCAGTTTGGGGCACAGGTCACTTGCTGGAGGATTCTCTGCACCTCAAAGTCTTTAAGCCACGATTTGAGGACTTCAGTAGCTCAGACATAGGTTAGAGGTTTGTTACAGGAGTGGGTGGGTGAGATTCTGTGGGCTGTGTTGTGCAGGAGATCAGACTAGACAATCATAATGGTCCCTTCTGACCTTAGTCTATGATTCTATGTTCCAGTGGATGGATGTCTCTTTCTAACCTTGTGAGGTGTGCATACAACAAGTCCAAGAGCTTAAGGAGTCAGGCAGATCTGATGGAATATCTTTTCCTGCTTACTGGGTACTGTGGAAGTTCTGACCTTGCCCTGCTGTAGTAGTTGGGGAAGAGGTGACAAATCTCTCTGAATGTGATAGAAAATGAACTTGTAAGCTGATGAAGTCTCTGGAGAATGCTTGTTATGTTTTGTTTCCTCCAGTATAAGGTATGGTTCTCTGATGTTGTAGTGTTAGCTTCTCCATTGATATTCATTAGACAGCAAGAAGAGTTGGTGCCAGCATGTCTTATTCTGTCAGAAACAATGGGTCTACAAATCTGTAGTCATACTTTAATTTAAGAGTCAGAGTTGCCAACATGTGGAAAAACATTTCCAGGTACTGTTCTCCTAATCAACCAAGGTGTGGGAACCCCAGGCCTCCAGCCATCAGATAGCTGTTGGGTATATTTTGGTGCATTTTAAGTTATTTTTTTCTTAAAGGTTTTGTGCATGAAATCTCCAGGGGGTGCTTGTCCTCAACTTTTAAAAAAAAATCATCTCCTGGAAATATGTTGTTCCCTCTTTCCCATGTTGCTCTACGGAGTTTGATTTCCACTGCTTTTGCTCCCTCAGCACCGGCTCCCTGTTTCATCTGTTTAGGTTCTTATATTGCGTTCATCACTGTGGTATCCATCTCCCCCTGAGTGTAGCTCTGAAAGGTGGCTGGAGATCTGGGAGCTGTTGCTGCAGATTGGACACGAGGAGAGGAAGGAGCCACTGAGCGACCAAAAAAGCAAAATTGCCACCTGCTGCTGTGGTCCCAGGACTCTGGATAGAATTAGTTATTTGAAGTGAGATTGCAAACCTGGGACCAGTCTTTGCTAAACTGGAACTGTTGGCAGCTATTAGAGTCAGCACTAAGTAGTCCAGCTTTTACCATTCATTAATCATTGAAATGAACAAATAGGACACAGCTGCCAAATCATCTCTTCTTGTTGCTGTACATCAGTTCAATGCAGGATTTTTCTTTGACCAGGAAAGATAGGGGAAAAAACCCACATTCTTTAATTAAGCGTGTTCTTGATGTAGGAAGAAAATGTTCTTCCTTTGCAAGAAAGAGAAAAAAACTTTTCTGCATTCTTATGCTCCCCTGAAACGGATCTACACATTTTCAGTACATGTCTATGACCCTTTTAATGTACAAGTGACATCAAGCAAGGGAGAAGAACATAATAATATCAGAGCATCCTCCCTCCTCTCTCACTCATTGCTGACCATCATTATTCAGAAGATGGCATTTGTCAGCAGGGAATGGGTCCAAAGCTGATTTGATGCACAGGATGAATATTAACCAAAACCCAGGATGCTGTGTGCCACTTTATTGGGACCAGGTGGGAATGCAATAACTTAAAACAGCTTCTCTGGCTTTATTTTGGATGCCCAGTGCCAAGTTTAATACTGCGAATAGCTGCCTTACTGCGTGATGTCAGTACAACAGACTACAGTATCAGTAACATCCCTATCAGTGGAACATCATTTCACGTTAGTTATCTAATATGGTATTTCACTAATGTATTGTGACAGTGTCTAACAAAATACACAGCTTGCACTTACCTATTACAATTGCTAGTTCTGTACTGATAATCTGACATATTCTTTTCCCTGTCCCTACTAAGTGTGCTGTAACAGTAATAAAGTTTCCATATTTTATATAGAAGATACTTCTAATCTAGAATATTTTTATTGCAGTTTTTGTTAGAGCTGGTTGAAATATTTTCAACCTAACACTTTTTTCCATGGAAAAGTGCAGTTTCATGGATATTGAAACTTTTGGGGGAACATGTCATTTTCTATGAACATTTTCTACAGGAAAAAGCTGAAACATTTTATTTTGATAGTCTCCGATTTCTGTTCCCGACCATCTCTAGTTTTTGCATTTGTTGGTAGAATGTATTCATAAGAAGCAACTCAATGAACATTTTTCATCAGGCTGATAAACCTGAGCACTTGTGCTGGAGAGAGACTGCAATGGAATGTTTTTTATGTATGTGTTACTGTTCTGGTGGTTCAGTGCTCCCTCATGTTCAGCAGAACGATGCTTTTACAGAAATAAAATGTTATTAAGTTGGCTCCAGTTTGCATGGCCATAAGAGTCTAGCCTTAAGGCACAACTCTGATCTGGGTCTAGGAGCTTGTAATTCTCAGCATGACAATCCTCAACTTTAGTTTTGGAGAAAAACCGGGGTGAAAGTAAGTCTTGGGACTTACTGGTACGGGGCTGGGCCAGGGCTGGCTCTGGCCCCCTGGAAGGGGCGGGGCCTCAGGCAGAAGGGAGGGGCCGGGGGAGGTCAGAGCCAGCCCCAGCCCACCCTGTAGTGGCAATTGCCTCCTTCCCCCTCCCCAGATTAACAGCGGCAGCCGGGGGCTCTGGCAGCGGTTTAAAGGGACCTGAATGGTAGTGGTGGCCGGAGCCCTGGGCTTTTTAAATTGTCCCCGGAGCCCCTCCGCAGCTTCCCCAGGACTCCGGGAATGAGGCTCTGGTTGCCACTACCATCCCGGGCCCTTTAAATCATCCCCAGAGCCTGCTGGAGCCCTGGGGAAGCAGCGGTGGGGCTCTGGGGACGATTTAAAGGGCCCAGGACTCGGCTGCCGCTACTGTCCCGGGTCCTTTAAATGGCCACCCAAGCCCTGCCGCTACCCCAGGGCTCCGGCAGCGGGGCTCTGGCAGCCATTTAAAGGGCCGGGGGCTCCAGCTGCTGCTGGGAGCCGCAGGCGCTTTAAATTGCGCCTGGGGAAGCCGATCCACCCCCGTACGGCGCACCAGCGCTTACCGGCTTACTTTCACCTCTGAGAAAAACAAGAGACAATCGATGATATACACTCACATACTGCTTCTGATTGGGAATGAACTTTTTGGTTTCTTCTTTTGACACAATCCATCTTTCTTTAAAAGTACAAATGATTAATCATATACATGTGCTATCTGTGTGCTTACTTAATCAAGAAGTGATTGCTCCTGTTTCTACTGCTCTTACCCAGTGTATGAAGAGGGATGTGGACTAGTAGTCTGATGGCATCCTGATCTGGGAGCCAGGAGCTCCTGATTTCTAATCCTGTCTCTGATGTTGACACCTTTTGTGGCCTTGGATAAATACTTAATGAAAATCATATGCCTCAGTTTCTACATCAGTAAACCGGGGTTGAGGGGACTGGTGAAGAGGAATAATACTACCTTTGCCTTATCTACCTCTGAAGGGTATTGTGAAGATTGAGAGTGTGTTTTTCAAAAACACCTAAGGGAATTAGGTATCCAATTAAATGTTAACGGGAGTTAGGCACCTAATTCCTTTAGGTGCTTTCCCACCCCAGCTTAATTTGTTAATATTTGTAAAGTGTTCTGGTGACAAAGAGCTCAAGAGATAATGTTAGTGGAGGTTTATGGTGGAGACCAATTGTCCAAATACATATAGTGGTAGCTCTTGCTAAATCATTGCTTTTAAATGGTGATCGTTATGTTTATAAACAATTCTTCTTTTCTTGGTGGAGGCTGCTTACATGACATGCGTCTCAGTCTGAGAAACTTTATATTTCCAGCAGCATATTTCTTGAGACAGATGACAATATGTGCTGCATATGTTAGATAAAATCAGGGGTCTATCCTGCCATTAATGTACTATGGTTTTCCATGTGTAGAGTAACTCCCATTGTCCTTCTAGTTATGTGCCTTAGCAGTGTAATTCCTTTGCCCACATATGCTGTAAATGGGGATACTTCTAGGAATCTGAAAGCTCCAAAGCTTTGACTGAAATGGAAAAGATACTGGTCTGGTTTGAGGTCCCTGGGAGCTCTTGATTGAGCTGAGAGGTGGGTGAATCACTGGCAGTCATGGGGCGGTGGGGGGGGAAGGTTTGGGTCAAACCAAAACCAATTTTTAAAAAAAATTTCAGTGAATTAAAAAATGTTTTGAGATTGAGCCCTTTTAAACATTGTTGAATTTTTAAAAAAAAAATTCTAAATGAAAAATAGTTTGAACTGAAAAATTTTTTCATTTGGAAAATTATGATGTGAAATATTCCAACTTTTTCAGGTACTTTGTTGTTTTTTAAATGAAGAGGTCATCAAAACTGACATGAATTCATGAGGGATTTCGATGTCACCTAATCTGCATTTTTGTCTCTCCCCCTTCCTTCCCCATCCCCAAAAAGAAAAAAGTTTTAAACTAAAAATATTGCCCAACTCTACTTGTGAAGCCCCCTGGGTATAAAAAAAAAGAGGGGATTGCTGGTAGCGTATTTTCCTCACCTTTGAATGTACTAACCTTCTCCCTTTTGCCTCAAATATACTGAGCTTTTTGCATGCTTCAAGGCCCATCTTTCCTTCCTTTCTTTTTTGGAGGCAGGAGAATTAACGACCTGGTCAGCAGGATGACTGTGTGGAGGGGGCTTAAGTTTGCTTAAATTCTGCTGCAATAGAATATTGTGTAGTGGAAGAAAGCCGGGGATTTTATATTACTTTATATTTATACAAGTTATTTTATATAACTCTATATTTTAACTGGGGTGTTCAGAACCTGGGCCAGCTGTTCTCTTTTTTGTTTTGTATTGTATTATTTTTAATAATATAGCATACATTGAAATATGTCATGACCTTGCCAAAAAAAAGAAGAAAACTTTTGTGTGACTTGAGATTTTCTCTACTTTCTATGGCAGCCATTTTTTTTAACTCATGCAATTAAAATTTTAAAAGGCCACATTAAATGCTGAAATATTGTCCTTTCTGCTAATTTTACAGCCAGATAAGAATGCTTCTGTTCTTGAAGTCATGCAGTATTCTGTATAGGGTTAATTAAACTAGTAATGTATTAATTCTTCACAATTTCCTATGTTTGACACACATCAATATGAAACTATATCACTTATAATCCAGACAGCAACAGAATGGCCTGAGACAGTCACATTCAATTTTGGAGCAATATCCTATCATATAAATAATTTTATTATCAAATTTTTGTAGCATCAGATTTTATGGTCTGTTCCGGTTATAAAGAACATAATTATCAGACTAGATCTCTTAGCTGCAATTCTTCTGATGAGTCAAAGACATTATTTCTACAAAGAAGAAAAAGTATTGAAATCCCTTCTGTGTGCCAATCACATTTAACCAACCACACCTTTTCCCAGTAAAATTGAAAAGTTACAAGGACTAGCCACACACTGTGCAGTATAAGGCTCTGAGATAAATCCTGGAAAGCTCATTGGTTTGGCTAGGGATATTTCTACTAGGCAGAGAGGTTGGTATGAAAATATGCTGTACAATTTAGTGCTGTAACCACAAAGGTGGAGTATTCCTGGATTCACCTCAATATTTTTTACTTTGTTTTATTTGATTCAGACGGGCTCCACCCACCCTTTGAGGTTTGCTTTATTTCAGGCTTGTTCTAACCCAAAACCATAAAGGTGAAACTTGGAATAAAATGGATATTTTGTGAACTATTGTAGTGTCCCCTAGCATGAAAAGTTTCTCATTCACCAAACAAAATAGGCCTGGTTGCCCAGTATTGAAATTTGAGCAGTATCTTCATTTCAAGTTGTTAAAGGTGTGTACGATTCCCAGGGCAATTCTTTAACCAATAACTCATACAGTTCACAGTACTTTGTTACTTTTGATCAGATGTATTCTCTTTTTTAAAAAATGGCACAAGCTTTGTGGTCATGTAAATTGGCTCAGCTCCAGTTAGGTTGAAAACCGCTATCTGGAGATAATTTGGCCTGGTATGTGCAGAGAAAATGGGTCTTAATAAATGACTAAAAAATAAAAATATATAAACATAATCCTGAAAACTCAATATTCTCTCTGTCCTACTGGCGATTTCCCAGCCTACATAGTAACTGCTGTTAAAGAGCACTGAGTTCCTGTCAGGTTTTGTTTTGTTTTTTCAATCTCCTTTTCTGCAGGATAGATGAAATGTTAAGCCTTCAAAGTGTGCAAGGTCATAAACTAGTAAGTGAAGAGGCCAAACTGTCTTTTGCCACCCTTTTCTACCATTCTTTGCTGAGTAGTGTTGCCTGGTCTATGGACTGTGTATTAATTATATTCATTACTTAAGAATTCCCAGTTGTCACTCTGAGGTTTGATAGGTTATTGTCCCAAATTCGAGCCCAGGATTATTAAAATTACTGTTCAGCAGGTATCCATGATGTGCACACTTGCAACAAACACACTTTAGGAACCTTTCTGTAGTCTAAATAGTTTTATTAATACAGTTAGCAAAGTCACAAACACTGTAATCCAGCTAGGTGAGTGAGATTATACAATATGCACATCTGAACATCCATATGCTCACACCATCTCTTACAGAACAACCTGAAATGTTAGCCAGTTTCTTCCTTATCACCATTACTGGTGGGCATCATCCTGTCACCTCCCAAGTACTGCATCTTCCCCTCCTCCTGCATACAGGCTGGGATAAAACTTTTATAATATGTTATGCTGACATCACTAAGCCTAATGTTTATTCAGTGGAGGGATTTATCCTCTCGTCCTTATTTGTATTTCCTCACTCTACTAATGTTGGGGTGCCTTTCTTCTACAGCTTAGTATATTAATGAACTCAACTTGTTATCATAGAAGTCAATTCATTGCCAGGGCATTCTTGTGGTCAGACATCTGCAGATGTTCCTATCCTAAAATATCCAAAAGTTGGTGTTAGTTTATATTCCTGTGGTTACCTAGTGTTATGTACCCACTTAAACATTCCCCTCAAAACTTCGAGGTGACGTTGGGCCATTTATCTGTGCCAAAGTCTATAGGTCTCAAAACTTCTTCTAACTGCCAAAGCCAAGGTCTTACAGGATACAGGCCTGTAGGTTGCTTGCATTACTGATAAAATAAATGCTAAAGGTAGCTTTATGGCTACAGCACACAAACATAAATGTCTGTAAATTACATACTTTGGAATGCTAGAGAATTTTTCATGCACACAAAAACCCATGTTAAGAAATTACAAGATTTTGTCTTCAAACCACAAAAGCCAGGGAAGTCCAAATGAAGGCTAAAATACTTGAATGTTATGCTTGTGTGGTATGGTAGCTTTTCAGTGGCCTTGAGCTTTTCATTTCAGCTGTGGTCAGAAGACTGTCAGCCTAGAGTTGTCCCTAGAGGCCCGAGGTGTTTAATTTTCAAGTTTCAGTTCCAGCAGGAGAATGAAAATTCAGCCAATTAAATAAAGATTTGGGAGAAGAGAGATGAACTGTGAAGACAACATCTTTGGTTAAAGAGGAAACTTATTCTCAGAAGTAATCACTGAAACATCTCTGTCCCCACTCCAAACCCTTGGGGACACAGTAAAACACAGATGATATCTATTTACTCTTTTGTGTGTGTGTGTGTGTGTGTTTTAAAGATTTGTTAGAATGGCAAGGGCTTTTTAATGTTTGTTTCAATCTGAATTATCTATTTAGTTTGATACAGTATATTGAGCAATGGAGGTGGGCAATAGTTTTGAGAGAGATGAAGGCTGGTAGACATTAAATAGCAGCAAAACAGTATAAAATGTCATTCGGAATTCTAGGTACCAGATTAGTAGCTCCAAGAAACTGAAACTCTCTATTGATATGAAAATAACAGATTCAGCATGGGCAGAAGCAACACTGCTCAATCAATGTGCCTCAAACCTGATCTAAAAGAATGTCTTGAAGGGGCAAGACATTTGTTAAATTTCCTTTCCAATTAACTTGACAGCTCTGCTGAGGCTACAAATAAAAATACTAATTCATGCTCATTGCAGTAGTGCTCCCACGTCAGCTGGGAGCTGGACTGAGATCCCCTCAACTCCAGCCAACTCACCAAACCGCTTTTTGATAAAGTGCAGGACTGGGATTCAGAAGATTTGGTTTCTGGTCCTATCACTGTGTTACCTTGGGCAACTCACCTATCCATTCTGGCTCAATTTCTCCATCTCAAAATGAGGACAGTAATGGTCACCTACCTCCAATTAGTGTATGTGGGAAGCTTTGGAATGAAGCTAAGTGTCAATAAATGCCAAGTAATGTTTATTGGAGGGGAAATTTAAACTACTCATATACCTTACAAGGTTCTTGAACTGACACGGTTAAGTTAGAAAGTGACCTGGGTGTCATTGAGGACAGCTCAGCAAAGACGTCTACTTACCGTGCAACCCTGATCAAAATACAAACAAGATATTAGGATACATAAGGAATGAAATGGGGTGTAATACAGAACATATTATTCCTTTATGTAAATCAGTGGTGCCGCCTCACGCAGAACACTGTGCAATACTGAGGGCCCCATCTCAAAAACATTATTGCAGAATTAGGGAGGGGTTCAGAAAAGGGAGGTGAGATTAATCAAGGGTAGGAAGGAATTCTCATAAAATGAGAGTGAAGAGTTAGGGACTGTTTACCATAGAAAAGAGGCCAATAAAAGGGGAGACAGTAAAAATATATAAAATAACGAATGGTCTAGAGAGGGTAAACTGGGAGTGTCTATTCTCCCCAGCTTGTAACTAGAACAAGGGGACAGTGAATAAAATTAAAAGGTGGTAAAATCTAAACGGATGAAAGGAAATACTCTTTTGCTTTATGTGTATTGTTTAAACTGTGGAGCTTGTTGCCACAGGTAGTCGTTCAGACCAAGAACTTAGCAAGATCCAAAAAAGATTAAACATGTATAGCAGTAACAAGAATTGTTACAGAGTTGTTATAATGATGATATTTTTGGAAGGTATATTAAGCCATATGCTCCAGGATGTAAGCCAGTCTCTAACGATTGGAAATACGGATGAGACCTAATATGGGGGCAGAATATCCCACATCTGCTACTGCCTGGTTCTTCCTCCTTCCTCTGAAGCAGCTGGTGCTGGCCATTTTCAGAGAAAGGATACTGGACTGGATGGACCTTAGGTCTGATCCCATCTGGCAATTTCTGTGTTCTTATGATAAGTACAATATTGTTGTTAATAATCACAACTGACCTGGCCTGGATCTACATGATTAGATGATATGTGCCTCTCATAGTTACATGATATGGGTAACTTAGACTGTCTTTAATTCCCTGAGCCATCCAAACCCCTGAATCAGAATGCCTTTTTACCAGAATTCCCAAATTCACCAATTTTGGTCACTGAGAATCATTAGGGACCATTAGATTTTCACCATTATACATAGTTCTTAGTGAGACCCTGTGCCAGGTGAAATATTAATATTCTGTCATTTTTTAGTGTGCTGTGTTAGTCCCAGGAGAGACGAGGTGAATTTTCATAAAATTGCCCTGCTTCCGCTAGAAAACAAGGTAGGCAAGGCAATATATTTTATTGGACCAACTTCTTCAAAAGCTTGTCTCTTCCACCAACAGAAATTGATCCAATAAAATATATTACCTCACCCACCTTGTTTTGCACTTTAGTAGAAACATGGCTATTTTATAAAAATGCTGTGTTCTTTAATAAAAAAAAGTGTGTACATATTTTTGCCAGCAAACTATATTGAAAGTTTGGTGTCAAATTTTTGCATAACTCTTTTAAGCTGCTCTTGATAGATCACGTTAGTCACATGATGAAATGTGTTTTTCACTGACTGGCTAAATCTATCCCAGGAGGATCGGCATGTGCCATTTTGACTTTTCTTTTCAGAAAGAGAAAATAACTGAGAGAATGTTTTAATGAACAGCCTACATATTCCATGGAGCTTGAGCTACATTTTCCTGTGTTCACACTCAGTGGCGGGTGTCCTCACACCAATAAGGTTAATAGTGACTCATGGGCAAGACCTGCACTAAAAGCTCTGCCACACACCTGGGAGGCTGCAGAAAGGCTGATTCACAGGAACACCTTCTTCTCTCACTCATTTGGAGTCCTTATGGTGCATACACGTACCGCACACTTATATAAAAGTTTTTTTAAAACATGCATTCCATGAAGCTGTTAAGATTGCGTCATTTGTTTGCCATCTGGGAATTGTAGGGTCTGTCCGCACTAGGAGGTAGGAGTGTGATTACTCAGCTCACACAAACATACTCGCGCTAGCTCTCATTGAGCTAGTGTGTTTAAAAATAGTAGCATAGCCAGGATAGCAAGAGCAGTAAAGAGCGGAGGCAGAGGCTAGCTGGGCTGCATATGTACACACCCATGGGATTCAGGCAGATTAGTACTTGGGGGAGGCGGGTGCTAGTCCATGATGCTGTTTGCTGCTGCCGATGCTGCATAGCGACAGTACTGTCGTTAGCACATTAGCTCAATGAAAGCTAGCACGAGAATGTGTATATGAGAATCACACCTGTACCTCCTAAAGTAGATGTACCCTATAATTTACTCTTTTTTTTAAATGAAACTCTTGACTTTTATTGATTGGCAAAAAAGCATCTAAAACTCCCAAATGTGTGTATGTATGTGTGATTAGTTCTGCCCATTCAAGTCCACAGTGATTATTTTCAATGTCGCTTGGACTGGGAAGTCGTGTTTTGTGTTGCACTAGCAGAGAGTGAGAGATTCTAAGATTGACAAGCTCACAATTTGACCTACTGTTTAGCACACAGGCCCTGATTCAGGAAAGAATCCCTATTCAGGAAGAGCCTTGAAGTAAGCAAGTTCCATTGAAGTCAGTGACATTGAAATGTGTGCTTAAGTGCGTTCTTGAATAGGAATGGAATTAAGCACATGCCAAACTGTTTTCCTGAATCAGTTTTGTAGTTCGTAATTGTCGTTCTCCTACTGAAACATTTATATATTTTTGAAAACAGTGGCTGAAATGTAACCACCCTTATGGTGTGAGGCATTTGTATGTGTGCCTGCAAACAAAATAACTTTTTCCAATCGAGCTAAGTTTTAAACCTACCATCTTTGACAGTGTGCCTTTTAACTACATTGCTACTAGCAATCATTGTTATAATGTACTTCATAAAAAAAGCTACAGAAGCCTGCAAAGGATAATGGGAAGCTATTACAGACTATAGTTGAAAAGTACAGTGTTATTCCCTCAGGATAAAGCTATCTCTTATGTACATATAATTAATATGTCTGCCAGTAACAGTTATTAAACAAAGGGTAGGAATTGTTTCTGTTGAATAACTTGACCTGGGAGTAAAGCCAATTTAAAAGGCATCTGATTAAAATATGTTAAGGTCACAGATCACTGTAAAATATGAAGTGGGAAGTAAATGGCAGAGGTTTACTCATGGGTAAGATTAAATGCTATGGAATATGTTTTCCGCACTAACAGCAGCTTTCAAATGTAAAATATGAAAAGTCCTCATTCTAAAGGTTATTTTTCTAGAGGCATTGCAAAGTCACACTGCACTGAATCCTTGCACTATCAATAGTGATGAAGTTCACCCTTCAGCAACTAAGATTCTGTCATCATTCCTACTGTAAATTCCCTGACTTCTGTATAACCAGCGCATCCATAAAGAAAGTGTGCTATGGTTGGAAAGTTGCCTTACCAAGTCCCTGACCAAAAAAGAGTTTTGATTTGTTACAGAACTTGAAGAAAATTTGGTTTTGACACCATGAAGCTCCTCATCTTGCATTATTACGCGAAGGCCTGGTCTATACTTGAAACTTAGGTCGACATAGCTATGGTGCTCAGGGGTAAGCACTGTAACAGAAGAACCCCTTCCATTACCGTAGGCTTTGTCTACAAAATGGCATCACAGCAGCACAGGTTCAGTGCCGTATCTATGCCACTGTAGCATCCATACACAAGGAATGCAGAATCGGGCCCACCTTTAACCTCCTCTAAAAAAATAAAAATAAGCATCCCCAGATTCATATTTCCTGAAAAAAGGAAAAAAGATATTAAAGTGATGAGTCTGTAGAAAGCCTATAGGAACAGCCTGCTATGTCATAAACTGAAATTCTACAAGCTATTTGCACCACATGTTGAAAAAAATGCATTATAAAATTGGAAAGTAAATAAAAAAGGGAAATAATTAGGAAACGGGATCTGATATTTTTAAGGGTTCCAAAATCTGTATTTACACGATGCTGTAAGGACTGTGCTATACCTCCCGTTGCATGGGGAACTGAACTCATGGAACTTTCTCAACCGCAATTCATCCAGACATACTATGGTTTCCAAGCTGGGGTGCTCAAGGAAAGAGAATAGGGTTAATATTGGTGCATAGGTCATTGCTTCATTGCAGAGATACTCTTTGAGCTGATCAGACTCCTCACAACAGTGGAATTGGAGTCACCTAGGCAAAAAGCTTTTTGTGGTTTCACTGTCCAGTACAGCAGCTGATGATTTCTCTAGATCTTTGGGTTCCTTGCCTGTCACTACAACCAATGGAATATTCACTTTGACTCGACTCATAAGGCTGGGCATGCTCTAGATCTGGTGTTAGTCACTGAAGCATACCGATTTTTTTTTTTAAAGTTAACCATGTCGCTCCCTCTGCTGGGTGTCGGATTTGAGATTTTCTCTCTGTGGAGAATTTTCTCTTTACTTTGCAGGCAAAATTGATTGGATTCAGATTGACCCATCTAATACTGGGGAAACAGAACAATCTGCTTGTGTTTGTCTGTGTCTTCCTCTGAAGTTATGGAGGTGCTGGAACAGCTTTGTGCTATAACTTGTGAGCTGGACTCTTGACCTTTCTGGCTGTTGAAGGCCAGCAATGAAGTAATAGGTCCATTGTTGGTTGAGATATGAAAGCTTCCTTAAGGGGCAAGTAGGAGGAGGGTGCCCAGTGGCTTTTAAAGAAGCCATTGTGAGGCCCATGCTCCAGAAACAAACTCTAGATACAAACACTGTGGCTGGCTAATTATCCGCTAGTAGCCAGTCTCTGATTTTTGGAGAAGGTTATTGGCAGGGTAACTCTGATAATTTCCTGTGTCCTTAGGTTTCCTGACCCCAGTCAATAAGATTAGAGGTCTGGGTAAGGGACAGAAATTGCACGAGCTGTGTTGATTATTTCCTCTTCGCAATGGACAAAGATAAATATCTGTAGTGATTCTTTTAGATCCATCACATGGGCGGTGGGTAGCATAGGCCAGGGAAAGCTGTGCCTCCCCAAACAGCCTGGTGTGGCCCCACCCACACTCCGCTCCCAGAACACCACCTGCCTGCTTCTAGTTCCCTTCCCATTCTTCCATGGTGGAGAGGCTGGGACAGGCAGGCTAGAACCAGGGCTCACAAGGCTGGGGGTGCTGGGGCCATGCCGCACCATCAACCTGGTGCTGGAGTTGGGGGCACTGGAACAATGCCGCCTGCCCAGCGCTGTGGTAGGGAGCACTCTGGCCACCTCTGGGGCTGTGACTGGGGGTGCTTTGGCTGTGCCGCACGCCCGGCACGCTGGGGTTGGGGGGTGCTCCCACCACACTGCCCACTCAGTGCTCTGTGAAGTGTAGTTATAGGCCAGGCGTCCCCTTCCCTGAGCATTCTTTACCATGGGCTGCCACTGGAGTCTATATTGTTGCCCTTTCCTGCTCAATCTCTATATGAAGTTACCAAGGAGACAAATGGACTGGGACATATTCAGTAAGCTGATGATATCCAGCTCTGTCTTCATCACCATGTATCTATGAAGGGTTGATGATTTAGGGTCTTACTCCCTTGCTCAGTCCTTAGTCCAGAAAGCTCCCATTGAGTTAAATGGGAGTAAGGATAGAATAAAAACTGAGTAAATTTTAAGATAATTATATAATCTATATATATAATTTTGTTATGCTTAGGTAATGTAGATATTACTGAGGAACTTGGGGGGGGGATGTGTGTGTGTTTGTATGTGAGAGTTTGCAGGAAATCTACATTATAATGCACTATTTTTGGCTGTGAGGGATGCCACAGTAGAATGGGAGAAAAACCCAGCCATTTTCACCATTCTGTCAGTATATCACGTGACCTGCAACAGGAATGCATAGCAGGATGATTAAAGCCAGGATCTGTACCTTCACTTTGAATTTCCTGCTCTTTGTTCGAGCCAGAACCTTTGCATTGTTTTAATATTTTGCCTCTGTATTTCCCAAGTGACTGTAATTGCGAGACATCACCAGTGTGAAATGCACAGTGCTGAGATAATCTTCATTTATATTTGATATCTGATTTAATCTCTTCTTTATCAAAAGATAGAAATAACCAGAGAAGGGGGAGGAAATGCCTAACATAAAATAAAATTTATGTGGGCACGTTATGAGATTAATCACATACTGGTGTGTTGTGCCATTCATGATCACACCCTGAGAACTGTCACATCTCATTTTTTGTGCGATTTCCTTTCCGATGGCAAACGTGGTGCCCTTGCCACCATTGTGTCATCTATGGAGTGTGAGATTAATATACATATTGTGCAAGAGAGCTGCACAGGTGATTTTCGAAGGATCAGAAGAACATCCCAAAATTTTAAGATTTACTGCTGAGTTAAGGTGAAATGTTCTGTAGCATTCGCTCCACAGCAAGCTGCAAGTTTGGAGTAAGAACCTCCACTGCTGCTAGTTTCTGCTAATAAAAGCTGGAGTGGTTTGAAAGCCTTCCATAACACAATCTGCTCTGGGGGTTGGGGTGCATTAGCATTCTCTTTGTGGAGGAAGGAGATTGAAATATATTCCAGAGCTACTGACACCTGTCTTGTTAAAGCATGTGGGGGAAAGGTGGAGGGGAATGTTGTTAAGGTATCTATGAGCCATACCAGTTTATGATTGAATCCCCTTATTTTCTAAACATTGAGTTTTAATTCCACAGAGGCATTGTGCCCTCAGGCTTTTTTATTGAGCTGTAGAGGAACAAATAAAGGAAACACTTGATCACTTTATAAACGCTGCCCATTGCACATAGTGTTTAATGACTGCATATATCCACTTCCAATGCATTGAAATACTTCAGCCTGGCCTCAACGCATTTTACCTCTATTCAGAGTGCAAAGAATGAAGTTCCTGTAGGATTGTGGAGTGCAGCTCATTTTGCATATAAACAGTTGCTTTGACCTTGTATAGGCAAATGGGCCCTGTCAGGCCTGGAAAAGCAGAGCCTGGAAATCATCTGTTTAGTCGGTGCTAGTTCAGGTCATTAGCTCGTGTTTATGGCTGGGAATTGGTGATATTACTCTGTGTATAAGGGGCTGAAGGGCTGAATACTAAAAGGCCCTTATTTACCAACAGCTTTATATTTTAACTTAAAATTAATTCAGATCGAAATGATCCATTTAACCCTTAATTAGGATCCTGTTTTCCTCTGAAAGTCAAACACATAAGTCAAACTGAGGCAAAATTCACTTTGCAGTTGAAGACTGTCTCATTTCTTTTAGCAGTAACTATCATGGATTGCTAAATACATCTGTTTTACTTTCACTAAGTTAACTTTCCCCATTCTCTGTCAGACCCAATAGTTATGGCTTAAGGAACTCAATTGCTATCTAGTAATATGACAGAAATTTAGTCCTGAAAATACTCTTGTTAGATGGGAGTATAGGAGGAGTAAAGTCCATGGTTTTACACTGAGATAAAAGAGATCAGAGTCTTGTTTGAGGAATTTTTAAATAATGTTTTAGTGTATTGTCAAAGGGGCCTAAGGGAGTTAGACGCTCCGCTACCATTGTACTTCAGTGGGTGTTGGCCACCTAATTTTCTGGGTTCCTTCTGATAATCTCAGCGTATAGTTACCACATACTTAATCATTTACAAAACTTCCTTTACTCAGTTGCAATGTGTTCAGACCTTTTTCTCCCTAACCCAAGGCATTTACTTCCTCTTTTGCATTAGTTTCTACTTCAGAGTTTCCAAGTTGATACGATATAGTTATTATTACCTGTGAAGCATGGGAAAAATTAATGTTACTGTGAAAGGATGGCACATTCCCTTCCTCACGGTTACAGTCTTGCAGTGGGGCTGAGGTGGGCTGCAGGTATAGTGTTTCCATATACTTTAGAAGAGTCTTCCATTATGGGCTAATGGTGATGGAGTCCTTCTGGGATCCATACAAGGAAGACCTTATTACAGCCACTGCTGCTGCTGTACATTCTGCACCTCCTGCTGCCTCCCTTTGCAAGCAAGGAAGCGGGACCTGGCAGGAAAGAGAGGAAAGCCAGCTGAGAAAGTAGATGGAGGTTCATGTTTAATGCTGATAGACCCCAGTCATCAGCAGGCAGGATCGCACTGGGGACCTCTGGAGTTTAGTGCATGAGCCTCTACAGCATGAGCTAAAAGCCAGCTGGCTGTTAGTTAAGGGTGTAGAGCAGACTCATTTAACTCTCTCTCTCTGTGGTCTCAGTGCCACTAGATGAGACAGAACACCACACCCAGAAGGTGTGTGGGTTCACATGGAACCAGGGACTGGCTATGCCTTGACCCAGTCACTTTCCCCAGTGGTTAGAAACACTCCATTTTCTCAGGCACAGCATCCATTTAATCCAGGACACTGGCCCAATCCCTCAGAGTTGGTCAATCTCCCTTTTTTTTTCCTGGTAAAGCTTTAGCTAACGGGAGTTTAAGCAACCTAAGAGAAGGATAATGTACTTCTGACCTCTAATTTAAAGTGAATGTGGAAGTGGAGAAGAGGCAATGAGGAGCAAACATTAACTGTAGAAGGATATTTTAAATAAATGCAAATGCTGCTCACAGCTGGGTCTCTGTTGAAACTAAAAAATACTGTATTGTGAAGATGAGTGTGCCACTGTGTTTATTTTCTACCTGCCTGAAAACATGCAGTGCTGTTCATTCCAAAGAGCCAAACTCTGCTCCCTCAACCAAAGAAATCCAATCCTACTTACATCAGAAAAGTAATCTCTCTTGAAATGAGGGATTTCACTTTCTCTCTTGTGTGTCAAAAATAACTCATAAAAAATATACAAAAAATGGTGTGATCCCCGTTAGTCCCCCCTCTTTCCAGGTTTTAATTTTTAGTATAATTGCATTTCTTCTCCTTCGGGTTGTAGAGCACTGAATTATCTGAAATGGGTCTGACAGACAAGGACAGAAAGTGCAAGACAGCCTAAGGGGAAGAAACAAATCGGAATCCTCCCACCAGGGCATTCTGGGACATCAGGGTTCTAACCAGCTCATTTACCTTCTGACTGCTGACTTCATAGTATGATAGCAGAGCACCACAGAAAGCATGAAGACAATGAAGTTCCTTCCCCTGAAGAAAAGAGAAAAGCCTAATCTAGGCTTATTAAGATGCTCCCTGCATTATCCTGCTTCTTTTTTTCTCTTCTTTTCTTAAATGAGGTCTATAGGTCTTCCCCAGAGGGGTCAAAAGGGAGAAACATTGTGACAAAGCAGTCTACTCCTTGTTCTCTTCCATCCCTCTCCATTCCAACTGAACAATCTACTTATCTCTCCCACAAGTTTATGTACCAATAACAAATGAACAATGGTTTAGATACGACGGTGGTAGGTGCTTTGGAAATGCCTGTAATAAAAATTCTCATATTGTAACTTCTACCCCCAGCAGTTGCTTGTAATCACATTATTGATGATACCAGTGTTGTAAATAAAATAATTTTAAAAAGCAATTGTTGTTATGTCTTATGGAAGGGATGACATCATGATATGGACTTCTGCTTTAGATTATTAATCCTTGTATCACTTCAAGGGAAGACCTTGCAGCTTTATTTTAAAAGAATATATACGTTTATTTATATGTGGTTGTCCAATCCAAGTAAATAATTTTATGTGAAACTATTTGAACTAGATAACTAGAGTTACATTTAAAGAAAGGGTTTTTGGTGGACATACACTGTACATACATCCATTCAAACGTAGTGTGAGTTCATAGTTTTGAAGAAATTACCCTAACTAGCACATCTAACGTCTGCACTGATATCAGGTCTTCATTTACTTTGAATTTCTTCTTAGGGCTCAGCTGATGATTTTCTATGCCAAGAAATAGGATAATGTGGTGGCCTTCTGGTCACAGGAGTTAAAATACAGTGACTCACTGTGGCTCTGATATTTTTGTCCATTCAGCTTTATTGGGAGGGGATTGAGGATTGACTCCTGTTTACAAACAAACAAAACAAAACCTCAAACCCCACATACCTCCAAAATCTTAACCAGATGGTGGCACAAGAAGCCATGGCCCTAGGGAGGAAACCATGTAAGTTTATGCAGATACAGTTATTGGTACTAGGCCATGCGAATTTTGCCTGCAAGGTCATTCTTGCCAGATTTGTTTTCATTAACGGCCTGGTGTCCTCCACATCATAGATTAAAGACGGGATCATTTCATAAGGCTAACAGGAAAGATCTTTCAAATCTGGGGTCTCTTTCTGGGACATGTTAATGGCTAAGATACGGCAGCTGCATCCAGTCAGGTTTT
The DNA here is from genome assembly GCF_009764565.3 of Dermochelys coriacea. Classification (NCBI taxonomy): domain Eukaryota; kingdom Metazoa; phylum Chordata; order Testudines; family Dermochelyidae; genus Dermochelys; species Dermochelys coriacea. The sequence continues at coordinate 190,822,465 of NC_050068.2, read as the reverse complement.
ATATGTAAGGTTCGTGGAGAGCTAAAGGGTAGCTGAGATGGGGAGGACTTCTTGTAGAATGTGTCGTATTTCTCAAACTATGTTCAGTGTTGTCTGGTTCTTTTCTTATTAACATGCTTTTCCCCACCCCTAATAAAATAAGCAGGCCTGCAAGGGTGGGGCCCACTACAAAGACTTAGGAACTGGGACTTGAACTGAGCTGACCCCATGGTGATAACTGGGCATGGCAAAGGGGCCTGAACCCAGCTATGGACACACCCCCAAGAGACACTTTTACAGGGTGGGAAGAAGCTCTGGCCCCAAAAAGAAAAAGTATCCTCTTTGTGTCAAAAATAAAGTTTTTGAATATCTATCTTTTGTCACATATGCCATTTAGAAGATACTGGGGAGTTTCCCATAAAGTCTGTGCATTGGACAGTACTAATGCAGACCATTATAGGAAAAAATAAATGGTAAAGCTAACATGTTCAAAGACATTACCTTGCTATGTTATCTGTTAGTGCTGCTATTATTGCATACCACCGTTTAATGGATGTCTGTCTGTCTAGAATGGCAGAATTTCAGCAAGACAGCAGTATTTGCTAAACCTCATTTGGAGACAGGTGCATTTCTTAGATAGAGATGTACATGTTTCTGTTATAGATGAGCAGGAGAGTTTGGTGCTTATCTGTGGATTTTTATTCTGGGATAATAGCGAGGTCATCTTGACAGAGAAATCAACAGCATTATTTTGCTGGTTGGGGATTTTGTAAAAGGTTCTTGTGTACTTAATTGTTCACATCTCTGTGACGTTTTTTAAAAAAAGGCCTTTTTCCTTCTGAGGCGAGTATGGCACTGAATCAATCTCAAATGCAACAAGAGGGAAATTGGGGGAGCATATGAATGTTAATGAAATAACACCTAGAGTTTGTCAGATGCAGTTCATACAGGCTCTGGCACCACTTCTAGAGGACTGTTTTAATGCAAAAGTCATCCTTGTAGTACATGTGCTGAAAGTTCCTGATCTTTACTCGATACCCGAGCCAGTTCATCGAGCCTGGCTTAGTCTTTCAGAAATGAAAATGTTCTGTCACCGTGCAGGTTATTTTCTGGTTTTGGCCTGCTTAGTCATGCTCAACAGAACAAACATAGGTTACAGTTGTGCTGCTTCCATAAGCAAACCTTGGCAAGAGAGTGATGGTTAGCTTCTTTGCATGACAGGGCGAGTTTTCTAAATTAACCAGGATGCGGTGGGAGTAAAGCTTTGATAATGAAAAGTAGAAACTGCTTCCTCCTGTTGTGGAGTACAGTGTTATGTGAGACATACAAAATGAGAGATAAAGCTAAGTTTTTGCAGAAAGAACTCCTATGTAGCAAGAGGGCTATTGCCATCAGCTCCCTCATTGTAAGAAAGTACATATTTTATGGATGATAAACACATAGAAAAATGCAATGTATGTATGAACAGATGCCAAAATGATGATAAAGGCAGAATGTTACAATGAGCCAGGCACCCACGAAATTTAAAATTGTTTTTCAGCATGCCGACCTGGGTTCTACAAGGCCTTTGCTGGTAATGTGAAGTGTGCCAAATGCCCACCTCACAGCTCTACCTATGAAGATGGTTCTGTGAACTGCAGGTGTGAGAAGAATTACTTTCGATCTCAGAGAGACCCTCCATCCATGGCTTGCACCAGTGAGTAGTATCATGATGGCTTGGGGCTGTGATTGTCTTTTGTCCTCTGCTCCATTTAAGTTCTTTAGCTGTGTACAAAGCTTTCTTCTCCAGATTTGTCTCAGCACCTTGTTTCTCAAATACAGAGTAAATTCAATTTCCAAACAAAACCCCCTCATCTCCCTTGTTTCGGGTCCTGTTTTATATTAGACAGGCTATCAGAGCTTATAGGAATGGATTTATATATCTCTATTTTCAGTTCCTCTCTGCTGTTATCTGTCAAATTGAATAGGAAAAAGGGAGTGAGATGTTTAAAACTAATACCAGTGTTTTCAGAACAGTGTATCGAATGGGTATTGTAGTTAGCAGTAAATTTGTTTTCTATGTTTCTGCAAAAGCATCTTCCAACTTGAGTCATGTCTTGAAGATAGTTAACAATCCTCAATTGTGAGAGTCTATAATCCAGGGGAACATCTCAGGAGGACCATAAGGCGAAGAATAAAGACAATATGGTTATTTGCTGTGGTCGATTCGATATTTGTGTGTCCTGTTGCTCTTGTGGAAAAGCACCAGATAACCAAAATGGGAGATTAATGGGATATTTTTACCTTTGTAGGACCTCCATCTGCACCAAGAAATGTTATCTCTAATATCAATGAAACATCGGTTATCCTAGACTGGAGCTGGCCCCTTGATGCAGGAGGCCGGAAAGATGTCACCTTCAACATCATTTGCAAAAAATGTCGGGGGAACATCAAGTTGTGTGAACCGTGTAGTGCCAACGTGCGCTTCTTACCCAGTCAGATTGGACTCACCAACACCACAGTGACCGTAGTAGACCTCCTGGCACACACCAACTACACATTTGAGATTGATGCAGTCAATGGGGTGTCCGACTTGAGTACATTCTCAAGGCAATTTGCCGCAGTCAGCATCACAACTAATCAGGCTGGTGAGTGTGATTGTATTGGTCTCCCTCTCTAGTATTTAAAATATCAAGGACTTGGGTGGTCCCATCACCCTTTCCTATTTCACATGAATAATTCATGAGGAAGTATCTGGCAGAAAGCATGTATGTTGGAATGTCTGCTCTCCAGTGTTGTCTTACAAAAATAGCCTTCATTTTTCCTATTTCTTAAGATGTCCAATCATTTGGTGGGGTGGGTCTTCCATTCCCATATTCAAGGAGAGCCCCTTTTCTTCTATTTTGTTGTTGTTGTTGTATATTGTAGATTCTTCTCTTTCATCCCGTGCTCCACGGCACTAGTTAAAAATCAGCTGGAGAATGTTCTTGTTCACAGTTCCTGGGAATGAACTCTCCAGGACCAGTGATAGGGCTTTCTCAGTAGAGGACTCCGGCTTTTGGAATTTGCTTCATTTGGTAGTCCACCAAGGCCCAAAGTTGGCAGCCTTTATGGCATGATGCAAGATCCATTGCGTTGCTTTTGCCTGTGTTTTGCCGGATGTGATTCCCAACATGTGGCAGCAGTGGTTTGTTGTGTGTAACGCAATATGTTGTGAAGTTTCTTAAGCAATTTGTTCATTTGGGGGAACAGCCAAGAGTTTCTCTGACTGTACATAAGTGCCAGAAATTACCATTGTATTGATTTTGCCACCCGCTGCTCACGTGGAGTACCTTAATATACAAGTATTCACACAAAAACGAATGGGACAATATGAGTAAAAGTTGTCAGAATTAGGCCTTAAATAGCTATCTAAATCATCTTTCTTCTAGCAGGAATTGCAGTCATGAGAGCAAGATTTCTCTAGCATTCCCTTCCTGACCAAATACCAAAAATGACAATGAGTTATGATACTTTGTGTAACTGCAGTTTTCTTTGGTTCAGAAACCATAGTTGTTTTCGTTTAAGTAACACATAAATGAGAGGAATAATCACACTTGAGCAATCAGGTAAAAGCAAGTCTGCAGGGGCCCAAGGACAAAAAAATGAATGGCTTATCTAATAACTAAGTATTAATTTGTGGCTTTGCCATGAGCAAGGGACATAACATTGTTCAGCTGCCAATGGAACCAGACCAGAAGTCTGGTTGTGCCTCTGAGAGTTACAGTCTGGCTTCTACCTTGCTGCAATGGGGAAGAATTCTGTTCTGAGTCTATGCCCAGGATAGCATACATATGCCCGCGCACCAGCAGTTCTGCTAACCGGTGCCTTTGCTCTGCTCTTTCCTCACCCATTTATAGCCACTCTGCAGGGAGAATTTAAGGGCACTTCAAAGGCTACAGTTCTCCCTGTGCTTCTATTCACAGTATGTTTGGCATGAACAGAGGCACATGGGGCTGCCTTGACCCATTACTCCCCTGCATGGCCATGCAGTCTGTGCCAAAATATGGCCCTTAGTATAAAGAAGATGGGTATGACTTCAAGATCACTCTCAAATTTGGATATACCATATATTTTACTAGCTTCATGAATAGCTAGGCACTATCCCTAGAATATGGCTTTAAAAAGCCCTTAAGATTAAGTAACTACATTTTTATTTCATTTATTTTTAGTCTCCTTACTTTACTTAGATTAATAAAAATCAGGACTGTTGATTAATCGCAGTTAACTCACGTAATTAACTCAAAAAATAAACCATGATTAAAAAAATAATTACAATTAATTGCCGTTTTAATCACACTGTTAGAATACCAGTTGAAATTTATTAACTATTTTTGGATGTTTTTCTACATTTTCAAATATATTGATTTCAATTACAACACACAACACAAAGTGTACACTACTCACTTTATATTATTATTATTTTTATTACACATAATTGCACTGTAAAAATGGTAAAAGAAATAGTATTTTTCAGTTCATCTCATACAAGTACTGTAGTGCAATCTCTTTATCATGAAAATGCAACTTACAAATGTAGGGTTTTTTTGTTACATAACTGCACTCAAAAACAAAACAGTACAGAACTTTAGAGCCTACAAGTCCAATCAGTCCTCCTCCTTGTTCAGCCAATCACTAAGACAAACAAGTTTGTTTACATTTATGGGTGATAATGCTGCCCACTTCTTATTTACAATGTCACTAAAAAGTGAGAACAGGTATTTTCATGGGACCTTTGTAGCCAGCATTACAAGGTATTTATGTGCCAGATGTGCTAAACATTCATATGTCCCTTCATGCTTCAGCCACCATTCCAGAAGACATGCTTCTATGCTGATGACACGCATTAAAATATTAATGAATTAATTAAATTTGTGACTGAACTACTTGGGGGAGAATTGTAAGTCTCTGGCTCTGTTTTACCCGCATTCTGCCATATATATTTCATGTTATAGTAGTCTCGGATGATGATTCAGTACATGTTGTTCATTTTAAGAATACTTTTGCTGCAGATTTGACAAAATGCAAAGAAGGTACCAATGTGACATTTCTAAAGAGAGATACAGTACTAGGTAAACTAAGGTTTAAGAATCTGAAGTACCTTCCAAAATCGGAGAGGGATGAGGTGTGGAGCATACTTCCAGAAATATTAAAAGAGCAACACTTTGATGCAGAAACTACACAACCTGAATCACCAAAATAGAAAATCAACCTTCTGCTGGTGGCATCTGACTCAGATGATGAAAATGAACATGCATCGTTCCACTCTGCTCTCAATTGTTATCGAGCAGAACCTGTCATTAGCATGGACACATGTCCTCTGAAATGGTGGATGAAGCATGAAGGGACATATGAATCTTTGGCACATCTGGCATGTAAATATCTTGTGACGCCAGCTGCAACACTGCCATGTGAACACCTATTCTCACTGTCAGATGACATTGTGAACAAGAAGCGGGCAGCATTATCTCCTGCAAATGTAAACAAACTTGTTTGTCTGAGTGATTGGGTGAACAAGAAATAGGACTGAGTGGACTTGTAGGATCTAAAGTTTTACATTGTTTTATTTTTGAATACAGTTATTTTTGTATAAAATTCTACATTCTAAAGTTCAGCTTTCATGATAAAGAGATTGCACTACAGTGCTTATATTTGATTAATTGAAAAATACTATTTCTTTTGTTTTTTACAAATATTTGTAATCAAAAATAAATAAAAAGTGAGCACTGTACATGGTCTTCTGTGTTGTAATAGAAATCAATATATTTGCAAATGTAGAAAACATCCAAAATATTTAAATAAATGGTATTCCATTATTGTTTAAAAGTGCAATTAATCGGGTGATTAATTTTTTAAATCGCTTGACAGCCCTAATAAAAACGCGTTTACCCAATAGCCCATAGGAACAAATGAATTGTATTTTTCCAGATTTATTTGATGTCAGTTATTTTGTGGTAGTGCCAAGAGGGCTTGCTCTGGATTAGGACCCCACTATTGCAAGCACTCTATGAGTACAGGTAAACATGGTGCCTGCACTGAATAGCTTACAAGTATCCAATTTGTGGTGGCCAGTTTTAGAAGCATGAGAGAAGGGACTAAACCTTCCATATTAGACAATTACCCAATAACATGCATGTGAGAGAAGTTTCTTCCTAACTTCAGACCTTATAGCTTGAAGCATGAAAATTAATCTCTTATAGTTTTATGCTGCTACTACAATATACATATTAAATAAGAATCATAATAGCTGATGTAACTGTTGCATTCTTATTATTAATGTCTAACTCTTCTATGGTCTGTAGAAGATAAGAGCAGCCACCCTGGGTCAGACCAATGGTCCATCTAGCTCAGGATCCTGTCTCTTGACAGTGGCCAGTGCCAGATGCTTCCCCAGCCCGTGTAAAGCCAGTGTAGGCCTCTTCACCAGTTCCTCACACACCTCCTGTAATAGAGGTGTGGCCAGAGTTCTCTGTGTTCTGGCTATTTTGGGCTGATTGAATGTCACTCAAAGTTAGTGTAAATCACAGCCGTCCTTGGGGCTTCACTAACTTTAATCATGAGCCAGTTTGGCCCCCAGCTATGCTGAGAATTCAGAAGTACCTTCCTCTCCACAGGTTGGACTTCCTGAGAGTTTCAGCTAAGAATCTGCCCCATGATTTTCAGCTTATACAGGACCCAAACGATAAGTGGATTTATAGGCTTACAGTGTTTTCAGTGTGGAAGCTTGTGTTCAGATTTCTACTTCGTTTTTATACTCAAAGATTTCAGAAAAGAGCTGAGCAAAACCATCCCACTTTGCTTCATCAGACAGTCACAAGAGATTCCCCCCCCATTGTTTTTCATGTTAATTCACAAATATGGTCAGTCATGAAATTTTGTTCTTTCGCACTGATGGACAGTTTTTTTTCTATAGTGAAAAATGTAAGAAATTCTAGCCTGGTACAAAGTGATTATTTTGCACATCTTCGTTCCAAGTGAGGATTGAGGATTTTCACCTATACAAAACTGCCTTTTGTTGCTCTTGGAGAAAATTTATGAAGACATTGAGGCAAAATGTTTTACTTCCCTCACTGGTGAAAATGTGATTTTTATGGCAGTTCAGCCAGTTGGAAAATTTCAAGAGAAGCATCAGTTTACATTATAATTGCTGTATCTCTGAAGTCCAAAAGCCCCCTAAAAGTGAGCAGATATTTCTATCCACATTTTTTACTGTTCATGTGGGCATTTCTGCTTATGGATCCATCAGCAACCTAATAGTTCAGAACAAAGACAGTGTTGATTTTTGGTAATGTGGCCTCTGAGAGCTCTGCTAGGCTGTTTTAAAATAAATGGAGGTGATGCTTTGGCAAGTCAGAACAACGCATCTTTTTCATACCTATATATAGATATAGATATAGATATAAAAATAAACCACAGAGAACCATTTTAAGTGCTGCTGAGAAATCAGCTGATGTTTGTAAAATGAATACAAAGTTCTAGGTCTTAACGCTAGTGAAAAGTACAGTACCATATACATATAAATCACTACAAAACTTCAGTAGATCTTTTTCAATTTTGATGGGGAGGCAGGGAGTGCTTTATGGTCTAACTTCAGTTTGAAACACCCAAGGCCAGATTCTGATCTCACACTGGTGTAAATCCAGGAGTTATGATGGTATGAAACCAGGATCCAGCCCTTCAGAATCCTGACATATCGGTTTTTAACCCCCAGCAAGGGGTGACTTAGCTTGTAGTCCTTCCAAGACAGATTAACTGAATACCATGGCATGTATTGTGTATGAGTCTTTCAAATGTAGTCTTTTTAAAACATCCCTTCTAGCAGTTCTGCTGATAGCCAACCCAGATGGGGCTGCACTTCACTAGAGCTTCATGCAGTTTGTAAAGTCCTTTAAGTGTGTGTGTGGGGGGAATGTGATGAAAGGTGTTTTATGCATGTAAAATATTTGGGTCTATTCTCCTCTCTCACTGGTGTAAATCAGGACTAACACTGCTGAGCTCAGTGGAATGCCCTGGGTGAAAACTCCAAGGGAACAGCAAATCAGGCCCATTAGTTTAATATCTGTTTTGGGAGTTGAATGACTGCTTTTTCCTTTAACTTCCCTGTGTGAAAAGGAAGACTGGAGACAACACCATTCCTGGAAGTTTGCTTTGTTGGGTTTTGGGTTTTGTTTTCCTTCTGTTCCAGTTAAAGTTGATGAACTGGCAGCCTTGAAAAATGAGCCCTTGGGCAAGATATGGCCCCTCCTGATCTGACACTGCAATATTTCTAATTCTTCTAAGTTTTTCTGTCTTTGACATGGAAATAATAGAGGAAAGACATGGGTTTCCATTTTAATCTACTTTATAGGGCTAAATTTGTTGTTTTTCCTCTAATTGCATTGTAATGTACCTCGAGATGCCCACATGATGTGGCACCCTCTGAATTATGCTTTATGATATTGTAAATTGGAGTAGTACACCTCTGCCTACCACACATGCCGAAGGGAAGAACTCTTCCTCCCATCTCACATCAATATGTTTTCACACAGAGGTTATCTCCTAATAACACCAATCAACCATGCTTAGGAAGGGTCACTGACTGCTACAGGAGATTACATGGAAATCAGAATCCCTGGAGATGGGGTGTTAATTATGAATGTCATGCAGAAATACTGACAGCTGTGCCACACTGACTGGTCTGTGTGCAGATTTATTTGCTTTGTAGGTTTCCTGGTTGTAGTTTGCTCTTTTGTGGGGGTTTTTTTTTTGGTTTTTGTTTTTCTTTTTTTAAGCTCTCTAGGTTATACTTATTTGGCTGGTTCCCACAGCCACTTGCCACTTTTTGAGCGGTCACTTCAGCTTCCTAAATGAAGATAAGATGCTATCCCGTTCTGGATTGTTCTCAAGTCGAAGAGTTTTGGCACTTATTGCCATGCACAGAGCTCTCATTAAAGTTAACAGGAGTTTAATATTGTGGAATCCACTCCTGAGAGAGAGACTGGGGACCACACAGTATCTCTAGTGGATCTGTTCAGTGCTCCAGCATTGGGGATCAATGCTTGCTTACTCTGACTGCTCTCATTAGTTAAAGCAGTGGTTCTCAGCTTTTCCAGACTACTGTACCCCTTTCAGGAGTCTGATTTGTCTTGCATACCCCAAGTTTTACCTCACTTATAAACTACTTGCTTACAAAATCAGACATAAAAATACAAAAGTGTCACATCACACTAGTACTGAGAAATTGCTTACTTTCTCGGTTTGTCTGTATGAAACTTTAGTTCTACTGACTTTGCTAGTGCTTTTTATGTATTCTGTTGTAAAGCTAGGTAAATATCTAGATGAGTTGATGTACTCCCTGGAAGACCCCTGTATACTTACAAGGGTACATGTACCCCTGGTTGAGAACCACTGGGTTAAAGTGTTGGGTTTTTTTTAAATTGGACAGAACATACCAGCAATCCCTGTGATTTTGGGGCTAGTTGTTCATACTTGGTTTGTGCAGGTTCTTCTCAGAACCTCTAGCTATGCTACTTGCAGGGCAGATGACTCAAATGTTCTATCCGGGGTGCATGTCCCTGTGCCCTGGTTATAATCACAGTTTGGCACTTGAAAAACTCCCCCCAGTCAGGGCTATCCTATTCTAGTGACCAAAGATTTGTTAGAAAATGTTGCTTTTTCTTCAGCCCCAAGTGATAGACTATCACAGTTGTGCATGAATAGCTTCTGATAAGCTCACCTCTTCCTTCCCTTCCCCCTCACTTAAAAACCCAAAAGAAAACAGCAATGCCTCTCCTTTAGCCTCAAGGCTCAAAAGGAAAAGATTGGTTTTCATACCACTCAGATTTTGCTTTCTTTCAGACTGATTCAGGAGTTAAGAGGGAGCAGGGAAAGGGGGATTTCAATCCATATCTGAATTGAAGGTTAAAGTTTGAAAGATGCAAATGGAACATGCAGTTTGTCTGAAAATTGACTCTAAGAATGGTATTGTAGAATTTAGTTGTGTGCTTTTTTATCTTTTCTTGATGGCATCTGTGTCAAATATGCTCATTTTACCAGTGAAAAGATGATTTTCTATCTGGCATCACTGAAAGCTCACACTAAGATCTAAAAATTAATCCAAGATCTTTCTGCTCTTTACACCCAGTTATGGAGATTCTTCAGTGAGAACTGAGCCAACATCTTTGCTGATGGTACATGGGGCAGAATATCCTGTTTTCTGTAAAATTACTGGCTTCATAGTGCAAACACTAGTAAAACCTGATTGCACCTAGGTATTGAGTAAAAGTTATGTTACCCTGTAATTGCTTTTATGAATTTAACCACACTTTAAATAGAAATGTGCAGAATATTTGTGCTTGCAATTTTGGAGAAGACGCAAAGAACCTTGACCAATCTGAATGACCACTGCAGTGATGAAGAAGAATCCTCAGTGTTTGGGGATAGCTTTCATTTCCTTAATTTTAAATGTTTGCTTATTTTGTTTGTTTTACGTTTGTTAGTTTTAGCAAACAAATATTTGCAAACTAGATGGCAGTAGCATGCTTTAATTCCAAGTGCTGATGGTGTTTATCATATAAAACAAAACAAATAATGAAAATCTCCTTAACTTATTTCAACTTAGAGTCCTTAAGTGGGCAATAACACAGCATGGCAAAACTGAGACATAGCTGGAGCAGGTCATAATACAGGACTTGGACTCCAGTTTAGCAAAGAAATTAAACACATGCTTAAATTCATTCCTATTCAGCAAATTCAATGGAACTTAAGCCTGTGCCTGAAGTTAAGCCTGTACTTAAAGTGCTTTGCTGAACAGGGATGGAATGCTGATCTGAGACCTTAGACTTCTATTTGCCCCATTGTATGGTTCACTTTCAATTGGTTTTGAAATGCAGGCAGATTGCAGTTTCTCTGGGAACAAATATGAGCATGGCCGTGGTAGACCACAGTGCAATTTATACACTCTTAAAGTTTTTAACACATCAGTGATACCATTCAGCCTTCAGGAAGCTTTCTGCTCTGGATTGATATAGAATATCCAGAAGCTGAGTAATAAGCTGCATTAAAGAGATGCCACACATTGTCTATTCAGTTACATTTTTTGGCCTTGTGATAAAGCTGAAAGTCTCTGGGTATAATCCTCACAATCCAAAGTGTGTCTGTGGTGAGCTTCTAGATTGGATTTCTGTCACACTGTCTTCACTCTTGATCTTTATTATGCCTAGGGCTGACAGTATAGGAGAAAAGCAGCAGCTGGGAGGGTGTGAGGAAGAGGGAATCCTTTGGATATTCTTATCTAGTCCTCTCTCAGTCCACGGTTACAACTGTTGTGGGGCTTTAACACTGAGAAACAGCCGAATGCATCTTGAGGGAGTCATCCCCAATCACACACATCCAAGAAAGATTAGCCCCATGAATAACCTCCATTGTGAATTTAATCTGATGTTAAACCCCCACAACTCCTGCATTTGGGAACTCTTATTCCAGTTTAAGAGTGACTTTACTTGGGATAGCTTAAATTGACTGGGAACAGGTTTAAACTAAGAGTGTCCACATGGAGGTTTGCACCAATGTAACTTAATCGGTTTAAAAATAATTTAAATTTAAACCAGTACTGTTTTTCCATGTAGACAGTTAATTTATGTTTGAAGTGCTCACGGAGCTTCTTAGTTATAAGGAACTATGCTCTTGGGAAGCGGTTTGTGAGGAACAATTTTGTGTTGTCAAGAGAAGTGGATGCGATGGACCATTCTATCTTTAATTTCTATTGGTCATAACATAAATGGCTCTGTGTAGCCACTTCAGGCACCAAATGTAGCTGTTTGTACTCAAACACAGACTGGAGTAGGGAATGGTCTTAACTAGGAGCATCGCCAGATCTCATGGATACGGCCAATTAAAACCCTTCACAAGGTTGGAGACAGCAGTGAGCTAAGTCCACTACCTCATCCCATTACCTGCAATGACAGCAGCAGCCTGGTTCTCTGCTGGCTGCTTAGTATTAGGTTGATGAATTATTCCATCTTTGAGCGTCACACCCTCCACATGCATTTTCCTGTGCATTTATACTGTTTGCTGCTTCCCCCGATCTGGGCAACATGAATCAGTGAGTCCAAAGTACTGGTAGTATAATTATCAACTACCAAACTCCACAGCAAGCACCACATTGTTCCCAGTTAACTTTAAATGGATCAAATAGACACAAAACACAAAACCCAGGTGCCTAAAGGGCAGGCTTCTGGTATCTTTACAGTATTGTGGTTTAGCAACCAAATAGCCTGTTTTCTTAATCATTCTTAATCAAAAGAACATTATGAAGGTTTTAATCTGTGTGTGTGTGTGTGTGTGTGTTTGTGTGATTTGCTTGGTTGTTAGGGAAAGGTCCTGTCAATCAGATTGATGCTTAATGAGCAGAGATCTCATTCATCAGGGACTCCTCACAGCAAGCTAATGAACAAAAAAGACTGGGTAGGAATTTTACCCATGCATCGGAACGGCTTGGTGGGGGGTGTACAAGGAGGTCGTGCCAGCACTTGCAAGTTACTTTACGGCTGACCCTTTGGTTCCATACTTCATCAAAGGGATATTTCAGCTTAGGTTACTTATATAATTTGAAAAAGTAGTTTGAATATTTAGCTGTCTGAAGAATGAATGTTTAGGAAACCAGAGATGATGATGTCTGAGTTGTGCATCAGGGAATGTAGACAGCAGATCAGGTCAGCCACCTGCAATAAACCAATGTCAGTATCAAGTGCATCTCTGGAAGATTGGCTGGTGTATTGTGCTCATATGTGTCCAGAGTGTCCCCAGAAGCAGGAAGAGTCACAGGGGATATGTGTCCTGATTTGAACCTCACCATTTAAAGATTTGAGGGTCTGTTCCAGTCTTCCAAGTACACACACACACGTGCTTAAGATACAGATTGTTGCACACACAGAGATGCAATAGAGTTGTGAGTCTTCAGTGCTCTCTAGTTTAGAAATGGAGCAGCAGAGAGGCCTGTTCACCACACTGAGGTAACTGCCATGGGAAACAAACCACAGGAGATGCCCCTTGTACAAACACAAAGATACTTTATTCCCTCCTCATCCATGGGGAAAAAAACATGATAGAGATTAATAACAAAGCCCTGCCTTGGACCCAGTAGGATGTGAGAGTATCTTTCGCTTAGAATCTCAGGGTTGGAAGGGACCTCAGGAGGTCATCTATTCCAACCTGCTGCTCAAAGCAGGACCAATCCCCAATTTTTGTCCCAGATCCCTAAAGTGCCCCCTCAAGAATTGAGCTCACAATCTTGGGTTTAGCAGGCCAATGCTCAAACCACTGAGCTATCCCTCCCCGCTCTTCCTTTGTCACTCCTCTCTCATTCCTCAGGTGTCATCATTCTTATGTCATGGAACCTTCCTTCATTTGCTCTCCCTCAGCATTATCTTCAGCCCAGACAACACAGCACTCCCTCAGCATGCCTTTGGACCTGGCGAGTGCGGTGCTCCTTCAGCAGTGTCTTCATCTTGGTGCTCCCTTGGCAACCCCTTGAGCCTGGCTGATACATCACTTCCTCAGCATCCCCTTTGGTGCCCCCTTGGGCCTGGCAGTCCTGGCACTCCCTCAGCTGGCATGGTATTCCTTGGGTGTCCCCTTCAGTGCCAGCTGGCACTGGGCTTCTTTGGCCCCTTTGGTATCAGCTCTGGCACAGTGCTCCTTCAGCATCCCTTTCAGCCTGGCTAGTGCACTGCTCTCTTGACATCCCCTTTGGCACAGGGCTCCCTTGGCATCTTCTTGGATCCAGCAGTCCCAGCACTCCCTTGGTGTCCCCTTTGGCACGGCACTAGCTTGGTATCACCTTCGGCACGACACTCCCTCGGTGTCCCCTTTGTCACAGCATGGCACTCCATTGGTGTTCTGTTCATTGTGTCTGGTGCAGCACTTCCTTGGAGTCCACTTTGTCCCAGCTCTCGTATGGCACTCTCTTGACTGATGTGGCATTCCTTCAGCATCCATATTCCTTTTTGTCTAGACCCCACGCCATCTCTTGAATGAACATACACCACTTCCTCCCCATCCTGGGGCTTTGCTGCTCCGCCGGTTCAGATGGTTCTGGACTATTGCTTGGCAGCAGCTAGGTATGTTGCATCATCTCATGTGATGAGGTATGTTACAGTGAGCTGCTGACATCACAGAATTGTTGTGTCATGCACCTGCAATGCACTGTGATAGGGATTTAAGGTTACAGTTTTCTCCAGTCTTTCCCAGCAGACTTGTCTATTTCCCATGTCACTTCACAGATTATTGATTTCAGAACAAGAATCAGGAGAATCAGAATTGGTATAGCTGTTAGAACAAGAGCCTGGGAGTCTGACTGTCTGTGACTTTGGGTGGTCACTTCTCTTTGTTTCTTGATTTTTTTCCCCATCTGCAAAATGGGGCTAGTGATACTGATCTCTTGGCCTCCTCAGCTCTCGTGATGGCACATGGTGCTGAAACACATCAGAATGTTAGTAGCTGGCACTGCTCTAATGGCTCCATGTGCTTAGGAGTTATTAGGAGCTGAAATGTGTCCTCAAGCCCCTGTGTGGCATGAGAGCCCTTTGGTAGCCACATCTCTGTTCTAAACCCCAGATTTCAAGACTTTGCAATTTGCTGCTGACAAAGTTCAAGCCACTTGTGGTTAATAAATATTCCATCACAGTTCCTGCAAGGGTCGGGGCGTCCATGCTGGAGTCCAGCTCTGGGAATTGCATTCCATACCCTCTGCATTCTTTGCTGGATACAGGATCCTTCATTATTCCCTGTGTTGTCAAACAGCTGCTGGGTCCCAGGCCAGGGGCGGGAGAAGTGATCCCTGTATATCCCATTCTTCACAAAGAGAGGGCATGAGGCTGAACTACTGTGGATTGCTTTGAAATCCCTATATGAAAAGAGAGCTCAGAGTTCATCTACACTGGAAAACTCAGCAGGCTTGGAAACAGTTTTCAGTTTTAACAGCCTGTCTGGATTTCCACTTGCTCACCTGAGCCTACTGTGGGGAGGATGGGGGAAGAGCTTCTTTTAAATGGGCTTGGAAAACCAGAATTTTCAAGACCTTTTTGGCGGAGTTATGCCCCATCCATCCAGTTGATCTAATTGTGTAAGTGAAAAACACTTTTGAGATCAGTCGCTGAAAATTACTTCAGAAAATAGTCATTTTCCTAATGTGGATAGGGCCCATAAATGCACAGTATTATATATACCCATCCAAATGCTATTCCCCTTAATGAGCACAATATTCTGACTCCATGATACAATTGTGACTAACAGCCACTTTGTCTTCTGCTAATGTGAAGCATTTGTTTATTATGATTATTCACCTCTTTTTTGCTGAGGGTTGTGTCTGTGTCTCTGGAGTGGATAGGGTGAAATAAGTCTGGAACTTTTGATCAGCTGTGGTGAAACAGTTGTGGTGAGGAGGGGCTCCTGGACAATGGGAGGGGTGGGGTCTAAGAGTCAGTCTGTTTTGAGAGAGAGAGAGTGTGTAAAACTAAAGACATGGCCTTTGCTGTTTATGGTGTCCTGATTAATGAACTGGACTGGGACTCAGTAGATCTGGGTTCAATTCTTAGATCTGCCACAGACTTCCTATGTGACCTGGGGGAAGTCACAATCTCTCCTATCTCCATTTCTCAACTGTAAAATGGTGGTTCCTTTCACCCATATTTTATCCATTTAGACCATAAGCTCTTTGGGGCACTCCTCTTACTATAAGTTTGTACAGTGTCTAGTACAACGGGGCCTGGCTGCTAATTGGGATCTCTCAGCACAACAATAATATAATTATTAATAATAAGATTCATTGCATATATTAACTCATTTTGAGGAGTCCCTGTGAGAGGATATGGCTGATAAGCAGGTCTCTCCTCTTCTATATTTCTCTTTCATTTCTCCTACACCCTCTGCATTTCTGAAACTCATGAAGAAGAAGAATTAATTATCCTGTGTCTGTTGAGTCTTATAAAAGATCCACCAAAGAAGACAGGAAAATAGATGCCTGCAAACCAAAGAGAGTTGCATCGACCCCTAAGCATAGTAATATAATTCTTGGGTATTCAGGTTCACTGAACTTAAAATTACTCTATAACATCATCTCTTCTTGCTTATTTCTGGATTGTGGGGAATCAAGTGCTTGTTTCAGCTAACACCATGTGGTCTGACTTGTATACACATAAAATTTTCCATACTTTTCTCTGCATTTGCCTGTATGCTGATCTTTAAACCCATTAACCTCCAGTGCACAGGTAAGTGTTGCAATAAGATTTTGCTTGAATCATTCTCAAAATATGTAAAGTATTTGCCACTTAACAGTGTATTCAGGACAAAAAATCCCGTTGGCAGCTCCACAACTGTTTGTCTCTGAGAAGTGTTAACTGTTATGGTTCACACACTTCAGTTGATGCTCCTTGAGATTTTTCCATGCCACCAAATACACTTAATTCCAAACCCACGTGTGTTGCCTCATCTTGGAGTTTTATCCTCTAAAACCTGCATGACTTGGATCGCCGGGGTGTGATTAGCCCAATATGCCACTCATTTATGTTCTGCTTTGTGAAATCCCTCAACAGATGTCTTTTAGGGGCACAAGTTATTTTACAGTTCAGACAGAATACTTGCAGCAGTTTCTCATTTAGAGTTAATAGACAGCTGACTGGCAATGTGTTCTTGCACAAATGTGTCTGCAAGTGTAAAGAGACCAGTGCAATTGTTGACTTTTCAGAACCTATTGTGAATGTTGATTCAATACATTAAATATATTCTGGACCTGTGATGCAACAATCCCACTCTTATGCTTCATGCTATTGGAGGGGAAAAAGCTATATGGCATTCCTTATGTACTGAGCACTGATCATATGTTGAGTACTAGACAGAGGAAGACATGGCCTGTGCTTCTGGGAGCTTAGAATCCATATTAGATGCAGGCAGGCTAAATCAGAGAGATAGACATCTTCCAGAGAAGGAGATGGGTTGTGTGTGTATGTAAGTATGTGTTATATGCGGTGATTCAATGTTGAAGGGCCTCATGGAAGAAATGTGGTTAGAAGTGGGATTTGAAGAAATGAGAGGGGGAGATAGTTTAGCTCACAAGGAGAGGAGGAGGAATTCCAGACATAGCCATGGCATGGGGAAAGGATACTAATGAGGAGCATGGAGTGGAAGGAAATAAGAGCAAAGTGTTTTCTGTTTGGCTCTGTCCAGCATTGTGAATGTAAGTTCTTTGGGGCAGGGACTGTCTTTTTTGTTTTATTTGTACAGCACCTAGCAAAATAGGGTCTTGGTCTATAATTGGGGCCCCTAGGCACTATGATAATACGAATAAATAACAACATCCAATTGAATAAATTTTAAAACTTATGATGAGGACTAATTTGGCATCTTCTTTTGAAGCATCAGACTTTTGGGATAAGCTGAATGGTCTCAATTTCCTTCCAACAGCACTGTGAGTAAAATACTATTCAACCTATAGAACTGAGCATGGTTTGGACATTCCTCTCTTCTTACATGCATAGAACTAGTGTAACAATTCTCCACTAAGAGTCATTTGAATGTTTTAAACAATTTAGCTTTGCCTGTGTTCAAGCTTTCATGTTTGCTTGCCATGAGCAGAATCACACCAATCCTACTTTACTGGGATTAATGCTTTAAAAAAATCTGACTTTAAGCTTGCATGCCCAAATATTTACGGGCCACACAGCTGAATCTGTGGCTTATGCTCATCCAGTCGGAGAAAGTCAATATGAGCTCAAGACACAAAGGGAAAATAGTATATTTGAATTGAGAGCCACACAGTGTGCACCAGAGAGCTGAATATTGACCTAATATGATGTGTATGAAAATTAAACAGGATAGAAGTTGAATGTGCAAAATGTGAAGGGGAAATGGCAATGATGTGCCTTCAGCTAGCAATAACATAAAACTGTTGTATGTTATTGCTCACTTAGGGCACATCACTGACATGACATTTTTTTCCTCAAAATTCTGTGCTGTTTATCTCATCTTTTGGAACCAAATCACGCAGTGACAGTAAATACAACTTGATACTGAGTCCAACACACAGATTACATGGTATTCGACCTGTTTATGTGTCTCCTAACATTTTTTGAGTTATCAACTTTTTGAAAATAAGTGGGTTTTCAGGAGGGATTTGAAAGACAAGAGCTGGTGGCTTGGTGAACTAGACCATCCAAGCAAAGAGGCTGGTATGAAAAAAAAGTCCAGAGATGATTGAAACTGATGGATATATCCAGGCTGCCATCGCTGGCAGAGCAAAGGGAATAAATGGCTCCAGATAGAGATCTAGTGGATGGGTTACACCTTGGTCTACTTTTCTGAAGTGCAGATCATCAAACTACTATTTCAGATATGACTTCACCTTGGAAACAAACATTTAAAAAGAAAATTGTTTTACAACCCTATTACAATGCAGAAATCCACTGGGCATCTGGAGCGAACTCTCAAAATCACCTCAGACTTAGGATTTTTCCTTCCTTGTGTCTCGTAGCTTGAGGTAATAGGTGGCTTGTATAAGATACATTGCAGTGAGTGAGGCCTTTAGCTCTATTAGAAATGTCAGAAGTGTACCTTAGATTATATTTAGAGTCTGCCAATACATGCTTTTTTGTATTACACTAAAATGCAGGCTTTACCAACTCGCATACAAAGTATGATGTCCTCTGTTTAAATACATTCCATTTTTAGCAATGGTTGTATGCACTTTACAATCTGTATCCTAAAACAGGTCCCTTAAGTAGATATATCTTTTAAGAGACACAATATGACAAAGCCACAGATGTTTGGTGCATGATATATTTCTTTCTTTCCCAGTGGCCCTTATAAAAAGGACCAGAAGATAGACTTATTAAAAGTCAACTAATGACATGATGTAGGGAGCCTGTGGTTCAGTGACTGTTATTACAGCTGTGCCCCATTACATACTGGATACCTAGCACATGCTTGTTTTTTGAATGACATTTATCTTTTGAGTTTCAAACATTCCTGGCATAAATAAGGATTTTATGCTTTTCAAATGTGTTTTACAGTTCAGCCCCAGGGCTGCTGAAGGATCATTTTAACTCAAACAGTCATCCTGTAGCAAAGCAAAAAGGGAAGTCTAGGAGCATCCTCCATGCTCCCACTGTTACTGGATAGAGATGATACCCATCCAAGCCTTTGATTCCAGCCCCCACAAACCTTTGGGAAGCTATGCCCGGGATTTGAACTTTGTGGCTGACATTGATCTCTTCAGTGTGCCAAACAACAGCTTGGGTCTGAACTCTGCTCATCTCTGAGAAAATTCCAATATGGAGCTTGTGACTGATGCCCACCATCTCCCACGCCTTGACTCCCACCCGCCATACCTTTTAAGTGGAGGTTTTGGAATGGTAGATTGGATGTCAATAGATAATCATCAACAACATTGATCCACATATCCATTTATGTTTTAGTACGAGTTT